>NW_026570971.1:18894966-19344966 GCF_026225935.1 Boleophthalmus pectinirostris | reverse complement strand
GCTCCAACCCCAGGTGGTTGTTTTACATAGTATTTGTAAAAGTTTGATACAGAATAAACACTGATAAAGGAAAGCAGATGTCCCCCGTGAAACTGTAATTAGTGTAATCTTAATAAATAGCTTTAATCATTTTATTTTATGCTATCAGCTTTCGGAGCATATGCGCTGGGTTGAGGTTCAGTGAAAATGATTAGCTCGTAAAGAAAAAAGGGCCTATAGATTAAATCTAAACCACAGATGGTGGAAGAAGGGAAGAATTAGGATGGTACTTTTAGTTATTTGTATACAGGCTAACCTTACAAATGATAGTGGTCATTTAACCACAGAGCTTAGAGACAGAACTTAGAGACAACCATCTGCTCAACACAGACCTGTGAAACATGGCAAACACATACACATGTATGCATGTAACACTGTACTTTGTATTTGCAGATAACAATCCCCCTTTTTGATTCTAGATAAAGAAATCTTCCTTGCAATATACATGAATTCAACTATTTGTGAAAGCTGACCCGCCTTCCCTCAAGACTGAGGCTTCTGCCACTTAATTTCAGAGTAGTGACAGTGATTTCCCAGAATGCCACAGCAAACCTAGTGATCAAAAGCAGAACGCACCAAGCAGTGATCCCATGATCAAGACGTGCCTGCTTTAATTCCAGTAATCCTTTTATACATTTAACAATGTATAAATAGATTTAATGCAAACTGACACCCACAACTGATATTATATTTGAAAGCTGTGTGGTTTTGTTCAAAAAGAGAACATTTGAAGAAGAGACTGTGATGGAAAGTTATGTGAAAATGACTTAACAGCTCTTCATTGGAGAGAAAAAAAATATATAAAAATTTGCAAATAAAAAGAGAACTGCAGGCTTGGATTTTACTTGATACTACAAAATACTACTCCAGCACTTCTACAACCATAATAAGGTCCCCACCTATGGTAGTACACTGTAGCATATTACACTAGGAGTTGTTTTCCCTATTTGGTCTACGGATGCAACAATCCCCAACCTGTTTTTCCTTCACACCTTCTAGTTTATTTATGGTCTGCTGTGCATACCTGTGTGTGCAGTTTCATTGTCAAAGAAACTTTGTAATAATGTATTTCTCCATGAGAGTAGTTAAAATTCATTGGTAAACATAAACAGCTGGTGTGTGGTTGTGTTACTTTAAGTGCCAGCCCCTGCTGGCCTGGAGGGTCACTAAGGTTAAACATTTGATTAATCCCATTTACTTGAATAAGACTTAAGCCTCTTTACACACATAATACAGTGCACTTCCACTCCACTGTGCATTGCACCATTGAAGTGATTAGTTTATACTACAGCCTAAACTGTAATATATTCTAAATTCTTTAAAATCACATACAGCAATCAACCTTGTAGTACATTTTAATGCTCTAAAATATATTTAGTTGATTCCCTGAGACATTACCAAACATTGTTGAGATAACTTTGTTCAAACACAAACAGATGTCAGAGTATTATGAAGGCTCAGACTTGTCCAAAGCCCTGACCTGTGACTGAGGCCACATTAAACAACAACAAAGGTTTGGAGTGAAAGCTGTTGTAAAGTCCCTGAGGTCAGCACACCTGCTGCCTGCTGCCCGACCCTCCCCTGCACCTGTGAGATACAGCTCTGTCTTTAGGGCCATCTGTGAGGAGCAGCTCCTCTTTGGCTCGTGAACCTGGCTGTCCCAGGGCATCCACACAGGCTTTTGATGCTGCTGTAAACAACATCAGGTCAAAATAGGCCACCAGGAAATGTGGTTTTATGGAAATCCTCACATTTGTGAGATATACATTGAATCAGCTATGTTTCTGCAGCACATTTTATTTATAATCATACAGCTTACTTGGTTTTCTCTTTATCACAAAAAAATGACAGATTTTTCTTAGTTTAAATTTCCATAGAGGCACAATTACAATTGCCAATTGAGTAAAATCTTCTCCAATTGCTACAGAAGTAATAGCTTTTAAATTTTCTATTTTACCCTCCTGTTTTTTCTTTTTTTTTTTTTTTTTTTGCAATACCCAATCCATCAGTGAACCTCTGAGGGATACAGGTGACAGAAAAATACAAACACACACATTTGTCTCATGGTTTGAGCCAGAGGACATGTGAGGCTGCAGCCAATGCCTTGTCTTTTATAGCGTGAGTGTGTGGCACGTAGCTGCGGGATGCTAACTCCAAGACCAATGCATCATGTTCTCACCTGAGACACAGCTTTCATTCAGTAGCTTAAAGCATTAAACGACTACATGTGCTAGCAGCGCTTTCACAACACCATCAATACTACACCTGTATTTGTGCTGGGAGGCTCTGTCAGGCTGTATGCACAATAATATCTTGCAAGTGTTTTGAGATTTTTGTAACAAGAAACAGACCTTTAGCAGGAAAACTGATAGACTACCATTTAGGGCAGAGAAAATGTTATATCCGAATTTATACAGAAAGTTTGCATGATTGATTCATGCTAGGGAAATAGTGCTATTAGTCCCAACTTGTTTTAGGCTATTCATTATTTTGCTTCATTAAAGGGCCTATAGTAGTGTATTTTCAGATTTGTATTACAATGTTGTTCCCTCATCACATACATAACTGGAGTTGTGTTTTGTTTCATTCACACACAAACTCTGCATATTGAGGCTTAGTTCTTCTCTAAAACGAAAACACTTTGTTCAACCTTGTGATATCATATGATAATACAGGAAGTGCTCCACTGTGTTTTTACACTCCACACACCTTCACTATAATCTCAATTTAAGTTGAAAACTACCTCTTCATGACATCATAAGGTGAAACAGAGCCTTTTGAGATTTGGAGATGCAGACAGCCCAATAATGCAGGATTACTCAAACATGTGTGACTGAAACAAAACACAATTCCAGGTATGTTTTTGAGAAGGAAACAAAATTATAACATGTCTCAAAGCTCAAGTAAATTTTGCATAATATAGGATCTTTAAGTATCACTGTTTTCAGCATGTGCAGAGCCTCCACAGAGCTCCATGTTCCATTTTGCCCTTCAACAATATATCATGTGGAATAAGAAAACTGGCCCATTTACAGAAAACATACATTGTGATAACAGGAGGCCAGTCTTCACCGAATCCCTTTAAAAAAAAAAACAGCTCTGTCTAAGTCTTATTTAAAAGAGAAATGACTGTCAAAACAAACATGGCAAGAAAATCACCCAACGTTGTTTAACAATGCAAATCATTTAAAGACAATTTCAGTAAGTAGCAGCCTTGAAAAGACAGACATGCGAGCGCTCTAGCAGAACTACAGAAGTGCTTACTCCCTCACACACTCAGTGGAAAACAAAAGGCCAGAGTAATTGTAGCTGGCAGGGCCCAGTCTTTAGGGAGAACAGAATAAATGTGGGTAGTCTTCTTTCTCCCTCTGGATCCAGCATGCTCACACCTCCAGAGCCCAGCAGCCCAGCGCCTCCACAGCTCAGTGCTTCCCAAAGCGCTGACAGAGCACTTCACTCTCTAATAAAGGAGCATTTACACTCATTTAGTCTCGCTGTCTCTTTCACCTCTCACATGTCCAAGTGTCCTGCTCACTTACCTTTACTGTGATCAAAATCAGACACAGTCAAACCTCTCAGCAGTGAGGTTCAATGCTAGAGAAGTCTTGGTGTACTTTTGTTGCATAAGGTACATATGGCAGCAGCAGAGCAATAGGAAAAGTGATCATCTGAAAGTCTGAGGGACACTGTTTAGAGCCCAGACTGAGCGTTTATAAGGGCAACATTTACGACATGGACATTGTGTGTTATAATGAGCAAAAAGCAGGCCAGCTGAGATGTGTGTGTCTCATAAACAACCTCAGTGTGAATTTAGCTCATGTGGCTAATGTAGTATACAAAACTTGAGGCAGAGAAAATGCAGATTTCTTGACTACTGAGGTACACCTGTGTGAAAATTAAACACTTTTGAGAAGCAGGTGTAAACTATTATGGAGGACAGGCAACTGCAGTTTACACATCAATCATGGATGAATGTATATATAAATGGACATATATAAACTAACCTGCTAGACACCGCGTTCCAAAGAGGATGTGAACATGGGGGCACTTCTGGCTCTATCAACTCTAGCTCCAATTGACTTTACATTGAAAAATTGTCAATCAATCAATCAATCAATCAGTAACTTTATTAATCCCAAATCACAATTCAGTTTGCACATCTCTGGTCATGCACAATCTATAAATAATAAAAGAAAAGAAAGACAGACACCATACATTCAAACTACAGTGCATCAGGGACACAGTAGCAAATTCACTTTCCATTTAAAATCCTTATGGCAGAAGGAATAAAAGATTTAGCGTAGCAGTTAGTCTTTTGCTGTGGGGTGACATAGCGCCTCTCAGAGGGCATTTTCATGAACTGTGAGTGCAGAACATGGTTAGGCTGGCTCAGTATGGCCTTAGTTTTTTGGAGCACCCGATGTCTCCACACAGAGGCCAAATCCTCCATCTGAACACCACTGATTTTGCTGCACACTTTTACTATCTGGTTCAGACTGTTCTTGTCCTTCACAGATAATCCACAAAACCAACAAATAAAAGAAAAGGTCAGCAAACTTTCAATAAAAGAATGATAAAAATTATTTAAAATATTAGACGATACTTTAAAAGAGCTGAGCTTCCGCATCAAGTCAACCCGCTGCTGTCCTCGTTTGATGATTTGCTCAGTGTTCTTATCAAACCTTAGAGAGGAATCAAACACAGTTCCCAAGTACTTATAAGAGTTTACCATTTCTACTGCTTCCCCATGGATGAAGCTGCCTACTGGGTTGTGGACTTTTTTCCGGAAGTCCACAACCATTTTTTTGGTTTTAGCTACATTTAGGTCCAGTTGGTTATTATCACACCAGTCAATGAAATTGTCACCCCTCTCTCAGTAACGGCAGTGAGCCTTGTCATTTTGGTCTTGAAATGTTTGTATTAACTCACTCTACATGATCTTGCCATTTTTATTTTGCTTTTTTTACCTTAAATAAATTCCTAATTTAGAACTCTACTCCTATATCTGCTAGCCTAATGAGCTTCATTTGACTGGATCTGAACACACATTCATATTCAGTTTATGGCATCAATGCAGGTTTAAAAATCATTTCAAATGCTTGTAGAAGCTCCCCACAAAAGATGCAATAATAATGTGTTGTTCTAGCAGCCAGTGGGTTATAAAAACAGACTTTACCAGAGACAGGCCTTGATTCTCCTGTATTCCATTGCACTGGAGCTGTTTATAGAAAATGTTGAAATGAGTTCAGAGTTGAGGAACTAGACAAAAATGGTTGCACACTCTTGACATAATAATGTGGATGGTTACAACAGGAAGGGCATCTGGTGTAAAAATGATGCCACATCCCCATGAAATGAGTTTGCTGTCCATCCCAACATCAAAGTGGAGCACGTGAAAACTGGCCCAGCTGGAAAACTGGCCCAGGAAGCATCTACTGCTCTTTTGTATTCAAGTATTTCTTTTTGCAAAAACCATTAACATTCTGGACCATTAACCCATCCATTTTCAATTTCTCATCACAGTTCCTCAGTACTATATCTTTTTTATTACACTCATTCAATCAAAAGAAAAGAATAAATTGTTCTTTTACATAATAGGAAATTTGTCGTCCATTACATATACATTTAAATATTCTGAGACTGTGCAGAGATATAACAACTCAATTAAAATTAATAGCCAACCGGTTTTGTCTGCACTATCTTTACTCCATGAATATAAAGCTATAATACACGATCAGATAATGTACATTTTAGCCCATACACAATGAAGGATTTGATTTGTGCACTTGCTTATTGTGTAATTGAGAACGGGAGTGATTGCAATACAGAGCTTCATTTGACTTAATGGGTCCAAGCAGCCATGCATAATAAAGAGAGGGAGCAGGGAGGGTGCATGCTTTAGTCCTCTAATGAATATAAAGTATGGAAGTGCAGCACTGATAAGAGTCTCACAGACAGTATCAGAGCACACATATCCAGCGTCAGGCTCTGGGGCCACTCACAGCACTGTGGAGTTCTAATATGACCCTCTGTCTAATCTTTTATTAATGCTTTGAAAATATTTTGTTCAGTTTGTCCTCCACCAAGAGACTAAAATCGAAATCAAGATGGGAGAGTGAGGTTTTATGGATCAAGAGAGTTTAGCTTGAAAGCCGGTCAACAACAAAAATGTGCACTTTTCAAAGTGAACAATAAACAATTCAAAATTGTATGTCTTTTGATGGAAATTTTCTCAAAATGTTGCTTGTTTCTTGGGTTTCACATATGAAGATTAAATTAGAAAGATTTGGTTTGGCAATGGTCCTCAAAGTCAAATCAATATATAATATGTTTTAAAGGGGAAATGTTCTCAACAAATCCTTCAAATCAAGAAGGAATCATTTGTCTGAAAACCATGAATAAACAGGAAGATAAAACCCATGGATAAGTCAATATTCTGGCCAAGATCATTCCTCAAGATTAGGAAAAAGGTCATTGGGGACACTTCTGAAATGTAGAAAAGAGACTGGACAGATGCAGAGAAGAATTATATAGAATCATAATTCAATCAATCAATCAAACTTTATTTGTATAGCACTTTTCATACATTTGAAATGTAGCACAAAGTGCTTCACATGCAACAGAAAAATTACATTACATTAATTAAACATTTACAATACACAATTAAACATAAAACTCTTATAGTACATAGTTATAGTAAAAATGAAAATGGAGAGTTAAGATCAGATGGAGACTAAGTAAAAGAGTAATGATCATTTAATTTAAAACAGGTAAGATTCTCAGGTAGACTGTTCCACAAACGGGGGCCATAAAAGTTGAATGACGCCTCACCATGAGTTTTAGTTTGGACTCTTGGGATATTTAAAAGATGACTACCTGAGGACCTGAGAGTCCGAGAGGGCTCATATGATAAAAATAGATCAGATAAATAAATAGGACTAAGACCATTAAGAGCTTCATAAACCAATAAAAGAACTTTAATTAGTTTAGTTAATACAATTATCCAGCAAATGTGATTTAGAAGAAACTTTGATGACTGTTCAAAGACATACTATTATGGAATTGTGAACGTGAGAAAACTTTATGACCGCTCTACTGTATATCATATTTTATAATTAAATTCAGAATCACTGTCTATCCTTGGGTCTTTTCAAATAGCTAAATAAATATTCTTCTATATCAGCTACATACAAAACAGAATAAGCATGTACCCTCTATGGCCGTGACCTAAAGTGGCATATTGCTCATGACAAACGTAATGGCGCCTCATTTCCTGGGCACTCTTCACCTCGATGCACCTGTCTGGCCCTTTGCTCTTTCTCCCACACTTTCTTTGGATGTGTATTATGCACGCTTGAAAGAGAGCCATGGTGATGCCCAGTCACCGTGTTAACATTCATAAAACAGACCTCTTTAGAACACAATCCTCTCCCCTCTCCTCAGCATCTGCTAATACGCTGTCATTACCACTACACAATTCAAATGGAGTGGGCTGACACTGGAGCAGTTAATTTAGTCTTGAATGAATAAGGGTGGAAGGCAGTCAGAATGCTCAGTCAGTGGTGAAGATAAAAAAAAAAAAAAAAAAAAAAACATAAAAAAAAAGGTACAAATGAATGGAGTCATAGGAGCAGCAAGGAAGCACAGATAGATAAATATGAGCTTAGGATCTCAAAGGGGTTCAAAGACTTCAACTGGCATGGAGAGCAGGCTAAATGAGGTGAAGATAAATGACTGCCCACAAACACAGATATACAAAGATACAAAGAGATTGAATTGGCAATCTGTAATCTGAATAACAGGCAAAAGAAAATATTAATAGTTTTCCCATTGTAGCACAAGTCATGACAAGTTTTTATTACTGTCAATGCTGATTTCAATCGTCAGTTTGTGCCCAACGTGTCCATTTTAATTTCTTGCCAACAAGCATTGGTGCAGTGTTTTGTGTGATATCCTCAGGTAATAAAAGGCAGTGAAGGTGTGTTTTTCGATGTACAACCAATTGAGCGCTAGATATTTTACAGTAAAGAAGGTCACGGGTTTGACTCCCAGGCCTTTCTTTGCTGAGTTTGTCTGTATCCACACACTCTGGTTGTATAACAGCTAAGGTAGTCCTGACCAAACCTAGGTCAAGAGCTTTAGATGAGTTCTGATGAGCCCCACTGCTCCCAGTAGGGTGCTCCAGCAGCACTGAAGGATGGGTCAAATGAAAATTTTGCTATGGGGACTATAAAATACACCTTAACCTTACTTGACCAAAATTGACTCTCATAAGCTTTAAGCCATGATATAATGTTACCTCCTCAAAAACACACCTGTAGTTGTGTTTTGTTTCATTTACACATATTTGAATAATGGTTTATCGTTAGTCTGTCTACATCTCCAAAACTCAAAATGCTCCTCTGCTTCACCTTGTGATTTCATACAGTGGTTGTTTTCAACATCTTTTACCTTTTGTTCAGAGATGGTCAGTTTCCAGGGCTGAAATAATCCAAATGATTCAGGTGTATGGAGTTTAAAAACACAGTGAAGTGCTTTCTGTATTACCACGTGACATCACAAGGTGGAACACAGTGTTTGAGAAAATGCTCAGGTTTTGTGTGTTAAAAACGTATGAATGAAACCTGCTGTTTGACAAGAACCTGCCAAATGAATTGTGGTAGTTGGCATCTGCCCATCGCACATAAAAACACTACAGAAATATTGCATTACATTGATCAGTCTCAGTACCTTTTTAAACAGGTGATATTTCATTTATATTTTCCGGCCCATAGGATGTCAGTTTGCCTCTCTTCTTACATAATGACTGTTGGCATGCAGTGTCATGGAGACAGCCAGAGACCCTGCAGAGGAGCTGGAGGAGTCTGAGGAAGCCTGTTTAACCTCTCAGTGTGATACATCAGTGTGTTACATCAGTGTGATCAAACACCAGTCCACAAGATGAACAAGTTTATACTCACAGAATTCAAATGTCAACAATTACATGAAAGCTTATGGCTGAGGCTATGGAAAAGGTCAAGTTAACAGATCTAACACGAACTAAAGATGTCCACATGGTTCTGTCGCATACGGTCAGGTCAGAAGAAAGGCCAGAACAGGAAAACAGGAGATGAAAAGTGGACACAGGTGTATTGGATAAGAGATAGTGTAGGGTCAAGTTTCAGGTCAGATCTATGTAGAGGCGGCCCCATTAACAGTAAGAATGCATATTTCTCAAGATGTTTCTCAAGAAAACTCTAATTCAACAAATGCAAGATACATTTAATGCTATACTTTGGAACCTTTCCTGCAAATGAATAACATGGAGAAAAAAATGCTAAATGAATGCTGCAGAAAATATTATAGCACATCACACGGGTAAACAGATCTGTTCACCCTTTTCATTTGATCATCCAGGATTTGAAGCTAGCAGTCGTGTCCATTACCTAAAATGTTACTGTGAAGAGGATTATCATTATTAGAGCTGGATTGAATTAAATGATTTGGCCCTGATCATGAAACCCTTTATAGCACTGTCCTCCATGTAGCAACGCTCAAAACCCATTGCACTTGTAAACTGGCCAGTGGACCTTCTTCAGCTAGATTCTCCAAATGGAAAAAGCATTTGTGACCATGGACTATAAATGAGATCTCATTGTGTTGGCATGTTGTGCACAAATGAAAGGTTATAGAAAAACACAGATATTTCTGCTCCAGTCAGCTGCAATTGTTACCAGAACATCAACGATTAAATATATTTTAGCAAAAAGGATGTTAGGCTATTATTGCAGAGCTGGGCCTGATGGGAGACCAACGCAAATACCAGGTGCTGTAGAGAATAAGCTGCTGTTGCTTTGTTTCTCTGGGCAAGGCACTTCATCCACTTTGCATACATAAAACGTTTCACTAGCATAATAATTAAATAAAATAATAAAATAAACCTGGCAATTACTAGGATGCCAAACATGTTTTTGTGCACAAAGCTCCCGCTCATGTTTCCTGCTCTGCTTCTGTGCTGCTTCTTATGTTGGTTTAGTGTTAATTAGTGTAAAAATGCATACAAATTAGAAAGAGATCCAAAGCTCTGTTTCCAACTGCACATGTTAAGGAACTGTTCAAAAAAGCCAACTTAGACCCAAGAGTCTCATCACTGGCCCAGAGGCAACAAGCAGGTGTTTTTTTTGGGGGAAAAAAAGCAATGTAGTTTTATATAATGCCTTGAGGGTACAGGCAGAGGCTGTGTACAGGTGTACTTTGCTATTGAAGCCAGCCTAACAGCTTTGCTCAGCCCGGGTACGCCAAGTCAAAAGGTGACTCGCACTGGCTTGTTACTGTGGATACAAAGTTTTGAGAGACAAAAGTAATGTGAGATCTTCAGTTTGGAACATAATCACTGATGCTTAAATGTGAGTTTACTCCAATTAAAAAATAAATAAATAAAAAGAGATTGATGATGGTAAACTGGTAAAAATTGCAAACAAGAATAAAACTTCTTGCAGCAACTATTATGCAAATGTATTTTAATCATACATTGTGTTCATTTATTCCAGATTTGTCTCATTTAACCGTAAAGCTGAGTATAATTGTGATATAACATATGCTAATGATGGATGTTACTTTTTACTCTGTCCAAATCATTTTAAGGCCTTGATTGTAAAATAGGAAATGAAAAGCAATTAGTTGTTGTTTTATTTCTCAAGTTATGCCCTTTCTCTTTCCAGCTAACCTTTCACTAGAAGCTCATTTTATTAGAATTTTGGAGTCACTGGTTGGGCACTGCGCCAGTCCTGCACAGAAATGAAATAGCCTGGCAACACCTGAAGAGAGGGATCAGCAGAAAGCCCCGGGGTCTGTGGAGCAGAGCAGGGTTAGTACAGGGAGCTCAGGTTAACACTGAGGTTTACTGCTACAACAGAAGCTCACTTAGCCAAGGTCAGTTTCCATGGTGACCGAGGATGGGACTAAATGTTCTAAATTTTATAACTCTGACCCATAGATGTCGACAGTATAGTATCTGGAAAGTGCAATTGGAGTTTGGACCAAATTTGGAATCCATTAGTTGTTGCTCTGGCATCTGCTCAGCAACTAAAGACATCCCTGCTACTTTTAAAGGTGCTATATTATACAGAATTGACTCTTGTGAGGTTTAAGCCATGTTAGAATGTTTTTACCTCCTCAAAAACATATCTGGAGTTTCATTCACACACATTTGAGTAACCCTTTATTATTAGTCTGTCTCCATCTCTAAATCTCAGAATGCTCTATTCCACCTTGTGTCATTAAGCGATCGTGAATTCCATGGCTGAAATTATCCAAATGATTATAGTGAAGGTGAATGGAGTTTAAAAATAGAGTGGAGCACTTCTTGTATTACCACATGATATCACAAGGTGTTGTCATGTGGGTGTTTCAGAGAAGAACTCAGCCTTTATATGCAGAATGTGTGTGTGTTAAACATGTATGAATGAAAGAAAACACAATTCCAGGTGTGTTATTGATGAAGAAACAACATTAGAACATAGATCAGAAAATAACATCATATAGGTCCTTTAAGTTATTATATTGTCCAGCTGCAATTGCTCTTTAAGACATATTACAATTATTGTTATTATTTAAAAGACATCGTGATCAAGTGGGACCAAACACCCTTTAAATCTCCTCTGATGCCCTCCCACAAAGCTTTGTCTACCTCCAAAAGATAGTGGCCCGAGGCGAGGCTAAACCTGGTCAGTATGTATGCCTAATGCCTCGGCACTTCAAACTCTCTGTGGTCCACGGTCAGCACAAGTTTGTTTTGCCGCTGGCCTTTTTGCATATAAACTGTTTTAATTGTCCTCTGGTCCATCTACTTTTATCTATTTGGATTCAATAAAACATCATTTCAGCAGGACACACTGAACAGCAACACTTAATGGGCTTTTAATGAGACCAGGATTTAAATATGCATTTCAATTTCATCATCATAACACTTTTAAACTATTATTTAGATAATATATAACTATATAAGTATATATATATACATATATACATATATACCTTTGGCAGTTAGTGTGACGACCACCTGCCCAAGAAGTGCCATTTAGGTTCTGTCCTAACTGCCCCACTTTTTCATTGATGCAACATAAAGAGATTTTTCTGGTGGACTAGTTTTTAGAGATCTCTATTGGCACCACCTTTTGTTTCTAAAATCTCTGTCTCTGTGTGTCCCTTGCTGATATACACTACCTGTCAAAATTTTTGACTCACCCCCTCATTCAATGTTTTTTTTTTTTTCCTTTTCTTTATTTTTACTTTCTCCATCGGAGCTACATATGGAAGACATAGAATATATGAAGCAAGATTTATGGAATTATGTGGTAGTAAATAGTAGTTTTTCCCGAAAAAGCAAAGGGTGACTACTTTGAGATTTGAATACAAATATAAAATATATAATTTGAATAAATCTTTTCTTTGCTACATATTTCAAATATGTGATGTCTTCTGTGTGTACATAAAATGTGAAAAGTTGTAACAATAATGAGTGAATGAAATGATGTGTCCAGACTTTTGACTGATGGTGTACTTTGAGCACAACATCTTAAAAATTAGTCTTGTTAGTGTCATTCATTTATTTACTGCTAAAACATACTTTATTTGAAGCTTTCATTGCCTTCAGTATCAGTCAGCTGCCTTAGGGCCCATTGAAAACTCACTAAAACACACAAACGGTGATGTATTGGTGAAGACACAAATAAGTCAGCTAATCAGATCCATCACTTACTTCCTGGTTCCTGACTGGAGTCTGGCCCTGGGGGAGCTGCTGCCAGAGGCTGGAGTGCTGGGTTGAAATGTCACCTTCATTAGACCAATCTACAATCAATAGACGGAGTGTGTAGTCCCAGAGCGGCCAATCACAGCGTGGAGGTCAGGGGAGGCGAAGGAGTCAAACACATGCTCCTGTCAAAGCAGATGATGCTTGGATTGAGTATGGGAACATATGCAAGGGACATTTCCTGGTTTGAAGGAACTTTTACAGTACACAGTATATGTTTGTGCTGAGCTTTTGTAGTAGTAGTAGTAGTAGTAGTAATTTACATGGGATCCAGTACACACACTTCTATACATTACAATAAATTATAAAGTCTTGCACTCTAGAAACTCCGGGAAAGGCGTGATGCATTAGCCAATTAGGGACAAGCATGGTCTGTCTGTATCAAAACAAATATGGCTGCTTAAGAGAAAAAAGAAAGGAAAAAAATAAAATAAAAAATCACAGGAGACAGAAAAAACACTGGTCAGATTTCTCTCAGACCATTGATTCTGCTCAAAATCCACAATGAGTTCACCTGAGATTCTCATGTGTCTCTGAAATAAACAAATCTGACTCCTTCATTGTGTTTTGAGTTTGGCTCAAGGCGCAGCAGAGGGAGTGGTGACCAGACTGTTCTCTCTCTTGCCAGATATAGTAGTTGTATAGACAAATGTATCTTTCCTGACCACAATGCAGTTCCCGCCTACAGATCTAGCCAGTTTTGAAGACCTATCTATTGTTTTCCTGACCAGCCAAAACCATACGCTTTGACAAAACTTCACAAAGATGAATGGATCTGGAGCTGTATCCTGTCTCCCTGATTTCAGAGGGCATGATTGACAGATGGATTAACCAATCAAAGAGACGCATTGTCAGTTCTAGTCAAAAACAAACATGCCAGTTTACAAGTAGAAAAGTGGAAACAAGAGTGAGAAACAGAGTGGATTTTTGCAGAATGAACAATCAAAGCACCAAACTATTACTTATTTCAGGTAAAAGGAGTTATATATTTTGTTCTGAATGTTACGAGAATTTTGAAAAGGAGATGTCTGCAGTATTTGACAGACACGTGCTACAAATTAGAGACTGGTTGAATCTCCTCAAGTTTTGACAGAGGTTTTTCACCTTCTAATGTCTGATTCCAGTCCCCTCTGAATTTGAACAGAATGTAGGAGGGACTGGCTGGTCAGGCAAGTCTACTGTGTGTTTTCATAAATGGAGGACCCCAACTCAGACTCAACAGAAAGAGAATCAAACCTAGGACCTGGACATGCTATGAGTAGAGTTTTATAGGAACTGCACCCATTCAAAATTGCCCAAATAAGCAAAAATACTGTACATTTTTCCTATCCAACACCAGTCACTACAGCTTAATGCTATATAATTAAGACAAGATTAAACATATAGTAGTGCAACTATTGCCTCAGCTGTTACAAACCCTCTGACCTCAGCACCACCACCACTTATCTCATTAGTTGTGTTATAATAATTTTTCAGCATATGTTTTATTAAGTCCCTCAAAACATATATAATCAAATCATAAATCATGTATGTGAACGGGTGTATACAGTTGCACTCATAAAAAGCGTCTGGTAAAAGGGCTAGAAGAATATAGACAGAAATCAGAGAGGACATGAAAGGCAAAGCAAAGAGAATCTGTGAGGAATACAGTCGTCCAAAGACAAGAATACACGGAGCTCATTGCTTATTTAAACGTCATAACAAAGTTCTTTTGTTCACAGACTTTATTACTTCAATCAGCATTAGAAAACACAAAACATAGTGGAAGTATAAATGAGGGGAGAGCGGAAGTTTATTTTAAAGTTCATTTCAGGGGGATTGTCAAAAGTATGAATCCGTGTATCATTCGTTCATTCGTTTTTCAATATAAAACCAAAAATAAGAAAACCGAAAATAAAACAAAAGACAATTTTCTTCATTATTTGTCTCCAAAACCAAAAAAAAACAAAAACAAACAACAAAAAAAAAAAAAAGATAACAATTAGTTTTAAAAAATTTCGATTTGTGTTCAAGTGACTAGTGGAAAAACGGCTTCCATGACTTAAACTGCGATATGGGACTTTTGCACCACATACAGACTGAACCAAGACTAAACCAGGACTAAACCGTTTTCAGTCCTGGTCCGGTCCCAGTCCGGTCCCGGTCTAGTCCCGGTCTCAGTCCCGGTCTCAGTCCTGGTCCCGCTCTCAGTCCTGGTCCCGGTCTAGTCCCTGACTCATTCTCAGTCTGGTCCCGGTCTGGTTCTGGTCTGATCCTGGACCAGGTTCAGTCCTGGTTCAATCCTGGTTTCAGTCTGTTTGTGGCGCAAAAGTCCGGCATCGCAGTTTAAGTCATGGAAACAGGAAATGGCCTTTATCCATTTTTTCCATTATTCATTTAAACACAAAATCAAAAACTGAAAAAAACTAATTGTTATCCATTTTTTCATTTTAGCTTTGGAGACAAATAATGAATAAAATTGTTGTTGAATAAACAAATGATACACGGATTATTATGCAATATCTTTAAAGATGTGTTGTGTTACTTTTTCTGGTAGAGGTTTTGCTACCTGCTTGAGTTATTTCTTAGCCCAGGATGTTTCACAGTATGGTGTTAAACTTTTTTAACTCTCTGGAGACAGGCAGGTGACACCAGTGTATAATTTAATCGATACAGAATAAATTAGTTTAATGTCAGCCTCTGAAAAAAGTTACTTACTTCCATTTTTTATGAACTCATTACAAGCAGATTATGTGATTTCAATATCTACATTCTTTTAAATAAGGGAATGTAGATAGAAAAGAGAATGCTGACAATGTTCACCATATTCAAGCTTAAGCAGGGCTTTACATTTCAATATATTGCTTCTTACTCAAAGCAGAAGGTAAAACTGAAAAGAAAAACTAACCCAACTTGACCTTGTGAATATGAATTGATAGCTCAGAATGCCATGATATCAACTTCTGTTGGCTGACCCCATGAAAATGATGTCTTTCTTTCATTTATTCTCTAGAACTTTTAGCAGTAAGTTCAAATGTAAATATATATACATGAAAACCTTGGCTTAAACTGCACTTACTCTTGGTTGTTTATTGTGCGTTTGCTCCCACATATACTTTTTTACACTAGCAATGCCATAACCCTGTGTACTGCTCTCCAAGAACATTTGTTTTGATCATAACAGTCCATAATGACCTCTCCTTTTATAGCGCTACATCATAAGAATCAAAAACACATGATTTAATAAACAGTGTTGAAAGCACAGTGCGTTTTGGCCAGCCCTCACCCAGCAAGCAGAGATGTGCTGTTCTGAATTATTCATTATATATGATTAGTATTCAACTTATCTCTGTGTCGGACTGTTCCTGATTAAAATGTGGCTGCTTATTCAACTTGTCTGCTTGTCATGCACTGGTGATTTCTCTCAATGCTTTTGTCACTGTTGATGATATGAATGCATTTCTTGAACCTCTTGTATATTATTTTAAAGATCTCCAAACAACTGACCAATCAAAAAGCCACGTTAAAGGTGCCTGTGAATTTTCTACAGGAGGAACGGCCCCTTTTTGTCTCCATGGAGATGTTGGGCATTAGTTTTTATCAGTATGGAGACAAGCGGGTAACAGCACTAGTCCATGTTAAAGGTCAGATCTGTGGAGAGGTCCGCTCACCACAAGAATGTATGTATTTCCAGGTATTTTTCTAGCAATAGAAACACCAAGGATGTTCTGGAATATTTCTCATTTGAAAGAGAAAGCATACATGAATCCACAATTGGATTTTCCTTCTTCAACTTTCAATTTAAATGCCAAACTCAATCTGACAGAGATGGACTATTTCTTTGCTTTTTCTAGATGTAAAACAGAACTAGTTCATTTTAAACAGTTTGGAGTGGTCCAAAATGTTTTTTTTTCTTTTGAAGCTGACTTATTTAGACTTAAAGACCTGCTTATACAACATATCTATAGTGGGGTAAGACAAGTGCTTGGGTCAAATGCACTGAATATTACCTAACTGTTAAATTTGAATATTTAACTTTCTTCAACCTGTGTAATTTGGCAATGTAAGCTATCAAGTGTTTACCATTAAAATATCTTTTCAGGCTACATTTATATGATGACGGTCTGAACAGAAGACGCAAAAGTGGCATCAGGTCTTCACTTTTTATTTCATGTTTAGACAAGCATGTTTGGAAAGAAATCTGCATGCATACAGTGACACAAAAGTGTGTGGAATTCGATTGGGTATGCATGTACTTAAAGCAACAAGGGCATGTTTGGACATACGGAAGTTTTCACGCCACGCATTTTCATCAGCTATTCCTTCCACAAAGTTGTCCCAATATTGACTGGTTCTCCAGGTCTCGTCCATAGCCCTCTGGCTCGCCTGCAACAAACTGGTGCATCCAGAAATTGAGAGAGGTGACTGCAGATCCTTCTCTGTTGACTAATAATATCTCTGCAGATTCAGTACATTTGTTGGAGTGCCTCCTGTAAGTTTATTAGAGCTGCCAGAGCTGCATTGAAATGATCCAACATGTTTGTTTCTGTGTACTGTATGTATATGATGTAAACATGTGCACGATGTGAGCAGATCTGACCAGAATTTTGTGTCTTGGGCAGTGTAGAGGGAAACGCTTCGATGGAGTGTATTCAACTTTTCCACTCTGTAGGTTGGTTTCAGATTTTTGCATTTTAAAGCCCCCAGAACGCAGTGACCGTCTAAACGAAAGGCACTTCCGATAAAATATTTTCACGTTTTTAACCGCAAGTGTTCTCGTGTAAACAGGCCCTCAGTGAGCTCCATCCATTTCTTCCTTTTTTGTGTTTCATTTTACAGTGTACACTGTGTTCTCCTCTTCTGATAAACTATAGGTGTTTTGTCCTTACACTCCTATAGGACCATACATGCCCCTTCTTTGCACCACCTTGTTAAAGTCCACCGCTCCCCCTCTGTATTCATGTGTGTATGAGTTTGTATGTGCTTCTGTTATCTCCCTACCGCAATAACAGCTCTTTGGCCCCGGACACAAGCCAAGGGCTCAGAGCAAAGCTATCATTGCCAGTGTAATAGACTTATTTGATACACTGTGCATGAGTGTATGCACCATCACCTTAAGTTCCATCTAATCTATAAATTCAACAAGCTCTGCAACCCCGCAATGCAATTCACCCAAAATATATATAATTTAAAGGGCCCATATTACACTATTTTCTGATCTGTTATAATGTTGTTTCCTCGTGAAAAACATACCTGGAGTTGTTTTTTCTTTCATTCACACATGTTCAAACACACAAACTTTCCATATTTATTAGTCTGAGTTGTTGTCTCAAACAGAAAACACTCTGTTACCTTCTGATGTCATGTGGCAATACAGGAAGTGCTCCACTGTGTTTCTAAACTCCATGTGCCTTTACTTGAATCACTGACAATTTTAGACCTAGAATTCCCAACTGCCAGTATGAAACTAAAGGTAAAAGGTAGCGGTTAATGTGAAAACTACCACTACATGACATCACAAGGTGGAGCACGGCATTTTGAGCTTTGAAGATATATAGATTAATACTAAAGGATTGTTCAAACATGAATGAAACAATTCACAAGTCAAGGTAAGTTTTTGAGGAGGTAAACATTCTCACAAGAGTACATTTTGTGTAATATAAATCCTTTAATGAATAATCTATATATTTTTTCTACAATCAGCTACTTCAATAAGTAAACTTTTCCACAATAAAATGCTTTAAGGTGCTTTTTTTTTTTTTTCCTTCTTCCGGTAGTTGGAATCTTACACAGCATGGCAATAAATGTGTCTGTTTTATGTTATTTATGTCTTTGATAGGGACAGTGCATATTAATGAACATCTGTAACAGTTACAGTGTAAATATGCCAGATTAGCAAAGATGCTAATTTCCATCTGTTGTCCCTTGGCAAGTAACAAAGAAGACATTTACAAAACATTACAAAAAACAGATAATAGAACAATATCTTGCATTTACAAAATTAAAAATGAGCAAGGCTGCCTCTCCACAGATTTGACCTGTAACTTGGCATGATCTTCCCATATGTTTGTCTCCCGGAAGATAGATGTGTTAAATGTTGAACTATGGAAAATTCCCGGCAAAGCAATATTAACTTCATAGAAAAACATTACACAGAGCACCTTTAATATCTCTCGAATTACTGATATAAATGCATGGGAGGCACTATTCAAATGCATAGGCAAACTTTCTGTCAGTTGAAAGCACAGAAACTAAGGCTACATTCAGACTGCAGCCTGAAGTGACCCAAATCTGATTTTTTGGCCCCTATGTGACCTGTATCTGATCTTTTAATGACAGTCTGAACGACACAGATCAGTTTTTTTCAAATGCCACTCAGGCCACTTCGATATGTGCTCCTGAAACCGATACATATCCGATCTTTTGACATGCGGCTTCAGTCTGAACGGCCAAGGCGCATTCATTCGACTTACACATTATCAACAAGCCACAAAAGTCACTATTCTTCGCTGAAGTAGGCGAAAATTGTTAATGAACTCCGTGTCACTGAAGCAAAGCACATCACCACTCACCACTCTTGGCTACGTCTCCGCATCCACATGTTCCTTTCAACGGACGTTGCTGCCGCTGCCCCACAAAACGGCATGGCCAAAAACCTTGTCCTTTTCCTTCTCAACCTCCTTCTTAAAACTAATTGGAAATTAACTGGAAATGTGAACGACAATGCAAAAACATCGGATTTCACCAAAAAAATCGTAATTGAGCATTAAGCCCTGCAGTCTGAATGTAGCCTAAGGGACTAAGTTTTTAGACGAAGGGAATGTGACGTCAGCCATAGCGCTCGGCTCCAGTCAAATGAAGCTCATGAAGCCTGCAGTTATAGGGGCAAATTTGGGGCAGAGTTCCCTTTTAGGAATAGGAATTAATTTATGGACAAAATAGCTAAATAAAACCACCAAAATCATGTAGAACAGGTTAATACGAACATTTTAGGAACAAAATGACTAGGCTCAGTGCAGCAATTAGTTACAGAGAAAGGGGTGACAGTGTTTCAAGGTAAAGTCAATTGGAGCCAGAGTCAATGGAGCCAGAAGCGCTCCCATGAACAATTCCTATATGGAACAAGGTGACTAGTAGGTTAGCTATATTTATGTATTTATTTGTTTGTTTATTTCACTCATAAAGTATACAAAGACATCAACAGTGTCACAACCTCAAACATACAAGAAATGAATGAAAAGGAGCAGAAAGAAGAGTCATCTTATGTTATTTGCCCCCTTTTCCAGGCAAAACAGCAACAGCGATAGTTACTTCGAAACATTTAAAATCAGTACATTTCCTACTATATCCATTTATATATACAGTGTATGGTTGAAAGAACTTCTTATGATTCATTAGTGCATCTGATCCCACACAAAAATAGTAATCAAATAGTAATTTGATCAACACAAATAGATTTTCTGAAACACTGAACGCTGCACTGAATATACTGAATATATTTGTGTGCCCTATCACTGTACCTACTGTAAAAAGCTACCAAAAAAACGAACACGGCAACACATACTAGAAGCAATCAGATCAGCTCCTTAGTATAAAATAATGAGATGAAGTTATTGCAAAACCTGACAGACAATATCATGCACCGAGACTGACATTTGTAAGCCTCCAGTCATAAACTTTGGGCACCACCTGACACCACTTCAGCAGAGTCTTCAGAACAGCCATGCTCCCTTCTCCTCCCTTCTCCTCCCTTCTCCTCCATCACATCACTCTCCTCAATCATCTCCCAAAATAATGTTCCCTCAACGAACCCTCACACCTTGTTCTGACAGTGAATGAGTTCATTATGCAGTACGAGTCTTTGAGAAGTTTTCCGACAATTGATAGTGTATTCTGTATGAGGAACTCTGAGATATGGGGACTACAGTTTTATACATGAGTGACACTTCTGGTGGGTTTCTATGAATGGAGGAATATAGAGATGTTTACATTGTTGATAGAAAAGTTTTAAAGGTGCACTATGTAACTTTTGGGTTGGGGATATGTCACTGCTCAGGCTGGAATGTTCCACAGTATCACATTAAACGGCTCTACATTGCTTTTATTCACTTATTTACTGCTCAAAAAAGGTGAGTGGGGCTGCCTGTCCACAGATCTGACCTGTAACTTGGTCTGGTTTGATCTCCTTCAAGATTGAAAGGTTTAATGCCATAATGTGAAACAATCCAGACAAAGCAACAACATCGCCACAGAGAAAAGCATTTGATGGAGCCTCCACCAGAAAAGTTACACAATGCACCTTTAATACTTACCTTGATGTAAAGGCCACAGAGTCTTCTTATGCAAAAGGGAAACACAATATTTTTGGATGAAGAAGGAAATTAAGGCACTCAAAATATTACAAATTTCTGAAAAACATTTTACCTGCAATAAATTGTAGAGCCACTGAAGATCTCCCTTCAGAATGGCTAAAGGACTGCGATGTAGGTTGGCTGTGACTGGATAAAACTAACCGAGGTAAAACAGGGATGGTCAAATTAATATTAGCTTCAAATATTATCCTTGACAAATAAAACATAAAACAAACAAATGAAATTAAACAAAAAAATATACAATAAAACAATACAAAAAAAAAACAAAAAAAAAAAACCAAACAAACAAAGTATTTAAAAACCAATAACATATACAAAAACCCTAAAATAATACACCCAGTAAACTTAGTCCGGAACCTTAAAATGGGAACTTGTTGGTGGTGGGACTCTTTTGGGATGTGGACACAAGAACAAGAGGTAAGTGAACATGCAAAAGTATCATTCATGAAAACACTATACAATACCAACACACCAACCAACCAAACAAACCAAACAAAACAAAACAAAACAAAAAGGTGAGAAAGTGGGCCTTTGTCCCATTAAATAACAGATCATTTAATTTTACACATTTGTTTTCCATAGCCTACCTAAACAGGTTAACATGCACTACTTTGGACTGTTTTGTTAGTTTGGTTAAATTATCACACACACACACTGTTAACTGATTTCAACTATACATTTACATCCATAATCACAACTTGTCTGTTCTTGACAGTCTAGGGACAAAACAGGGGTTGTGCTCCAGGTCGGCCATTTTTAAAACTTTGGTGGGAGAACTGTATAGAGTTTCTTTTTGTTTCATGGGTTTTTGAGTATTTGATATACATACTTTAATGTTTATAGTTTAAACACTCTGTTTGATGGGACTTAGTCCTAAAAGTTACCAACTAGATTTGATGTACTGCTATGGTTGCATCTGAATCATAACCTGTCAAAGGAATATAGTACTTACCTGGGGAAGGTGCCTCCTGCTGGGGACAGTGTAAAAGGTAGTCTGATTTAGTCAACTGGGGCTAATACTT
The DNA here is from genome assembly GCF_026225935.1 of Boleophthalmus pectinirostris. NCBI lineage: Eukaryota > Metazoa > Chordata > Actinopteri > Gobiiformes > Gobiidae > Boleophthalmus > Boleophthalmus pectinirostris. Next base: position 19,322,764 of record NW_026570971.1, on the reverse strand, counting down.
ATGTGTAGTTGGTTGCATATGGTTGTTGCATTGGATTTAAGTTAAATTACTTATTTTCTGTTTAGTTGTCTGAACAGTTTATTTGTAAGGAAGTTATTTTACGTTAACCAAAGTGTTTTCATATATTTTTGTTGCAAGTCTGCCTCCTACTTGACCACCTCGGGCCAGCTTCTCCACACACCATATTGCACCATATATATTGCACAACTCAATATATTGTAATTGTTTAATTATGTCTCATTTCCCTCCAGGGACCAGCTGTCAATTAAAGTGCCACTGTGCCTCAGGATGAACAAGCGATAAAAGGTTAGACCATTTTTATATACATTTTTATACACCAATATGTGCAATGTCTTTTTTAATATGTCCAAATATGTTTAAAAGTGTTATCAAAAATGCTATATGTAATTTAAAGTGTCTTAACTAATGGGTGAAGGTGCTGAGCGGTAAACAAATGGGCCTGTTTGTTACAAAGACACTTAGCATAGTAGAAATATAATGTGTCTGTGATTGCTGGTGGTTGGTGCAGATCTCTCTTCTGTTGATCAACCAAATAAGCAGCTGTGGCTATGTTTGGTCTGTACATTTGAGGAGTGAATGCATAGTGCAAAAGTGCTATAATGGAATACACTGTTAATTTATTTATTATTAAGTCCTACATGCAATCCTATTTTATGAGCTTCTAGCCATGTTAGAATGTTGTTGCCTCCTAAAAACATACATAAAGTTGTGCTTTGTTTCAGTCACACAACCCTTCATTATTAGTCTTATTAATCTATCTACATCTCCCAAGCCCAAAATGCTCTGTTCCACCTTGTGATGTCACAAAAAAGTTGTTTTCAAGTTAACAGCCACCTTTTATCTTTAATTCAGATATTTGGAATTCCAGAGCTGAACTCAAATCATTCTAGTGAAGGTGTGTGGAATTTAAAAACACAGTGGAGCACTTGCTGTATTACCACATGACATCACAAGGTGGAACAGAGTGTTTACTGTTTGAGAGAAGGACTCAGGCTAAATATGCAGGATTACTGTGTTAAGCATGTGTGAATGAAACAAAACTCCAAGTATGTTTTTGATGAGGAAACAACATAACAATATGATTTTCATTCAAAATACATTCAACATTCAGAACCTGGGTTTATCATGTTCTTGATTGTCATTGCTCATCTGTCTCCATTGTACTTAATTGTTGAGAGCCACAAGTGTATTGTACCAAACCTACTGAAGTGATCATAACCAATAGTACCAGTAGTGCTACTTGTGCTACCTCGATAGGCTTTTTAATGCAAATTGGACTCCCCAGGCCAATTTCTACAAGCCTCCTTTTAACTGGGCTGTATTTAAATGGCGAAACTGTCCAATGGCGTTCCTGGAAATACGGGAGCTAAAGCAACACATTTCAAAGCTGGTGTGTGCCGAACATGCCCATTTAGAAGAAGTATTGTTTTGTAGTGCAAATCTTCCACAGCTATTCATGTCAAGCTGCTCTGAAGAACTGTTACGTGCATAATAAAGTGCAATAATAGGATTAGCGGAGGGAGATGGAAGGAGCTCGGGCAGAATGCAGTCAAATGTACATTAGCTTGGTTTCCCTGGGGTGCCACTCGTCTCAATCCATGACATCGAGGCGGAATACAAAACTCTTTCATTTTCTCAAACAATGGCTTAATATTTTAATAGTGACTTTTGTTGTTTATCAAAGACATCGCCTGCAGGAACATTTGACAATCAACAAGTCAGGCATGAATGGATAGCAACATTAAAGCTGTTTTTTGTAGTTTTTTTGAGTGAGTACTTGAAAAGCCTGTTTGCTACACTGTGTATTGTCGAAATTTCTTTAATAAAAATAAATTGTTGAGGGAAGGAAACTAAGGAAAGCTATAAAATGAAGTGTTGGTTATGTATATGTGAATGCGAGCGGTGCATATTTCAAAAGCAGGGGTATTAAGTCATGCATTAAAATGATTATAGCTCATTTTCTTCCACTGGAGCCTTGTTAATGGGCTGCCTGGCTGAGTGCGTGTATGTGTGTATCCACTCTAATCCATTACCTGCTCCTCCTTTATTGCCCACTCATTCTCCCTCATTTAGTTCTGATTAAAACACGTGTGCTGCTGAGGCCCTCTCCTCGCGCACATGGGCTCTCAGCTTCTTGCCGTCCTCCAATTACATTCATGTGCTCTGAAATAGGCCGAGATGTTCTTTTGTTGGAGAACACTGTCTTGTTTGTTGCTCTGGTCTGCAAGGTAAGAAAAGCATCGTATACAAACCCAAACCAAAATAGATTACAAGTCAAAATCAAAATGTGTTGATTTGACAGGTACAATGCGTGTATTTATAGTCACAGGTAGAGTATGCAGCTGATGAGACGCAAATAGTGTGTAGCTGATGCCAATTCTCAATTCACGTCCCAGGTTGGGCTTTTCCCTAGAGTAAACAGTTCAAAACAGTTTAAAGCACAATCTGTAGACTGGCTCCTCTGACTTTAACTAAAGCTGGTCACACACTACAGGATTTTTCAGTCTTTAATGTTTTTTTTAATATGCAAATAAAATTTGCAAAAACTTCAGCAGGATATTGCATTGAAGAGACCATACACTGCAAGCTAAAAGGCAAACAAGCTAGTGCACAATCGTTCATGTCTGCAGTAAACTGTTGAGCATTGCACTTCGAGCTTAGATGCAAGTCTAACTGTTATTTGTGAATAGTGGTGCAATATTTCAAATAGCTGTTTTGAAGGTACAGAAGGCTAAATTACACAGGACATAGAAGTGTGTACTGCGCTTCCGGTAGCAGCAGCAGCTGCAGATTTATATAAACAGACATCAAAGAATGCTTCAATCTGGATTAATAGCGCTGTTTTGTGGACGGGGTGTGATTACTTGCTGAGGACACATTCTAATAGATAATATGGATGAGAATGATCTGGTTTAACTTTAAAACTTAAAATAATAATAATAATAAATTTAAGTTTTTTTTTTTGTTTTTTTTTTACTATTTCTGGTGTTTGTATCTTGCACCTCTCCTTCACTCCTCTGGCCCTGAAGCTGTTTTATTGACTGGTGCAGTGGTGGTGATGATTTGTGGTTATGATGTGACGGTGCAGCTCACAGTCACACTGACACCACACACACGAGGAGCACAGTGGCTTCAAAATCATATACAAGCTTCCAAATGCTGATCATGCCTCCCTGAAGTTGGGGAGAAGTAAATGCTGCCTCAGTGTGTTCTTATTTGTTTCTTGTCTTTGAGCTACTTCGTTATGGCTAAGCTAATTTGTACCTGACTGTGAATGGATATAGTCAGTTTATTCTAGTGCCAGTCCTGTTACTAGTCCCTCTCCCCACCAAAGGTCTAAAGCTGTTTTTGACTTTGACTGGTGAGGCAGTCTCTGCTCCAGTTTGTTCAGTTACAGGATGGTTCAGAGCCATAGCACAGAGCGCAGCAGCAGAAAATGTAGTTAAGTAGAATCAAAGTGTGTAGAGTTAGATGTCCCAGACAAGCTCTGACAGGCCACATCCAAGATGGACATTTTATATTGCACTCTGTCACTGATATTACCACCAGACCCTACAACTGAGTACATCAGATGTTTCCAACCTCTGCCCCAGGCATTAATTTGCTTCCCTCTAAACTTTTGGAGGCATGACATCAGTCAGCACTAGATCTAAATCTTTCCCCCAGTGCTGGTGAAACTTTAACATTTATCAGATACATTTTGCAGATCTTTAAAACATTGAGGCAAACATAAACACTGTTTCTGCTGTTGTCCGCCACTGCATTAGAGTTTTAGTTTTGTTTGTTACTGACGTTTAACTTCTGAGGATTTTTCATTTGACACAGATCATTTGTCAAAATAATGCCATTATTGCACTGTTTGTAAACTGGTAATGCTATTTTCAACTAGGGATTTTTGCATTCTTGTTTACATTTTGTTTAGTTGTTTTGGGCATGTTCCAAAGCAGCATTGACCTTTGTAATGGGATAATCCAGTAAATCGCTCTTCTGTCCATAAAGAGCCTTTTATTTGCCGCCCACTGTCTCCTGGCATTTAGAAAGCCTGTCTATGACTCTATGATCCTGTGCTTGCTCCAGTGCACAACTCCTTAACACAAATGTTATACTCACAATACTTTATAAGCCTGTTATTGGAGCACTCGTTATTATATCAAATATATTTGTAGATGGCTGTCTATTGACTGAAAATGTACTAGGTTTTAAAATTTAAATTAGATGCTAAATAAGTTTCCCATGGGGCTTTGGTGCTTTAAGTATACAGTGCAATAACACTGGTGTGTCACTACATACAGAGGCAGACATAACATACTCCTACACAGTCTGAGGTTGCTGTAAGAGAAATGGATGTGATGGATATTGTACTTGCATCAAATTCAACATAACACTGCACAATAGGATGCACATGATGAGACCCATTTTAAATGTGTGCTGTGTATGGACTCATTAGGCATTCTTGTGCCTTTGTTCCCTTTTAAATGTGCATTTGGTCACCTTGGGTTTAGTATTTCACCTTGTCTGACTAAATACATTTGGAAAATACACTTTATAAACTACACCTCTGTTTCCATTGAGGCATTTAGGTGTTGGAGCTCTCTTTGCTGTCAAAGGGAATGAACAATGGGAAAATGAAGTCCTTAGGCAATGTGACTATTTGGCTAACACAGCATTGTGTTTGTTGTGAACACAGTTTGACCACAAAATGACTCAGGTGATGGATTCTGATTTTTACCTGTGATGCAACAATTATGACTTTTTTTTTTTTTTGTATTTATAAAATTAAGTAAAATTTTGAATTGATGAAATAAACGTGAATGAGGCTACATAAAATGCCAGGTATGTATGAGATGAGATGACAAAAATGGTTAAAAGCTCAAAAAGGCAATTTGCCAAATATGTCCAAAGGATTCCATGATGTCACAGATAACGAGCAAAATGGAAGCAGGCCTAAAACCTGTCCTTTTCTTGTGGGAAGCATTTTTAGATGTGTGACATTCTCCGGCAGACCCTTAGAGCTCTGCCTCTAAAAGCGCTCAGACCGTGTGACCCTGCAGCTCTCTGTACAAGCTGTGTAAAAGGTCCAATTCCACCAGGGCCAAACTCTTGTGACCATAGTGCTGTCCACATACACTGGGATACATCTCTCGACTCGCAAACGTGATGGAGGTGTATTGCACAGGTTAAGCCATCTAAGAGTTGAGAGCTATGTCATGAAATGTGTGTATTTGTAAGTGTGACCTTTTTTGAAATGTATCATTTCTATCTGCATTCTTTGAGTAGCTTCGAAATATAAAGGGCTTCTATCTGCTTCTGTCCAGTGATGGGAAGAAAACTTTGAAAATGTATTTAGTAACAGGATACTGAATACCTGCATTAAACTGTATTTTGTAACATATTCTGATATATCGTCCTATTAGAGTACTGTATTCTGAATACAAAAAAAAAAACAAAAACTTTCATGCAGAGTTGCATTTAAATAGTGTAAAGACGCAACATAGGATTAAAATCAGCTTTATATTTGTTTCAGTATTTATTTCTCACTAATTGGAGATGGGAAAATCACCTGAACTCATTGATTGTGTGCAGTTTGAAGCCTAAATTACATGATCAAATACACTAATGTATTCCTTTGTTTTGAGGAAAGTAACTGTATTCTGAATACCTCATACTAATATCCAGAAAACATTTTCTAGGTACATGTATTCAGCTTCTTCCCAACACTATCACAGTAGTTTTACTTAGACACAGAAAAGAAACCCCTGGTCAATTATTTACATGTATGTACTAAAGACAATTAAATAAGTCACTTAAAATAGCACAGTTCTTTCTATGGTTGTCTGAGAAATTCTGAGCAAATATCAAATAGCATAAGATGGTTTCCCACTCCAGATGTAGAGATGCAGATTTAGGCCTGTTTAAGTTCAATGAAATGCTGAATTTTGCTCAGAATAATTAAACTAAAACTTATATAAAACAAAGGTTGTCTTTTTCTTTTTCAACTGGGAGCAAGCAAATTCACTGTTAAAAAAGACAAATCATTATAGTAGTTTGAGCAGGAATTATTAGCTTCCAGTGTACCTACTTTATTGTACTGCATGTGTTGAGAGATGTTCATAAGAATCCTGAGAATGTTGGAAGCAATTGAAAGCTGTGGGAGTGAGTGGGGAGAATGTGGGAAGGGAGAGAAAAGGAGCCGCAGACGGAGTAGGATCCTGTTATCCAGCACTGAGTGGGAAATGGGATTTGGTGTGGCGTTGCTTGGGTAAATTGCAGCATGGCTCTCGCTCAAAGAGGATAGACCCCACTTCTTCTAGACATCTAAAGCCTCTTTCAGACACACAGCACTGCCATAAGCTGTCCCACTGAGGAGCCAGCATGGGGGATGGATAATTAAAATGAACCAGGGTCACTGCACTGGGACGAGGCCTGCCATGCTAAATCATGTCTGTTGTCTTTAAAAATACATTATGCAACTTATCTGGTACAGGGTTCGCCACCTACCTGCTTGTCTCCATGGAGATATTATTACGTTGTCTGAAATGTTTCACAGTATGGTACTGAAGGCAGACATCTTTTTGGAGACAAACACTTTAAAACTCATTACTTTAATACCATACTGTTGGAAAATTGCAGGTAAAACAATCATGTCACCATGGAGGCAAAAAGGTAGTAAACTCCCTACATAAAAAGTTATAGTGCACCATTAATATTTGTGATTACAGTACTGCAAAACAAACATTTTCACAGTATTGTGCAGAATTGTCATTTAGTCTCCAAATTGGAAAGATTATGTTTAAGTGTTTAAATAGAAGCTCATAACCTTGACTTTGTTATATTTATCTTCATCTGTGTTGGTGACACTGAGTGAAAACAATTAGCATGACAAATACATTTTTTCTAGTTATCAGTGTTGTCAAACTAACATACATGATATGAACATTCACACAGACAGTGGCTCCCTTTTTTCTACATCACTTGAGGAAAAACTAAAACACAACTCAGCCCACACCATGTATACGACAAATACTATGCAAATTAACCGACCCTGATATTGTATCAGTGTCTTAAATCAGAAATCAGTTCAAATGTATTTAGATCAGACTATTTTTAGCCATCTCAAGCAGCCCGAAAACCCAGATAGTTCACCTGAGAGCTGTAGCAGGCCAGGCTCCAGGTCTGGTGCCTAACACAATTACCTCAATAAGAGCTCCTCATTGTGATATTGGGTCATTTTCCATGTGAAGCCGGTCTGTTTTCTGGGATTTAGTGGGATTAGTTAGTTTCTGAGCCATTCAGAAACATTGTCACTGACCATGGGACTGGTTTGGAACATGCATTGATGGGTCTGATGGCTATAATACAAATGTACAAACAATGAGTTATGAACAAAAAATAACATGACTGAAAGAGGCTATATTAAATCTGGAGTCTCATCCTCAACAACATGCCCTCTCACTCCTAAGAAAAACTGGAACACTTCCAACTTCCAGAAACCAACAGACTTCTCAATTTGATCACATCATCATATTCTATTTCAAACATAATAATAATATTTTTTTTTATTTTATAATCTATATCTATATCTATATCTATATCTATATCTATATCTATCTATCTATCTATCTATCTATCTATATATCTATATATATATATATATATATTATTTGGGTACAGTAGCTCACACATCACAAGTAAAAATATAAATGGTAATAATAAATTAAAAATAAGTAGCAAAAGTAACAAGAGACTGGTGTCAAGTACAAGCAAAAATATAGAAATATTGTAATACAAGTATATCTCAGTTGTATACAAGAGGTTGTAAGGAAAAACAAAAATGAAATCATGATTGACAGGACAGGTAATTCATACGGGTGAGTTGTTGTACAGTTGTTTGAGCTACTGTGACCTGCTGCCACTCTCTCAGGCGCTCACGACAAAAGCACGGTCAACCAAGCAAATTAGCTATGCAATGCAGTTTTATTAGTGAAAGAAATCAAAAAGTGCTTCTCCACTGCATAACCAACTCATATTTTAGCTCATTGTTTTCTTAGAACCACATCTGTTCCCCGCATGCTGAGTTCTGTGGTGAAACTTTCCTTGAGAACTTTGTGGGTGGTCTATCTCTCAATCCCACCGCTGTCTGCCTTTTCACGGCTCCTTTTGAGTGGCACAAGTCTCTCAGGACAGCCATTCAAGTCAATGTTAATAATTTATCTGCTGAAAATACTCTTCCCTTCCTGCCTTTATATGCTGTGCTAGGTGTCTCCTACTAGAAAGCTGGAGCTTGAACTTTTAAACTGGAAAACTCAATCTTGATACCCACCAGTCTTTTTAAACACTTTCCACAACTTACACAGCACCACAATATATGAGTATTTGCATAATGTTGAGCAATGCCCCTATGGGCTTTCTAAATCCACAGTGAAAGAATACATAATAGAAGTAAAGGCAGATTGAACATGAAACAGACGGAGTCTTGTGAATGTCGAATAGGCCTCTACAGAAGACAGTTGGATAGTTGAACATTCTGTGTTTGGCTCCCCAACGCCCAGACTCTGAAGACATTCAAAGTCTGACAGAATTAGAAAATACTGAAAATGTAACCACAAAGATTCAGATGTTTTGTTCATTGACTTTACATTTCACAGCCGAGGTTGGTGGTACATTTACTCTTTTAATAAATGTAGTTCTAAATTAAAACAAATTCAAACATACTTTTCCTCTAACTTGGATTTATTTTACAGTGTAAATATGTGTCTCATGTGGTAAATGCTTTATGTATGATTTATGTTGACAAGATTAAATGAGTAAAACATTATTATTATTTTTATTACACACATTTGAGTGTCCCAAATATGGACCATGACTTTGTACTTTTACTTTAATAATAATATTCTAAATTAAATGTACGTATTATGTATTATTTAATGTTGCACCATAACACCTTAAGCAAGTTTCCAGTTTGAATTTTGTTCATTGACAATAACAATACAACTGATTCTGAATCTGAATTTTTGGCTCTACTCTACTCTCTCTTACTCTGTCCACCTGTTTGTCGATTTCATTTTTGATTGCACCTTAAAATACAGTTCTTATTTTGAATGCGCACACATGGCTTTGAGCTGTTGTTCTACAGAACATAATCTTTACCTCAACACTAAAATGCTTTTATATTTTCTGGTCCAACAGGATGTTAGAGCTGAGAGACCAGTTCCTGCTGACATCACTGAAAGCACCATATTGTATTTATCACTCCTTTATGGCAACAGTCTGGACAACATTCGCCTTTAGCTAAAACCACAAAACTCTGTTCAAACATAATATATTGCTTTGGGAGTTTTGGCTCACAACAGAGAATAGACTTTGAGTTGTTAATTCAATTACTTATTACATATCTTTATATTGATCTTATATAGTACAGAGTGAATATCAACTGCACTAAACTCTACTGCCGTGGAAACTTTTGCACTGTCCTCATTATTCTCATTCCCACTGAGATCTATAGTAAAGAATATAGCCTTAATAACAGACAGTAAAATGTATGTCTTCCTAAGAACCATATTGAGGCAAGTATTCATTTCTGAATTCAATCACATTTCCATTCTACTTAGTGTCAGACCTATATGCTTATATCATAGTTTCACAATTTTGGTGGCATTTTGTGTGGTCTTCCTCAGAACTGTTTGTTTGCATGTTTGGTCAGTTCATGTAAGTATGTTTGGAGCTGTCTTCTTCATAATCTCTGGGGTGAGAGAGTAGGAATGCCCCCTTATCTCGATTTACACCTTTTTTTGAGAGATTGAATAGGACATTATTTTTGTGTGTGTGTTTTTGTTCTTTACATGTGTTTTAAACGTGATGTATCTGATCTGTATCTTTTACTGTCTTAAAAACCTGAAAAACAGAACTAGTATTATAGTATACTTACAGAGACAAGAGTGAAGTTTTGCTGCATGTAAAGCTTACAACAACTAGCACGCGCTGATTGACCTCAAGAGCTGCTTATGCATTATATATCTACTAGGCAAGGTATTTTTTTTCTCAAATGTAAAAAAAAAAAAAAAAAAATCCAGTACCTGACCTTTTTAATGCTTCGATGCCAACAATATCAGAGCATCCATTCAGCCATCCAACGTCTCAACTGGTAACATTCAAGTCTACCACAATCTCCCACAACACAACCCTGCCCGGAGACCACAAAAAGCCTGATAAACTGTGTATTCCTTCAGCGAGGATTTATGACTGAAGTATATTTGTCATTATCAGGGGTGCAGCGGGCTGAACTACACCTGGGCCCTGAATCGATCAATGCATTAGCAGCACACTCCGGCGTAATAAAGTACAAATCAAAGCCAGCCCTCTGTGATCCCGTGAGTCATTTGACATTTTATACAAGACACAAACAAACAGCACAAAATGACATTGATTTTAGAGGTGACACTGCCATTATTAACCTACAGCCTGTGGTGTTGAATTGGCTTTGATCAGATTATCTCTTAAATGAGCATAAATTGTGTGTTAGTCATGAATCCAAAATCTGTATCCAGTGTTTCAAATATTGCATCAAATTAGGTGTGATTGAATTGGTGTTAATTCTATTCAGGGGAGAAAAGTTTCTGTTTAGTCCACTGCAAACTCAAGGTGATTAAAATCAACTGAGAAATTTGAGTAGATTTAATCAAAAGACCATAATCTTTGTCAGCTAAAAACTACTTTGGAGTTTTTTTTGTTTTTTTTAATGAAATAGCTATTAGCGTCATATTTCTTCAATGATTTTGTTCCCCTGTCATATTTAACAAGAAAAGATTGTTTTTTTAGGGGATCTAAGATATTCTGACTTTGAAATTTCTGTATTATAGGTGCACTTTATATAATGTTTCTATACAGTAAAAAGTAGAGTGTTAAAATTGACTCTCACATAATCAACTTTAACATTTTCTCAGAGTTTATATGAGTCCAATCTGTTCTAGAGTTAATTTAACATTTTTGGAAATGTTAATTAAGTAACACTGGACCAAAATTCCTGTTTAACCCCGAAATCAAGAGTTATATTAACATTTTGAGAGTAAACAGATAACACTTTGTAGGGTTATCCTGATTTAGCTGAACACGCAGAGGTGTTTTATTTTATTTTTACTTTATTTTAGTTAATTTAAGATGAAATTATGTACAAAACAGGTTCAAACTGGTCTTCTCTCACAAGAGTTTGAAGTGGTGAATGGGAGGAGCCAAATTAACACTAAGAGAAGTTGAATTAGCCTCAACCATATCAACTCTGGCAAATAACCCCAACTCGAACCTCCATTTAACTTTCAGATTGTCAGGTGATGCTGTAAGACCAAACCCAGCTCCCAGTGAGGAGAAATAGAGTATTTACTGTATTTAACATTTAAAACCCCTTGAATTTAACAAATGTGGCATAGATAAAAGCTTCTCTCCCTCCAGAAAGGTTACACAGTTGTCCTTTAGGAACAGTTTGAGACATTTATGCAACAGATGTGGTGGTACTCAAAAGGCTTAAAGGCAGTATATTACACAAAATTGACTCTTGTGAACTTTTAGCCATGTTATAATGTTGTTACCTCCTCAAAAACATACCTGGATTAATTTTTTGTTTCATTCACATATGTTTCACACAAAGCAGAGTTTTTCTCTCAAACAGATAACACTGTTTTACTTTGTGATGTCTTGTGGCACTGGAGATGTAGACAGATTAATAAAGCGGATGAAGCATGAGTGGATGAAACAAAACACAACTCCAGGTATGTTTTTCAGAAGGTAACATTATAACATGGCTAAAAGCTCACAAGAGTCAGTTTTGCATATTATAGGACTTCTAAACCTTGAGTACCACCAGATCTGTTGTATACATTTGTAGATGTTTTCCTATCTTAAACAAAATTATAACATAGATCAGAAAATGATGTAATATAGGCCCTTTAATATGTTTTTCCTTGCTGGTGCTTTGTGTGAAAATTTTGACAACCACTGCCCTACAGCTAAATTTCTTGTCTGACTAAGCAACAATGTTTTTTTGGCGATCAATAACCCAAGACCCCCAAACTACATACTACTGACAGACAGCAATACTAGCATGCCACTTTGACGACTCTGAGTGGATACCCTGCTGGCTTCTTAAGACGTATATTGCGTCTTAAGTGGTTGCCTTGTTAAATGTATGATTTCAGCTCAATCATTCAGACATGGGAGTTACGCAACAGCACTTGAGGCAGTTATGTTTGATGGTGGGTGACAGTTATAATATCGCTTGCATAATGATTTGTGCAACAATATTAAGTTTCTGAAGATTTTTGTATGTAACTGGTAGCCTACAGGTTTAATGTTCTGGTGAAAGTTTATTGGTGCATTATGGAACTTTTTTGATGGAGGATTTGCCATCTGTTTGTTTGACAGATATTGGGATATTATTGCTTTGCTTAATTTGGTCCAAAGTACAACTATCTCTTATTCAAACATTTGAGCAACCCTTTATTATTAGTCTGTGTGCATCTCTCTTCCACCTTGTGATGTCATGAAGCGTTAACAGCCAACAGCTTTTACCTTTAGTTCAGCTGAGTTTGGAAATTCCAGGGCTGAATTTATCCAAATGATTCTACTGTGGAGTTTTAAAAAAACATGGTGGAGGACTTCCTGTATTACCACATGGCATCACAAAGTAGAACAGGCGTGTTTTCAGTTTGAGAGAAGAGTATGAATGAAACAAAACACAACTCCAGGAATGTTTGCAATGAGGAAACAACATTATAGATAAATACTGTAAAATGGACCCTTTATATCACTTGCATTTTCATAATCTAGATTCAGACTGTCCATTCTACCATCAACAACTTTTTCACATAGTTTCTTTTGAGTGGCGGCCAGGAGTTGCTTCATGGTTCAAGTGTTTCCATATTGCACCAAAGTGAAATAAACTCTACACAAAATGACTTCTCTAACTGTGATTTATGATTGGGAGAAAACTGTTGTGCCGCTCGCTCTCTCAAATGATGATTTCTCTGTTCAGTCATTACGTGTTATTGAGAGGGCAGCTAATAGGAGGCTGTATTGTGTTGGCTAATGGGCCTCTATCATCACAGCGTCTGCATTTCAGTGAATAACAGAAAAACAGTGCACTGAAAGAGGGTGAGAGAAGTTTGGTTAAGGCCAGCTGTTAAAGCTTTCATGATGTAAATGTAAATGGAACTGTGGTGACATTTTCTCTATTGATAAGATTTGTTTTGTTTTTTTCACCCAACATTTAAATGGTTCTGTAATTATCTTTGGATTGTTGATTGTTAGTACACATGCTTTACAATTAGGACATTTGTAAATACAACACAACATTACAATACAATTTAACCTGTATCGCTCAACTTATTCCTCACAAAAGAGTGAACGCCCCTGGTGTAAACGCAGAAATTTAAAGTTGTTCAGTTCCACTTTAACTTATCTATTGTATACTTATAGATACTTATAGATACTTACAGAGTATACTTACAGAGTCACTATATGGGATGAGAGCCTGTTACAGGGACACCAGTACTACAGTTATCTATTACTAACACAGTACATTGGAAAACACGCATTATTGCTGTGAGCAGAGTTTAATCTCCACAGACCTGATCTATAACTTGGTCTTTTGGCATCAAACTCTGGTCTCCATGGTAGATAAGATCAATAAGTTTAATGCCATACTGGTGAACATTCTAAACAAAACCATAATAACTCAGTGGAGCAGTTGTCTTACTCTCCATCAGAAAAGTTACACTAAATCCAGTCCCACTTGTCTTTTATAAATGACTAAGGAAGAGCCATGTGAGTCACTCTGAGAACTTGGGATGAGCGCCTACTTCACTTTTCCGTGTGAAAATACGGGAATACTGGTGGTGGGCCGAAGGGTTTGAGAGCTGAGAACAAGTTAGACAGCTTTAAATACCTATTAACTTTTCTTTAAAACTTTTTTTGAAAATCAGGTACCAACTTTAAATGATGTCATTATCTTCCTGTGAATGGAGTGAGTTAACACAGAACATAGACTGAATAAAGAAGTGGACTAAGTGTTTGGCTTGAGTTTGAGTTTGGAGCAAGTTCCATATTAGTAATAGGATCTGATTTATGGACAAAATGAAATACAAATACAAATAAAAATGGACAAAGTGAAATAAAAACACCAGGATCATGTAGCGCAGGTTAATATGAACATTTTAAGACCAAAATGAGGAGCCTGACAGTTGCAGTTATGGAAGGAGGGGCAATGTTTTCTCAATACAAAGCTGGTATTGATGGAGTTGAAAGAGCGCCCATGCTCATTTCCTATTTGGAATGAGGCAGCTAGAGGGTTAGCTATGTCTGTTTATATATATGGTCTATGATACAGAAGAGTATTTTCAGACGGTGAAGTGACAAAGTGCTGTACTCGATGCGGGGAAACCTCTAAATATTCTAGTTTAAAAGTTGTGTTATCGACTGATCACATCTTGTTTTTCCAATTTCCAATGACTGCATCCATGTTGTATTATTCATTTTTGTTTGTCTCTTATAGACGTGTTTTTGCCCGAACCTCCACCTGTCAGTGGTGCTCCTCCTCTGAGTTCTCGACATCTCAGTTTGGGCTCATCTGCATATTCTCGGCTGGAAATAGTTTTGCATAATGAACATTTGACGACAGCCAAATGTTTGACAGAGTGTCTTCAGCACTTCCAGAATGTGAGTAAAGAGGCCAAAAATGTACATGTGTATTAAGAACCAAAAACGTGTGCGTGAACAACAACTGAGTTAAGGTTCAACATTGAATAGAAATCATACCGCCGCTGGCATTTTGAAAAACTTGATATTCTGACAGGTTTCAAGTTATGATTATATTATAAGATCGCTCATCTGATAGTTCTTCCTTAAAGGGACAGTCTGGAATTTTGGACATAGGACCTCATTTCCTTGTTTCCTTTGTTTTGTTTGTTTTGACCTCGCAGAATTTGTTTGCTCGACGGTAGGCGGGTACATTTTTCATTTAACCAATCACTGCTATTTGATCATGACGTATGTAATGCGCCGCTAACGGGGCTAACTGGTATATTAAGCTTTTTTCCCAAATCCTATAGGAAGAAGGGCAATAACGTCTTTCCCCTTTATAAAATTCACCAAACACTCACTTTGTTCAAGCTTTAAATCCTCGAGAATCATTTCCAACACAGAATGTATGGCTCTTTGCTGATTGGCTCGTGCCCGGACTCACACTTCCAAGGTTTTTGCGAACTGTTTAGTATATTCTGATCCCTGACCTAGTCGCTGGAGAGAAATGAAATTGAGCGGAGGCACTAGGTGGCACCAGCATGGCTAGGACTCTGTACCTGTCTACCCGAAAAGTTACACAGCGCACCTTTAAAAATTGTGTCTTTAATGCAGGAGAATAAAGATTGCTCAAACACGCATGAATCTCTAACTTGGAGATGGTAAGATAATAAGTTGTAATATGGTTAAAAGTTGATTCTGGCTACATATTCACCCTTTTCAGCAAAGTAACCACAAGCTTAGCACTGCTGTATTTTCACTAAAAGAATAAACAATACCCTCATACCTTTCTGCATGGGTTTGCACATTCTTCCTGTGTCTCTTTCCATGTACTCCAGGCAGGTCAGGCTGGTCCATGATCAAGTTATAGTATAGATCAGATCTGTTTGACATGTAGTGATTAAAGCAAAACCCATTCAAACTTATAATTTCCTGACAGAAAACCTCGCAGTGAATTTTGTCAGGTGGTACTCTAACTCTATTACCACTGGTGGTTGCCGTGACCTGGTTTCCCAAGCGTATCATTAAAACCTCCACTGTATCTCTTTTTAATGCAGCACCATTTCGCATACTAATACCTCCCTAACTGTATATTACTTTCTATCAGCGCGCCTGTACTCCACCCTCGTGCACTAGAGGCAAAGTAACAGCCATCCATCAAGCTCACCCCACCTGTCACTTCCCCATCCGTCTCCACAGCACTGCCGCCTCAGCTGAAAAACAAACAGGAGCTCCGGTACACACACCACTGTAAACACTCGCGTCGGCCGGATGAAAGAGAATCCTTCATCTTGGTTCGGAGTACAGTGAGGCTCACGTGGAAAAATAAGACTGCACATACAAAGTGACACACGCGCACCTAAGGGAGTCATTCCGTCAGACAGCTGTATCCATCATCCGGGCGAGCAAATGTCCAAACAGTCACAGAGTACGACTGGGTGACGCTTCCATTAGCGTACAATGGGAAGTCATATGTGAGTGCACCTAGCATGAGATTGTAATGGGGTTGATCCTGGTCTCTTTATTTCGTGATATGTACAAGTTGGTAGATTTGGACTCTGTGTGGCCTTTTTGAGGTTACCAGCCACATACTGGGACCCCATGCAGTCCACTTAATAGTGTGAAGAACAGAAGTGAGCAGGAAGGCCTGGTGCTGCAGAAAGATGTTTGAATCCTATCAACTTGCAAACCATGGTACATATTGTATTTATGTCGCTGTATTTAATCCATTAGTAATGCATTAGTCTTATAGAGCGCTTTTCTGAATGCTCAAATCCGCTTTACAATTTCTTGCATTATTCACACTCGCGGTGGTGGTGGTGGAGGTAAGCTACTATTGCAGCCACAGCCCTGGAGTAGATGAAAGTGAAGTTGCCAGTCTGTGCCATCACCTTCCAACCACTACCATTCATACACCATATTCATATTAGGCAATGTGGGTGAAGTGTCTATATTTTGCCACTGGTGCCTCACTGTGGCACCTGGAATTCCTGATTTCTCCCACCCAAGTACTAAACAGGTCCAACTCTGCTTAGCTTCTCACATCTGACAAGATCTAGATGTGAGTTAGGCTGAGAGTTTTAGCCACACATACTTAAAAGGTGCACTATGTGACATCTCTGGTAGGGGGTTTGTCACCTGTTTCCATTAAGACATTATTGCTTTACCAGTATGGTATTAAACCTACAGTATGAATCTCCATAGAGACAAGCAACTGACACCATAAGGCAAAGTTAAAAGTAAGATTTATGGAAAAGTGGCCCACTCACAGTAATAATGCATGTTTTTTCAAGTTGAACATATTAAACAAATGCAAGATGTATATTATATTTAATGCCACACACTCTGATGGAAGATCTGAGTAATTTTGGACAAATTTAAATGGCACCATGACTGGCATTCAGTCTTTCATTTTTTTCTACTCAAATCATAAAATAACAAAATCTAAATTCTTGGCTCAAAAGCCTGACATAATTGTTTCTCTTTTCCCACAATGAGACATGAAAGAACAGGCAAAAGTGAAAGCCACCAAAAGAATTAGAAAACATGAAGGCAGAGGAGCAGGCAGTGGGAGAGGGGAAGTGACCAATTTGTGATGCAGCCAGCCAAGTCTTCCTAATTAAAGATGTTTTTCACACTACAACACTCTTTCAACCTCATTGTTCTCGGACTGCAGAAAACAACTTTAAAGCACCAAATTGGAAAAGGCACAAATTGTTCGGTAATACCCATTTGGAGAAGGTCAGTGAACATTCAAATTAGGTTTCTGTAAGCCAACAAGATAAAAGAATTATATTATCTTCAAGGCGATGCCATCTCCCACTTTGCTCTTCTAATTTTTGTGTCTTTGTTTTTGGATGTTTCACAAATTTTAGCTTCAAAACCAGGGCTTAGATATGTTTTTGTGTTTTACACTAAAGTTCAATTCTCTGACACTTTCCGAAGCATTATAATTTCAGAAAAGACTGTTGTGTTACAAGTTGACCCATGAAACTGTGAGAACCACCCGCTTCACTGTTGCCGTGGTATCAGAACTTTAAGAAGGAAATGTTCACCAAACCAAGTAGTTTGGGTTAGCTAGGTAATTTGGAAGGCTCTGATAACTCTTAAAATTTGATCTCATCTCCAATCTTTAGACACCAGTCTAGAGAAGCCTACACTCATTTGCATATTTCTTATGTAAATGCTGCTTAAGTCGGTAAATAAATATTCGTAACCACAATTTGCTTTGGTGAATAGTGATGTTATTTATTGGGACACTGATATGGACAAGAATTTACGAACCTTCAGAACAATTGTTTAATTATTAATTAATTAACTGGGATAACTGATTATACTGAAATGGTAATATTTCTCAAACCCAAAACTCTACTTCTAGTCAAAGCCAAATACTCACATGAGTCCTGCTTTAACTTAATTCCAATCTTTAATATCAATTACCCCCTTTAATACTACTGCAACTGAAACATTTGGCACCATGCCTTTCAAAGCAGATAATTAGATGTCTCAACTACACAGTTTGCACACTAAACAAATCTAAACGATTAGGAGAGATATTCTTGCAACATTTCACAAAAAAAAAAAATAAAATTAATTAGGCCTTATGAGCGAGCCACCATTTTATGGATTTGTAGTATTTTGTATGCCACAGCAGTGTGAGCTGTGAGCCCAGCAGAATGCAGGCTAGTATTCAGCTGTAGCAGAATGTGACGGCCTCCAAATGAAAGGGTGTGTGCCAGGGTGACCTCAGGGCTTAGCCACCGTTAGCAGTGTTCTGCCTTTGAATGGGGCTTACAGCTTTGTTGCATGACATTTGTGACATCCCCCCAGCCTGTTTTCTGTGTTAGGTGTCTCGTGTGTGATTAAGGTAATCGTTCTAAAGAGCATTTCTGAATGTGAAAGGACAAGCGCAAAGGCAGGGCTCCTTTCAAAAAAATTAAGTTTTTTAAAAGGTATCCTTTCATGAATTCACCTTGACAGCAAGCACAACTAGTATAACATTAACGGGTTTCTTTCAAGGATGTAATTGTTCTTTACAGGGATAATCAGAAAATGGGCAAAATATACACATGTTGTGAATGTCAAACAGAAATCATTGTTACGAGGGTACACACAAACAAAAAACATGACAAAGAGTGGAGAATCCATTTGAATATTTCCAAAGTGCTGCACATACAAATGAAGACAACAACAAGTCATATTATAAAAAATAAAAAATAACATTGTTACATCTAGGCCTAGACATCTAGTGTCTCCTGGTCCAATCGAGTACATACTTTAATCTGCATCTGAGTGTCCTGAAAGACACTGTGTCAATACAAAATACAATCTGGCAAGTACAAAGATAAACTAATAAAACCTAACTTTCAAACTGTTATAAAAGATGCTTAAGTGGGCTATTCTTGCATCCCAACATGAGGTAAGCTCCTAAAAGTGTAGCTCTGAAGTGTCCTGCAGTGTTCAATTACAGTGTCCAGCTCCAGTGAAGAGCAGCAGTCCAGCCAGTGCTGAGTGTAGACATTAGCAGTCCAGTCTATCTAATACAAGTCCCATATAGACTTTAATAGGCTGACAGTATGCGGCAGAAGACTTGTATATCATTGCTCCGATGGACGTGAACTTTGACCTCCCTCTGCCCCGTGAGTCACAGCCTGCAGCAATAGGACTCATATGTGGTTTTAATATGATGGTGAGTGACAAGGCAAACTGCTGAACCGAGATTTCTCATCATCAGAGCAGGCAATGGAGAAATCTGACTCATCCCTAACATGGAAAGATGAAGTGACAGCCTCCATAGGCAGATATTGACAAGGTGATCTACTAATTAAACCTGTCCAAAAGGTTATAAGGTCACTGCCACTGGATTGGCTTATGAGTTTGTTAGCAAGATAACTCAATAGTATAGACACACAGAATGTAACGGTCCTGTACTGCACAAAGCTGTCTCTTGTGAGCTTTAAGCCATATTATAATGTTGTTACCTCATCAAAAGCGTACCTGGAGTTGGGTCTGTGTGTTAAACATGTGTGGATGAAAAAACAAAACAATTGTGGGTATGTTTGTGATGAGCAAACAATATTTTAATATAGATCATAAAATAGTGGCATAGTGGAATATAGGCCCTTTAAAAATGTGAGTTATAGTTTGTTTAAATGTACAAGTTTCTAATGAACAATGTGTATGTGAATAGAGCTGTCATAGAAATAGACTTTTTTGTTCCAGTCCAGGTTCAGTCAATTTAGCATGTTGGAGTAAGTATTTTAGTAATAGAATACATTTGACATTCATTAGCATTATCATCATTTGATCAGGTACTCTGGATACTCTCACCTTTTAAGATTTTTCCAATAAACCTGCAAATTTGGTATTAGTAGCTTTGAAATCAAGCCTTTTAGAGTTGAAATATTTTTTGCTGAATAAAACATGAAACCATTGTTGTATTTTTCGCACATTTTGGATTAGGTTCGGTGTTGTTCCCTTAAGTGCTCAGTGTCCTAATTCAGTCCCCATAGCTGTGTGTGGAAAATATGCTTTTTCTCAACAGTCCTGTCTGAACAATCATGCATTAAAATATAACACAGATTTTGTCAAATGTTATGTTAGATTGTGTGTGACTCATACTTTACCTGGTTGTAACTCATAAATCAATGGCCCTATACTGATATATGAGCAGTGATGGAAAGAATACTTTGAAAATGTTTAGTTACAGAATACTGAATACCTGTATTTAAATGTATTTTGTAATGTATTCAGTTACATGGGGCAATCAGTGCACTGCGTTCTGAATATTTTTACACTGAGTTGCATCTATTATAGTGTAAAGATAAACATGGTATAAATAACAGACATATGTTTGTGCCACTGTTTTTAAAGCATTTCCTGTCACTCATTGGAGATGGAAAAATCACACATGCCTCACCATAATAGCTGTTTTCTATTTTTCTCACTGATAATGTGTAGTGTGAAAAAATTACATAATCAAATACCATAATGTATTTTGTTTTTTAGCAAAGTAACTATACTCTGAATGCCACCAAATGCAAACGTAACTGTATTGGAATACATTTACACAAAATTGTTATTCAGAATATGTTTTCTTTGTACATGTATTCGGGTATTTCCCAACACTGTGTATGAGTAATTACATTTTTCACCTTATGTTTGCTCTGATATTGGTTTGTTTGTTGTTTTCAATCATCTTTTAGTTCAGTGGCCAAATGTGCATTATAATTTGTAATATCTATTGTTTTGATGTTTGTTATTCATGAACAGACTGATACTGAGCAGACAAGTGAATCCACTGGATACGCTGCATGGCTCAGTGGACTGGTGGACTATACAGAAGTTAGAGCTGCCCTCAGGCTGCAGAGTCTCTTTGCTTTGGTGATCTGTGAAATTTTGATTATGCACCAGTGTTCCTCCACATCCAGCTTCAGGCGAGTTGTTTTCTAGTAACAAAAACATTGTGGTTACTTTAAAAGATGATTAACATAAAGAAATGCTATGCTTATTAGTTCAAAACCATTTGCTATTCTGTTACAAAATATTTCGACTGCCATCCGGAGGTTATTTTCAATCAGTCAAATTTAAATATAGTTAGAAAAGAGTCCCAGTCTTCTGTTATGATTATACTTAAGTATGAAATAGAGGTCTGTACCTAAGAATCTAAACAGTTTCAACTCTTAGAGCTATAATAAAATCTGGAAGGTGAACTCAAGATGGTGTCCTATTGTTTTCAATGGCCTGTGCTCATTGGCTCATGGGCCTAAAAATAATTTTCTCTTTTCCGCATTATTAGTAAGGGCTAGTACCTCCCACCCATCTAATGTCAATAATGTGCGCAGTGTGGTGCATTTTGACCAATCACAGCAATAACTTCTAGCAGGTGGATTAATTTTTTTTACGAAGTTTATGTTTTGAAAATAGACAATCACTATGAAAACCGACCTTTGTGAAAGTTGTCGATGTCCCGTCAGTTTGAATGAAAAAATTCATTGCACTTCTTCCTTACTCAGTAGTGTCAGGTGATGTTGCTGTGATATGTCTGGTCATCTGATTTAAATAGCTCTGTCTTCCTACTTGGAGCAGTATGTAGTATGCAGTAGTATGACAGCACCGCCTGCAGCCTTCTTCAGAACTGTATCCAGGTGTGTAGAAGTTGATATGCCCCCTCATCCTGATTTACAGTCTTGTGGGTGTTTCTGTATTTTGATGGACTCCCTGATCAACGATGGTACTTGTTGCTTTCCTCTTCCTTGTACCTATGACCTTCGTGTTATCCCAATCCATGAGATGGTAGAAACCATATTCAATAAAATGGACTCCAAGCATATAGCGAAAAGAAAAAAAAAATGTTAAAAATGCATTAATCTATGTCTGAATTAGAAAACGTCTGATATTTTAGTTCTGGGTAATATCTTGATTCTATAAGGTAATCATTAGATCACAGATGTTGTTAAATGAGGGCTTGTGCATGAATATATTATCAGCATTACTCCATGAAATCCTCACAGATGTGCCAATTAATTTGTGCTTTGGGATTAAAAACATGTCTTCAGCACTTAAACTCAAGAGTTTGTTGGCATCAAGCTGCTTTTGAAGAACGCACCGAGAAAGAAAGGCTTTAAAAACATGTTGACAGGCAGATCAGAGGAATGAATGTAGGCTAGGCACTGGAAGCATTCTTCTCTATATGCCCAAGTCAATTATTTATACTTTATAGACGTTCTTCTTTCTTCCTTTTTTTGTTTCTCTTTTGTAATGTTTTGAGTCAGGGCGCCCTCTCTGGCTCGCGTGGCCGTGTTCTGATTGACAAGTGAGATAGTGTTTGCCTATCCTCTGCCTGACCTTCAACTTGGCTAACACAAATATACAGAAGCAGCTCTCAGGCCGACTGCTAATGGATGCTACCTCTGCAGACAGGCCCTCAGGGAGGTGCACAAAGCTAAGAGGAAGAATACCATGGGCAAAATGTTACAAATGTCCAATATATACAGCAATCAACAAAAAGGCAGCTTCTGTGGCCAAGATATGAGTCCGGCAGCTCCAGCGGAAGTGAGTTTCTCTTTGTGAAAGGAGAGGGAGTGATGACAAAAAATCTGAACCTGGCTGGTTTATATGAAGCCTCACAGTTTGTGCAAGCAGATATGGTGTGGTCACAAACTCGACAAGGATAGTTGTTATTTATTTGTATTGTGTGTGTGTTTTCTTTTCTTTTCTTTTTTTTTTTTTTGTGCCATCTGCTTGTATATTTTCATTTGACAGTGTAGAAGATGGTATGGAAACACAAATGCCAACACTGCCAAAAAGTTTTAAGATTATCTGAAAACTCGAGAAAAACAGGGGGTTTAAACCACACATTTCCAGGAGTCTGTGTACAAGTGTTCATGTTTCTTTTTAGTTGTTTGATTTTCAACTGAAAAACCGCTGGCTAATGCTAAATAGCTTGTGATTGTAATTTTATGTGTGAGACTTAATAGTACAAAATAAGCTCGACTGCTTTAGTTTCAGCTAAATCGGTTCTTTATGGTTAAATTGTTTAAAAACAAAGCTCAGATTAAAGTCTAATATGAGTAACATACACACAGAACAGTGCCTACAGTTAGCACCACATACCCAGGGAATATTAACTAAATGAGATAAAGATAAGATATCCTGTGTTTGTGCCACAATGGGGAAATTCCAGCACATTTCAAGAACAGCAAGAGAACAGAAATAAAGACTCAAAATAACTATGAAATAATAGTAATAATAATGCATCAGTTTTATACAGCGCTTTTCTGCACACTCAAAGACACTTTACAGAGCATTATTCATTCACTCCATACTCAGTGGTGGTAAGATAATATTGTAGCCACAGCTGTCCTGGGGCAGACTGACAGAAGCAAGGCTGCCAGTCTGCGCTATTGGCCCCTCCAACCACCACCATCACTCACACACCCCACTTTACTAGGCACTGTGAGTGAAGTGTCCTGCCTAAGGACACAATGACAGTTTTTGCGACTGGCACCTGATTTTCCCAGTGGTCTCCCATCCAAGTACAAACCGGGCCTGACCTTGCTTAGTTTCTGAGATCTGATGGATCCAGTTTTGACAAGCTGATATGGCCACATAAATATATATTACAAAACAGACACAGGACACAGTATAATAAAACATAAGGCTACAGCACAGTTATGTATAATAAGTGACTGATTACACACTGTGAAGCAGAAGAACAGAACAAATAAAAGGGACTTAAGTGTATTCTACAGGTGATGATTCATGTTCCAGACATGCACATGATTACTGAGGACAAAAGCAACTAAAATAAAACATTTGTCCAAGTACTGTGTGTGCCAGACTCGGCCAACAGAACAGAATTTAGTATTTTATTTAGTACTTGTTTTAGTTGAATTTTCAATATTGTAAATTTAAGCCATGTCACCCACTTTAGAATAGAATTATTATATTCCAAAAATGTCACCAAACTGAACCTTTAATGGGCTGCAAATGGTTTGTTGTGCAAAAAAAGACAGCATTTTTTTATTTATTTTTTCTTTCTTTTATCCACTTTTATACAGATGTACACTTAACAACAGACATGGCAAGCAGAGTGGCTAACATAACTGAAAGCTTTTTTTACAGCAAATACTCCGAGTGCTGTGAAGGTCAGGATGCACACTGGACTCAAATGTAAGTCTTCTACATCCTTGAAGACATACATTTTCTTATATCTATAACCTCAGTGCATTCTAGTTCCCGATTTTTTTATACCAACTGACCGACTGAAATCATTCAGTCTATAGGGTAAGACATCTATTTCCTTCAAACAAACTTGTGTATATATGATCTTTATTTGTCTCTTCTTACAGCCACATAAGGAGCATGCAGGCCTCGTGTGCACATGGGTAAATGATGAGCTCAAACAGAGAAACATGCTGTCATCACTTATTTATTACACGTCTGTCATGATTCCAAAAATAGCACCACTGAAACAAAATAGCGCGCCCTAGGGTTAGAGTGAGTCAGTTGCATAACAAAATGTTAGCAACCTGCAGATTTTGGTGAATATGTTTTTTTTTTTTCTTTCAAAGTTGTGCTTTTGACAACTTTAATATGAGCAAACAGTACATCTTTTTACCACAAGACATAACTGCAGTGACAGAAAGTTTAACCCTGAACTAAAACGTATTGATCTTTAACATTTTTTTAGTCCAAATTCTATAACAATGATATTTTTTACACTCTCTTTATTTTATTGTGTAATTTCTAATGCACTGAGCTGCAGGGACTGACCAATTTGAATAAGTGCTGTAATTCAGACTGTGGGTGGTCTCTCATTGCACCTGCAGCTCTCTTATATTACACAAAATTGACTCTTGCAAGCTTTGTTATGTTATGTTGTTACCTCTTCAAAAATACACCTGGAGTTGTGTTTTGTTTCGTTCACACATGTTTGAGTAACTCTTTATTAACAATCTGTTCTATTATTATGTAGTATTATGTCTGAAAGATATAGAGCTCTGGGATTAATTAATTATGCATTGAATTTTGGTTGTTTTAATGTATGTTTTGTCTCTTATATGTACAGTGAGTGAAGATGTAAATGCAAACTTGTTGTTCATGCGTTTGGTACCTTTGCTTCTGCTTGGACCCTTCCTGTCATGACCCATGTAGTAATGGTCTATGTTTTGTTTTTGTTTTGTAAGGCTGCAAATGATTAGCATGATTCATAAACCGGTTTGACTTTGTTTTACTTCGTTTCACTTCGTACAAACCGCCGACCGTCGACCTCGCAGCCTTAGATTCCGTTCGCTCGATGGTAGGCGGGTACTTTTTATCATTTAACTAATCGCTGCTATTTGGTCCTGACGTATGTAATGCGCCGCTAATGGGGCTAACTGGTATATTAAGCTTTTCTCAAATCCTGTAGGAAGAAGGGCAATAACATCTTTCCCCTTGATAAAATTCACCAAACATTCTCTTTGTTCCAACAACATTGAATATATGGCTCTTCGCTGATTGGCTGGTGCCCGAACTTGCACTTCCGGGGTTTTTGCGAACTGTCTATTGTATTTTGATTACTGACCTAGTTGCTGGAGAGAAATTAAATTGAGCAGAGGCACTAGGTGGCGCCAGCCTGGCTAGCAAATGACCCAATTAAAAATAAAAATAATAATAATGTTGTGGTGGTTAAGGTCTCCTTTATTACCACCGAGTTTGTCTGTTGTGTTTGACCCATCCCTCAGTCCTGCAACATCCTGTCTAGATCATGATCTTGCTTAGTTAGATGACGGATTAATTGATTGAGTTATAGATTAATAAAATAGAAAAAACAAATACAAATCAGATATATTTTAATATCAGTTCCAATGGTCATTTGAGTTCACAGACTAGTTTGCTTTGATTGACAGCTAATGAGTGAATGAACCTGTTCCTCTGACACCACCTCACTGCAGTATTCATGCAGTGAGAGTTATATGAACAGCAGAAAGCCAATGAGAACTCTCCTCACCTACGCACTGCAAAGGATCTTACAGGCTCAACAAAAGACATGTCAGGACACGGAAACATAAACATGCTCAAAGCAAAAGGCACAAGGTAAAAATATGGGAGTCCATGAACATTTAAATAAGCTGCTTTAGTGCACAGCTCCCCCATGATGAGAGCAGTCTGGGGCAGAAAGCTTAAAATAACACAGCTAAAATGTCTGCCAGGGTGCTGCAATAGAATCACAAGTATGAACCAACACAAAAGGAGATGACTTGTTTCTTCTTTCACTGTTATTGTTGCATTTAAAGGTCCTGTGTTTCTCAAAATTGACTCTTGTGAACTTTAAACCATGTTAGAATGCCGTTAACTAGGGATATAACAATAACCCAAATATCGTGATATCGTTTTGTCAAAAGTCTCACATTAATACCGTGGACTTTCACAATATATTGAATAACAAATTTCTTTGCTTAAATGCCTGGTTTATAGTAGCAACATCTTATAAACATCAGGAACTACATATTCCATGATTCATTTCAGCACCAACAACATGAAAAAATTGTTTTTAATTGAATTCTTGAGATTATGACAGAAATAATTCACACCAAAGTCTTGTCAAGGTATTTTAAAAGCAAAAATGTAAGCAAAAATCTACAATTATATCAGCCGCTTCAAAATGTCGCAATAAATATCATACCGTGAGATGAATATCGTGATAATATCGTACCAAGAGATTTAGATATTTACGGAAGCCCTGAGAGGCAAGAGAAAAAAAAAAGAGGCAGGTCATTTGGCCTCTATTTTCTAAGTGTTTTTTTTTTTTTTTTCACCAACTCAAAAAAATAAAAAAAATAAATTCTACAACAGCCACATTAACAGCGAAGAAAAAAAAAAAAAAAAAAACACTTAGAAAATAGATCCCAAATGACTTGCCTCTTTTTTTTTCTCTGTAGATATTGTTACATCCCTACTGTTAACTCATCAAAAACATACCTTTGTGTTTTGTTTTATTCACAATTGTTGGAATAACCTTTTATTATTAGTCCATCTACATCTCCAAAGCTCAAAATGGTCTGTTCCACCTTGTGATGTCATGAAGCTGTAGTTTTCAAGTTAATGTAGCATATATGAAGATGCTTGCCAAAAGGAAATAAAGATTATTGTAGGCGAGATAAGAAGAAGAAGGTATCCACTCTGGGAGGTGCGTGACAGAATAATAGAGACAGAAGTTTTGATTTAGTGGCTGGCGCCATGTATTAACAGTGCTTACAGTGAACAAACAAAAAAACAATATTTACAACTCTGCAGATTAGTGATCAAGCTTGATACCAGTAATGTTGAGGTACATTTACAGATTTCCTTATAATGAATGTGTAACCATATAACAGTTTAACCAGAGTCCAGTGATTTTTATTTTTTTCTCCCAAACCATTTACTGCAATAGCAGTACAACCACTAACTCGCTTTCCACAGGGTAGTAGTGAGCGTGAGAGTCCAGAATTATAACCGGTGTTTTGAAATGTCCTTAAGTGCAAAAAACAGTAGTAGGAGCAAGTAGATGGATGGAAACAGGGTGGGGAGTGGACTGACTGTACAGCCTCCTACCAGACTGCAGAAGGGATGATGGTAGTGATGGTAATGATATGGTTCACGTAGGTTCATGGGCTGTTCTAGCTCGCCATCGAGGGGGGGTTTGCACCCAATGGGGCACACCAATCCCACTTGAAATCTTTGCGCGGCTAGAACACGTCCTCTGCGGTGGTAAGAGACCTCTTTGGGTTACATCAACATCTGCCTTTTATCTTGATATCATCCAAATGATTCTAGTGAAGGTGTAAGGGGTTTAAAAACACAGTGGAGCATGATATCACAAAGCGGAAAAGAGTGTTTTCTATTTGAGAGAAGAACTGGATGACACAACTCCCGTTATGTTTTTAATGAGGAAACAACTTTATAACATGGATCAGAAAATAGTTGTATGGGCCCTTTAAAACAGTCATCTTACAAACTCAAGAAAACAAAGTGCGTCTTCCTCTAATATTCATAACCTTGACTCACAAAATAAGCGCATTCAGGTATTTACAAAGGAGCATTAAAAACAATAGAAGAGGAAATTATCTTGTTGCTATGTACCAATTATACCTCGATGTATTGCTTTGGTCTTTGCAATTCAGTGTAGTACTTGAGTGTTAAATAAGCGTGAAGAGAAGTTTACCGGCTCATAATGGCAAACAAACTGCACCGATTAAAACAGTTGTATCTTATAAAGCGAGTATAAAATTGGTATAATTAGTGAAAAGAAAAGTCTTAAAAACACATTTCATGGAACGCTGCATTGTATTATTATTATTATACTTGAGGATTGTGAGACATTTTTATAAGTATATATGTGTTCTGAAATGTAATTTTTGATCTGATCATGGGGAAAAAAATAGCAGTAAAAGCAGTAATAGTACAGTACTTTTTTTCAGACCCACATACAGTTTCAAGCTTTATTCATTTTCAACCATCATCTGGGCACACACACCACCTCCATACTAGCCAAAGTGCGTGGAGTGTAACGCCTATGGGCACAACAACAGTTTGTACAAGGCCCTGGTGTTTCAACTGGTTGTATATAGTATATAGTAGTGAAAATAAAAGTGAAATATCCATGTTTATATACTTTCCTGTGTAAATTAACTATATTGGGATCTTTTATTACACCTGCTCTTCTTCTTTACTGTATATTCTATGAGAAATACAGTAAGTATATGATACCACTTGGGAACAGACATGATTATACGGTGTCTTTTTCATGTTCAAATACATTTTAGATTATGTTTTTGATACAGAATACAGAGCAGGTTTGAAAGACCTCCAGCACAACTATACTTCAAAGATGGCCACACGGGGGACTGCAAACAGAGGATTAGGGATGCATGGGCTTGTGTGATTGAGTAAAAAGAATAAGGAGGGTGTGCGTTTGAAGGTAGCACAGAGACCACAGCACTCCAGTCTGCATAATTCAAGCAGCAGAGAACACAGTGGGGTTGCATAAGTCTGGTCTGTGGAGGGCTGACATATTGTGAGATTGTGTTTAACATTATATAAAGGCACATTTTAATGAGGCTGATGTCAGAGGGACACGGCAGGGGGCCAGTACAATAGAGGAGGAACGGTAGAAACCAGGCCCCGCCTCCACACACCTGCTTACATCACAGGTGTCAAACATACGGCCCGGGGGCCAGATCCGGCCCTCCAAGAGCTTTAATCTGGCCCTCGGCTGATTTTCTACTCAAATATTTTAATTATATTTTCTATTAAAATATTGGTAATTTGGTCTCCAGCGTCTCTGTACGTGGCCCCTCCCACCAGAGCAGCACAAATGAAGACTTGTCTCTTTCCAAACGCTCTTAAAGGACGATCGTTTTGACTGTTGACCGTGACACCCTCATCAGAAAAATTTCCAACATGAGAAAAGTGGAGCCGAGTGCAGGATTTTACAACAAAAATTGACTTATTCCTGTTTACATACAAGTTCATGTTAAAACTTTGTGTTGAAATTGTATTTTTCTTAAAGTTTCAGGTTGTTCATAATATTATAATATTTTGTAAAAGAAAGAGTTCATCAATTAAAAAAGATTTCTGTAATAGATTTGTGTTTCTCTGCACAAATATTTGAACTTATTGTTATTTTTGGGGTTTATATGACATGAGTTTTCTGATCCGGCCCCTTTGGGATCAAAATAGGTTGGATACGGCCCCTGGAACAAAATGAGTTTGACACCCCTGGCTTACATCATATGGATCTCACCACCTGTCCAGTGAGTCAGCCTTCAGATGGGCTCATATACCCTCTCACCTGTTGCATGGCCAATATGAAATTCTTCCATCAGGCAGGTGCTATCGGGCTCATACATTTAAGAGTAACAGATATAAAGTCTCATTTGTGCCCACTTCTGTTACACTCTTGAACAAATCTGCACAACAAAGGCGCACTTAAGTCACTTTAATGTCAGTGGTGCAATAACTGTTTGTGCAGTAGGGCTGGTGTAATAACTTGGACACTTTATGGTTGTGCAGTGCATAAATAGACAATGGACACATGTACTGGACTTGGGACTGTTGCATGTAAGAAGAGCTATTGCCCTAAACTGGAAAAACATTGAAGCTCCCTCAACAAAACAGTGGATTAAGGAAATTTCAGAATGTATTGGCACTGAAAGACTGACATTTATAGCAAAGGGAAAATGAAAAGACTGGTGATGATGATGATAGCAGTGATAATACTTATTTTTTATTTATTTTTATTATTGTTGTTGGTGTTATTATATTTTTATTATTTACCTATTTTACTTTATTTTATTTTTTAATCAATTAATTTATATTTTATTATTTATCTATTTATTTATTTTCTACCCCCTTTTTTCTTTTTTTTCCTTTTTTTTTTTAAGTACATATGATCACTGAATATAAATCTCGGACTTACCTGCGACTGATAAATTGTATTGTGCAAATATTGTTTAGTGAATATGTGAATGTGTATGTGTGTATGAATGTGTGAATTGGCTTGTTATCATTAATATTATTGTTATTATTTTTATTATTATTATTATTTTTTTTTTATTTTGTTATATCTTAACCTGAGTTAACAACGTGGTCAACTATTCATGTTATCAATTTTTGTCTGAAAATTAATAAAAAAACAAAAAAAGAATGGACACATGCATCTTGCAACTGTTGTCTGACTGTACTGTATGTGTAAGTGTAACTGTTTTTAAGATGCAGGTAAGTGTTTAAGCTGCAAGTTTATCTTATCTTACTAGTTAGGTCACAGTCTAACCACTAAATCTGCCTTTTCACTACTTAACTGTATGTATGGTGTAAGCATTGTTTACTGTGTCATGCCATTTTTGGAAATTTAGTAAAAACTATAGGTAAATCTGCAGCTCTGTGGTTAAAAAAAGTATAAAACTGAGTGTGTGCTGCCTCCGCACGATGGTGATATCACAAGAGACTGATTACAGCTAGGGGCGAAGTTTGAAATGTGGACGCCTGTCAGAACTGTTCTTCACACTGTTCTTCATATGTCTAACTTAACATTATTGTAACATACTGAACAGACAGAACCTGTTAACTTTTTTTTTTTTTTTATTCTGAGATGCGGCTGCTCCACAGAATTTTCCATAATGCTGCTCCCCCTCCTTTAAGAGGCTTCTTCCAGTTAAGCTCAGAGCAGATGACTAGAACATCTCCTTCATTTGTAAATTCTGATCTGACCATTCGCTTTAAACATACTGGGATGGGACAGTCGGCTTTCTCATACACAGCAGCATAAAACTGGAACACGCTTCCAGCTGATCTTAAAACTTGCATTTATTATCACATTTTCTGTCGTTTGCTAAAACAATGGCTTCTGAGCAGCATGTGTGTCAACATCAGGCTTCTTCAAACGTTTCAACATTCTGACTTATTTTACTATAGATGTATTACGTAGATGTAAATGTATTGTGTTTGACTCGATTTGTCTTGATGGTAATGTTGCTGATAAATTGTATTTTAGAGGATAATGATACTGAAGAATTTGGTAAATGTACATTTTAGAGGATATTGATGACAATGAATTTGAGTATTTTTAGAAGATGATGATGAATTTGAAACCATGTATTTATGGAAATTTGAATTCATTTGGATTGTTTTTTTAAGAAGACACTGTTACAAATGAAATGTTGTTAGAGTTGGTCTAATGTAAATAGTTTCTTTAATGTATTTTGTACCTGCCCAAGGACTGCAGATGGAAAGTAGCTTGTAGCTAAATCTGGCACAGAACATCTTTTCTCTCTGAGATGAATGTTTTCTGTGCACTGTCCTTGTTTGTGCTTGTTGTGTTAAATAAATAAATAAATGTCTAGACCTGACCCCATATATGGCACTTTTTTTTTCTTGCTGTTCTTGACCTTTGCATTTGCAACACTGGAATCTCCCGATTGTGGGACAAATGAAGGCTCTCTTATCTTATGTTTTTATACTTGCATTTATTCCACTATACACGTCAATTAACATATTGTTATTTATGTATTTACTTACTAATTCTGCTAAGTTATCACAGTCTTAAAGGTGCGCTATGTTACTTTATGGTTTGGGGTCCGTCACCTGCTTGTTTCTATGGATATGTCATTGCTTTGCCAGGAATGTTCCACAATTACCGGTTGTTTTACTACTGGTTGTGAACTGGGTCCCCTCTCCACAGATCTGACCAGTAACTGAGTCTGGTTTGGTCTCCATGATGATAGAAATGTTTAATGCCATATTGTGAAACATTCCAGACAAAACAATAACATCTCCATGGAGAAAAGCATTTGACGGACCCTCCGCCAGAAAAGTTACACAATCCACCTTTGAGTAAGGATCATACAAACAATTCTTCACAACCATAGACTGTATAAATAAATAAGTGGACTAAGTGAGTCTGACTTCACCGTTGCTAGTTTGTAGCTGCCTCCAGGTGGCGTAGTAACACTCACTGGTACTTCATTGGTCAAAATCCCCTGGGCTGAGAAAGGATTCTTCTCATAGAGCGCAAAGTAATCACAAACTGCTCGTGTTCGGCTGACACCTACAGCTTTCAAAAATGTCGGATTTTGTGACGATTTTTACCTATTTTTAGATCATTGTTTTTCTCAGCTCAAAATCCTTCAGTTGTCATAAAAAAAAACAATAAAAAAAAACCACTTTATAATCGTTAGTTCCAGCTCCGCTGTGTTCCGCTCTAACTCCTCTTGTTCTGATTGGTCAAAGCGTTCACATGATATACGAGACTGCTCTCCGTGTGTGCGCTTGCGTGCATTCGTGTGTGACCGTGGGAGAATAAAGCACTACTGCACATGCTCAATCGGCCCAGAACCACCGGAAGTACCAGGCTCTAAATACTGAATAGGAATTTTCTGAACTGACAAAATAGTGGAAAAAAAAGCAGTATCATGTAGGGCGGGTTAATATGAACATTTTAAGACCACAATGTTGAGGCACACAGCAACAGTTAGAGAGAGGGGCAATAATATTCCAATGTAAGTCAATGGGAGAAGTCAGTAGGAGCCGGAAGTGCAGGCAAGCTTTCTATTTGGGACATGGCAGCTAGCACACCAGCTATGTCCATTTATATATACAGTTTGTGTTCACAACTCACATATTCAATGGCCATTAAAGGTCATTTACAATTTCTGAAAAAAAAAAAAAAAAGCAGTCTGAAAATATTTAGTTGTAAACCTTAGAAACTACATTAAATTCTAAAACTTGCCAGTGTGGAGCCAAACTAAGCCTAAATGTCATGAAAAATGCATTTTATTCTGATAATATAAAATGTATAACAGGCTGTCTTAGCTTTGTTGCTAATTATCTAACATGCCATCTACTTTCCCCACAGAACACGATACATTTTTACATATGCATAAAACAGAATCCAACATAGTGAACAACTCGGGGCCTTGTCTCGCTGATAACAGTGCATGAACTTTCTGTGCACTTTGAGACACAAGAGGGAGCGGCTCACTTGTCATTTGTCTAAGTCTACCCAATGACCGCAGCACAAACCCTCTATGGACAGAACAACCCAAAACATCAAATATAAAACGGGCTAGCATGACATGGGGTCAAGTGTGGCTGACAGGAGAAGTGTGCGCTGGGAATAAAGCCTCCAAAACACCAGTAATTATTGATGTGAAATGGTCAGTAAGCTTTTTAGACTGTCCACATTTGGTGAGTTCACTGTTTTTGTCTAAATAATTTGTGTGTGTTTTGTGGTGATTTTCCAGTGTGGTGAAAATAGACCTGAACAAAAGGGATAATCTGAAGAGGAGGTCACACTATACAGAGATATTGAGATTACACTGTGTATGTCTGATAAAGGTTCATTTTCTACACTAGATCGTGCTCTGATGTTGAGATAGTGCAGCAATCTTTTTTGGTTCAGTTGTTTCACAGCAGCCTAAAAGAGCGTATTTTTCAACTCTCTATACCCCACTAGTCCTCCATAAGGGCTATAGTGGGTCTCCTGCTTGAGTATAGGTGTAATAATCAAGTTGTGCAGACAGAATGTTGCACTGTTGTTTCCTCATCACAAACAGACCTGGAGTTGTGTTTTGTTTCATTCACACATGTTTAACACAAAAACCCTGCATATTTAGGCTGGACTCTTTTGTCAAACTGAAAAAAAAAAAAAAAAAAAAAAAAAACACAGTTACACTTTGTGAGGACATGTGGTAATACAGGAAGTGCTCCATTATGTTTTGAAACTCTACACGCTTTCATTAATCATTTGGATAATTTCAGCCCTGGAATTGCTAATCTCTACTAAACAAAAGGTAGTTGTTAAAGGGACAGTCCGGAAATTTTGGACATGGGGCCGCATTTTCTAGTGAGCCAGAGTGTTGCAAATGTGTGGAGATACTTTTTTTAAATATTCCATCCAGTCCTTGTATTTGCAGGTCGCTGGTGCTAGGCTAGTGCATGTCAATGGCCATAGTTATCCTGCCACTAAAAACAGTCTTACCCACTCCACAAAACACCCGAAGAAAATCTATTATTACACTAAACTGTCCATGTGAATGTCTGTGTTGATAGAATAATTGTAGAAGTAAAACCAACCTTCCATTTGATTTATGTCTGAGCAGCAGCAGTGAGTTGTACTTCTTGATAGAAAGCTTGGCAGCGGCGGACTGATATATGAGAAAATAGTCCCTCAACATCCGACGATTCATGCGTTGTTTTGTAAATGTTTTGCCTCGGGTGTTTTGTGGAGTGGGTAAGACTGTTTTTAACAACAGGCTAACTATGGCCATTGACATGCACTAGCCTAGCACCAGTGATCTCTGCAAATACAAGGATTGCATGGAATATTTTAAAAAGTGTCTCTTCACGTCTCCAACACTCTGGCTCACTAGGAAATGAGGTTCTATGTCCAAAACTCTGAACTGTCCCTTTAAGAAGAGTTAGAGCTTTGGTATATTTTAGCTACGAAATGAAAAACATCATACGAATGCACAACAGATGGAAGGCCACCTGCTACTTAAAGCTCTGGAATAAATGTTGTAGTGAAGGGGCAGTGATTTGAAATTATGTGTACATTATATCACACAACTAACAACTAACAACATCAACATGAAATGCCTTAAACCTCCCTTAAAACTAACAAAGTATTTGTCAGAAATGTGCTTTACGTAACTTTTCAGATGCAGGTGCTTTCTTGTTTTCCATGAAATGTTGCTGCATTGTCTGGAATGTTCCACAGTGTACCATTAAACTTGCATTTATTCAGTTACATAGGTTTTATTGGAGAAACAAAACAAAAAAAAAAAGCTTGCATTGTTACTATGATTTGTGAGACACTTTTGAAATATAAAATCTTTTTATACAAAAGGTTACATGAGATTGGAAACTGAAAAATTACTTTCTCATTAATTGTTTTATCCCTTTTAAAGCCAAACGTCAAGGTCCATTTTTATCACTCTCTCTAACCCTCAGGTTGTGCATAATTCACACCTACACCTACAGGCACATTTGAATTTCCCAGAATCCACTTTTCTATGCAAAGTACGACACTTGACTTTCGCCACACTAAATACATAACAGTACAAGCCGCTTTTCTGCAAGTCATCCCCTCCTTTCAAAATCCGCCATCTACTCCTTCCCAACTTCTAAACCTTAAACACCCTTTGAAGAAATGCGATTCTTGGGGCCAGCACACACTATTGCTTTTGGTCAGTTGAAACCACACATTCAGAGACACAGTGATCAAAGTAAACAGGGGGATGATGCAGAATGCCTTTGTAGACTTCCCTAACGGTGTGACGAAAGACACATGGGAATAAAATGAAAGAGAGACAGAGAGAGATGGAGAGAGGAGGAGGCCATGTTGTTATTGTTATGTTATATGCATATTAGATGAGTTTTTACTGAATCATCCAGCGAAAACAATTCACCATACTCACACTTTTACCTGGGTGCACAAACTAAATAAAGCAGAGAGAGCTAAGGCCAGGAGTTGGAGAGACCAGAGGTTACGGCAATGGAATGGACAAACAGTGAGGGGGGGAGTCAATTCAGGGCATGGACTGTTCGCCTCCAGCCTGGTAATAATAGAATACTGCGCACACTTATTTCATTTTTAACAGACTATATTTTGAAAAGAGTGCAAATATTGTTACAACCATTTTGCTATAGTCAAGCAGAAGGAAAAATGTTTGACAACTGCAAATACTCCTATTGGTACTACTGCAAATACTACTGCTAGTCCTTTAATGGTTTTATATTACACAGAATTGACCCTTGTGAGCTTTAAGCCATGTTATAATGTACCTGGAGTTGTATTTTGTTTCATTCACAAACGTTTGAGTAAGCCTTTATTATTAGTCTGTCCACATCACCAAAGCTCAAAATGCTCCGTTCCACCTTGTGATGTCATGAAGCTGTATTTTTCAAGTTGACAGCTGCCTTTTATCTTTCGTTCAGTACAGATGGACAATTCCAGGGCTGAAATAATGCACTTGATTTTAGTAATGTGGCTTGACTATAGCAAAATGGTTGTATAAATAAAAAAATAATAATAATAATAACAACAACCCTATAATAATAAAACAAAACTCCAGGTATGTTTATGATGGGGAAACGACATAACAGTTCAGAAAATAGCGTAATCTGGACTCTTTAAACATGTGTATCTTGCATTTATTCAATTGGTGTTGTTATTTCTCAAAACTATCTTGAAATGAACGCATTATTTCTGTGACTTGACCTGGTGGCGTCAGCTGCTTTGGGAAAGCTTCAGTTCTTTTAGTTATTTTCACACAAGCAGAACAAAAGACATACAAGAGGCACGAGTAGCAACATAAATATACAGGAAAAGATGGAATAAAATTGTAAAAAAAAAAGAAAGGATAGAGCTAGGGGTTTTTCATCTATTTCAGTCGTTCCACAGTCCATGTAAGTTGCACAGCAGATTTTTGTTTCATACATTTCAGAGAAAAAATAAAAAGTAAGGTAACTTCTAAACAGAATCTTGTAGTTTCTCATTTCCTGTAAAACTAATTTTAATACATATTTTGCATTCAAAAAGATCTTTTTTAGTGAAAATTGGTTTACGTTTTAGTGCATTATTCATTGTCACCTCATTCACAACACAATCAGTACACCAGCATGTCTGGCTCCCACACACCATCAGTATGCAGGACTGATTGTTGAAGTTCTGTATATGCAATAAAATATAAGTTTCAAATAGACATAAAGTCATTGTTTATCACTTTCTCTGCAGTGCTCTAGCCACTGTTGTGCCAGTAAACAATTTATCATGGAGAGTGATTCTATGATAGGTATTTGCAAAGCTATTGAGAGACAGGGGATGCAATTTATGGCCCCAAAACATAGATCTTTTTTGTTCTGACGCTTTGGAGCTGGAGTTTGTCTTCATATCCCCAAACCATCGAGTCAGTTCAAGACAATACTGCAGTGTTACTGATGTGCCGGAGAAAGAAAGGCAGAGAATAGAAGACTGGCCCACACAAGGGATCTTTTTGTCATCTGAGAAATTGGTACCTTGAATGCTGGTAGTTTTTTTTTTATCTGTGTGGACTGGCTACCACATATTCTCTGCTGAAATCTATTGTTGTCTATACACTGTACATAGGATTATGTTGGTGAAATGACCCATGCACATAACACTGTTAGAGTATAGCTCCGTGTTTATGTTGATGTGTGCCTGGATGGATTACCGCGGGATAAAGAGATAGAACACATGGCAAAGTGGATAATATTTGAATTTGTTTATAGTGACCCAGAAATGATCAGCAGCTGAACTGATGTATGCATGAATGACACCATGCAGTGTTATTTCTTATTTGAATTGTGCCTATTTAACAAACAACTTTATCCTGAGGGGCAATTTAAACACATTGGACAGTTACATTATGTAACTTTCTGGAGTTGATATGTCACCTGCATGATTTCATGGAAATTAAAATTTAATTAAAAGTATATTGTGGAACATTCTCCATAGAGATGATTATTTTATGCCATACTGTGGAAAAATATAACCATATGTGAAATATTTCCATGGAAAGAAAATGGAGGAAGCCCTTCCCCAGGCCAGATAAGAGTCAGGATTGTGGAGATTTTATTTCCTGGCTAAAAAGTTGCATACTGTGGCTTTGAAAAAAACCAAACAGACAAACAAAAAAAGAATAACTCCAAAATGTGCAGCATAATAGAAACACTGCCAGGTCGGGTCAGCAGATCATATGTCAGGGCAATCTGAGGAGAGTAACAGGTCTCAGAAAAGTGTCCCAGGAGGAGTTAGGAAACTTTGAAGACACTGGAAAGCTCTGTTTTGAACCTCACTCTTATTGCAATTGTTATTCTTTGTTTTTGACTTGGTTTTATGATGAGACAGACCATTATCTCACAGCATTTCTACTGGTTGGTCCTTCTGCCTTTTTATCTGCATTTTTTGTATCTACTCTTTGCTACATTTGAATTACAGACAGTGTAATGATGTGAAGAAGTTGGAGAACCTGGTGATTACACTGTGTACTTTAAACAGATGGAGGAGTATTGCCTTCAAATGGTTTAAACTGCTAGAGGCAGCTGCTGGTTTTTGGTTTTCTGTAAATTACAAAAATTATTGCAATAAAAAAAAGACATTTATAATAGAAATGTTTTTGTTGTTGTTGTTATTTTGTTGTAATTCTCTGTACAAATGTGATTGATAAAAATGTATCAGTCAAAATAAGCTTTGCTTTTATCCCCTTGTCTCTAAATGATAACAGGAATATTTGAGAGGTGATTTAAATAAAAGTTAAAACCGCTCACCAAGGGAGTGAGAACATGGGCTGTGTTACTAAGCTAGCGGTTAAAAGTACGAAGTCAATTTTAAAATGTTTTGTCTGTCAAATACTCAACCAACACAGCCAAGATTACCAGTAGAGCACAATACAAATGAAATGAATATCACAGTTGTAATGTAGATTGACTAGCAGGGTACATACAATAATGTTATTACAGAGCAAGGAGAGTCATTTTCTATTCTTTCTGTAACAGACTGAGCTAACTCGATTGTAGTTTTCAACCAGTTTAAGTGTGATAATGACACAATGTTCAGGTATTAATTTCTTTTTTAACAAAGAGTCTCATTGATGGGCACAAAAACCCTTTATATGTCTGCAAAGTCACATAATATGGGCCAGAACTATTCAGCATCATAATGGAATAAAAGAATGTGAGTGAAGTGGGTTTGAGATGTCAATCGTGTAATTGTTTTGGGCCTTTCATACAGTTCTGTGCATGCAGTTAAATGCACAAATCTATTACATTTCTGTTACCTTTTGTGTTACATGTCAGAGTGACTTCTGTGATTAGTTAGTGTTTGGATTTTAGGAGGATGGGTGCAGACAATTGCTGGCAGTTGCAAGTACAGCAAAGTCTTTAATGATACTGTTTCCTTTCACAGGTCAAGAGAGCTTCTTCTGACTGTGTAGGCTGTGTACTTATACTAGAGTTATGCATGTGCACGTGGGGCTTTATCAACATCCAGCATCAGCTCATGTGAGTTTGAAACAGATTTTTCACTGCAGTTTGGAGACAAATGGTAAGAATCTTGCTGGCGTTCAAAGACCTGAAGCACTAATCAGCAACACACTTCAAAAAATGTGAACAGACAAAGACGGTCATGTGATCATCCCAGATGTCTCCTTATCTTTATCTGACCAGACCTATGCTTTCACATTCAAAGACTGTGTGTGTATATGTGTGTATGTGTATATATATATATATATATATATATATATATATATATATATATATATATATATATATACACATATATATATGTGTGTGTGTGTGTATGTGTGTATATATATATATATATATATATATATATATATATATATATATAGTGTGTGTGTGTATACATACACACATATACACAAACATATACACATATATACACACACATACTATTTTATTGGACCTTTTTAGAAAAAAATAAATAAATAAATAAAATTCCAACAACAAGGCCAGTTTGAAAATATGTTTGTTTGTCTACATGATGTCAAACCAAAAACAACCCTGTTTGGTGTTGAGAAAATTCTACACTGATGATTAGTGTCTTAAATTAACACTGAGTAGTGTAAGACTAGTTAGTGCCTAGTTAGTGTGACTACATAAACACTGCCATATTACACTGAACTGGTGAACACTAACACCTAGTGGTGTAAAATAAAACATCTACCCACTACCCCACGAGAGCCATATACCCCATGAACCTGCAAACAGATGAACAAAACTTTTATAACTTTTATTCAGTTTGCAAGACTTGATTTTCCAGCTGCAGTAGTAATCCAAATAATCTCCATAGTTTTAATGTGTCAATTAAAAAAACAAAAACAAAAGCAAATCATAGTCTGTGCTCTACTGTCCTTTTTGACAGATATTATAAACTGAGCCAAACATTACTTCTGAAACCAAGTTCTCAAACTGAGTGTCCTTCTAATCTTGTGGCTTCTTTCAAGCGCTGTAGAGATACTCTCTCTTGCATATACTTGTTGTAGAAATTATGAACACACTTTTTAATCACTGGTGAGCGGAAGGGTTGAATAAGCCCACCATCTCTGAGAAAAATCTCCATCCTTTATAACAGCTTCAAAATAAAAAATCCACATCAGTTACAAAGAACATTTTGAAAACAACGGCTGGGTCAATAGACGGTCAATAGACCTGCAGAAATACATTAAAAGCTTTACAACAAAGAAAACACCAAGCCTAAAGTGCAAACAAAAAAATCTTACAAATCATCTAAATTGTATATTTCAATTTTACCATACTGTGCAAATGTGAGCTTCTTCTGTCTTCAACATATTTAAGCATTTACCTCAAAAGGTACGTTCATACCGGACAAGTCACGCGTGCAAATTGCATCAGTGATTCCCAGGTTAACCATATGCAGAGGCGCTTTGACATGTGACTAAAGCACTGCGGCACATATCACGCATTTCAGGCAAATCGACCATCGTGAATGAGGAGAACGGGCGCATTGTTCACAAAAAGTGTGAACAATGAGCGGCCGTTTAGCATGATGTAAGCACAGAGTGACCAGTACGAATAGTGAAGCAGCATCCAACATGCTCCAAGTCTACACATGGTATAATTCCTGCGGCCTGACCACATAACCTAACTTTAAACAGAAGCTGCGCTAACTCAGCTGCTACATGTTAAATAAAAAAATACCAAGTAAAACTCCATGTTTGTCAATCAAACTCTGAGCTGTAACATGCCCAATGATAGAAGTTTAACTTGTGGCCTTTTTAGTCTTTTCACATATTAAATATTGCATAGGGCCTAGCTTACCTGCATCTTTCCTGGTTTCAAATGTCAAAACTCCAGCAGTTACCAAGGTGAAATGAAGATTAAAATTAAGTTAAAAAAAAAATAAAAAAATCACCTTGTCAAATGTTTAAGACATTTTTATAGTTTTGCTCCTTTATTCAAGTGTAGGCCTGATTAATCTGAGCTTATCTATTATCATATTTATATGCAACTTCTGCTAACTAGAAAATGTTTAGAGGCAAAAATAAAGGCCAAAAGAACAAAACATGCACGACTTACCATTTAGAGCCACTACGGAAGAAAACATCAATTTATATCCACAATAGAGCCATTTCGTCCTGTGCGTCCTCTGTGCCATGTGTGCTGAGAATGTTTTCATTTAATTCCATCAGGTTCATAAACATTAGATTCTGCTCCAGGATTTCCACACATATAGAAGAATATTTTCTCTACAAAACAAGGCAATTATCATGCAAATGGGGCTGACAGGCTGTCTGCACTTTTATAACTTTGTTGGGTGCTCAGTGTCCGCAGGACAGGGCTCCAGCTGCTCAGAGACATGCTGCAAATCCCTGTGCGTTGTGTGCTCTGTTACCGGTGTCTCCCGCTCGGTACTGCTGTTCCCCAGGCTATAGTTTGAGCCATAGGCCATTCACAGATATAACCAGCACAGGTGTAGTGGCTCCAGGTGAGTTCTCTTCCCAGTCCACGTGTAGACTGGGTCAGCGTGGATAGTCCCACGATGGACCCATCTATGGAATACAATCAAGATTACACCAGGGAGCTCCACACACTGTAACATGCAGCTCCAGTTGTATAT
The DNA here is from genome assembly GCF_026225935.1 of Boleophthalmus pectinirostris. Taxonomy (NCBI): domain Eukaryota; kingdom Metazoa; phylum Chordata; class Actinopteri; order Gobiiformes; family Gobiidae; genus Boleophthalmus; species Boleophthalmus pectinirostris. The sequence goes on along the minus strand of NW_026570971.1, from coordinate 19,280,313 downwards.
TTGCTTGTAAACTTGTCTTATACGCTGTAAAATTATAAATAAATATAAAGAGTGAGATTTTTCTTGCAGCTTCAGTAAACCAACTGGCTCTGAGTGATCCATGTTAAATAAGGGTAAACAAGACCACAACACGATTTCATGACCAGACCTTTTCATCTGTGTCCTGCTTTAGACCAGGTGACGTGTGGTGAGGTTTATGGCTATGAGGCAAAGTGTCGGCTCAGAAATGTTAACGTGCTTTTAGATGCTTTTCTTTACAAACACACAAAAAGCACATCACATTAACTAATCACGTTAACTTTTGAACTCGAAGCATCCACACTAAACACAAGCGACTTAATGAAGTGAGCTAAGCTCCATAATGTAGGGAAAAACCTGGCTGTGGGTAAATAATGTTTTACATATAACATATTTAAAGTATTTATATATTCTTATTGACACTGAGCAGTTCTTTATTACCAAAAGGACAGGTGACCCCTCTGCTCTCCACTCTGCGGCAGACTCTGTGCATGCTGCATACTCTCTGCACATGCCTTCAGTCAGACGCTCTTCCCTTTTATAACATAAGGGGCGACCAAGGCGAATGTACGCCTTGCGAACAGAGCATCTAATTTGCGCTTTTGCAGTGGCTTCAAGTGAATGTTTCAGCAGCACATTGGCCGCGGCAGGTGCGATTTGATGCTTTATATGTGCACAGTTTTACAGGCAGGAGCAGAAAAAGACTGATGTGTTCTATTGAACTTCTGTGAGAGAGAGAGGGGAGGGGTGGGTCTGTTTTTTTTTTTTTTTTTTCACAGCACAGGTTGGGTTGCTGAAGTCTGGCATTATATTTTAGTTTTCTGTGTATGTATTTAATGTGTATGCAGTTCAAACTAGTGTGGTACAAGATATGTGGACTTGGTGTTGCATCGAAAAATCACTGGTAACAACCATTACTGCTCAGAAAGTCTGGAATAATGAATAATAAAATATGAAGACTGGTGGATTCGCTGTGTATAATGTGTAATAGACCTACCAAAAGCACATGTTTCATTATTAGTATTATTATTAGTCATTTTGAAATCATTTTGTTAATGCAGGGCTAGAGACTAAAAGAGCAGCAATCACTAGCACTAGTGTGTGCTCACAACTCCTTCATCCTATTAAGTCATTTTTCCACCCCTAGTATTTTTACACCTATTTCTCTTTGAGAAAAAACACACAGTTACTTACGGGCTGTTTCTGGCATCAGAAGAGTGGATAAGACACAAGAAGGAACCATCAGAAAGATGAAAGCACTAGTAGTTGGACTTGGAGGGCTTTAGGACCACCACACAATCAGTCCCAACTCAAATGGTACTCTTTATGTCTGTGAGAAGCCTGCATCCTCCACAATGTAGTGTCATACTTTCAGATGGAGCACAGAGTTGTTCAACTTTTTTTTTTTTTTTTTAAGTCTCCAAGTTATGAAGCACTAATGTGTAATCTTACTATCAGGAGGAAGAGGCGTGAGGCAGATGGTGCGGAGTGCAGCCTGCATGGCAAGAGTAGTGAGAGTAGTGACTATACAACTCAAAAACCATGTCCAGATGAATACTTTTGAAAACCTTTGATTAGGAGAAAACTTTAAAGGGAGACTATGCCAAATGCTTGTCTCCATGAAGATGTTGCTTTGCTTTCACAGGATGGTAATACACTCTGGGAGACAAGCATGGTTTCAGTATGAATGCTGGTGTTCCAACATATTACAAACATCCATGAGTTCATAAATGCAGTATAGATATGCTGAAGACCCTGCATATCCTATTTACGTAAGTTGATGTAAGAGACAAGCAGATGGTGGACTCCACGTCAGAAAAGTTACATAGTGCACCTTTTAATGGAAGAGACTGTAGAACACAAAACAATGTAATTAGAAAATGCACAATAGCTGTTCAAGTGTACCACAAGTACAAGCAGCTGTTTGGTTGCAATAAGCACACCTATTCAGAACTGCGATGTGCGTGAGGGTGGGTCGGGGAAGGGGGGACGTGGGGGGGACTGATGGGCTGTCACTGATTCTTGTACCCAGATGGGCTACAGCAGTCAGTTAGCGTGAGCCACTTAAAGGTACCCAATCAACCATCTGACAATTAACAGGCTGTCAGATTTGAAGTTTTTTTTTTTTCTTTCTGTGGTCCAATATCACATGGGGAAAAAAAAGGTAACCTATGGAAATATTTAGGTATTCGCTCAATTAGTAATGGTTTTGTGACAATCCATACTATTTGATAAAGATTGGGGATGTTGTAGCTGCCCCCATGTCTTTTTGTACCTGTAATTAGTCTCTAACGCAAATAATCAAGTTCAACATTTGTGATTTTACCTATAATATTGTGTGATCAATGGGCAAAACTGCTCTTGCTCCCTATCTGAGAGTATGATATTGCCACATTCTAAAGTCTGAAAACCACCAATACTGTAAAAAGCAAACATATCCAGCTGCTCATTTCAGAATCTGTGCTTTTCTCCATCTAATGCTGAACAAGCAGGAGCCATGGTAGAGGCACACCCACGCAGATACATGAATACAGCACACTACATCCCCACTGCTTTGTCTGTGCTTGTGTCTTAGATCTTATCTCAAATGTTGCAGTGTAGCTCCAGTTTTAGCCTGACCAGAGCTGCATGGACCTGGAGGCAGAGCGCCGTACACCTCAGTCTAAGTGTTTGTGTGGAAACAGAGAAAAGCAGTTTCTCTCATGTCAGTTATGTTTAGCGCTGTAGGCTGATCTCATTAGCCCGCGAGCTTACAGGCGATACAAGCCAGCCAATCACATTTAGCTGAGGTCAAAGGGCAAATGCTGTTTTCATTTGGAAGATACAACTATCTGAAGTAAAAGAACACATTTACAAAAACAAGCAAAACATCATTGAAATGGTGTTGCTTGTAAGGCAGAGGCAACTATTAGGCATTAAAAGTAATTAATTACACTCTGATTAGTGTGTGTGTGGATTGATTGTCACACTAGAGAAGAAAATTGCAATAATTTGTACTGTTGTGCTATACAAGAATTCTAATAAATGAAAACAAAATCTAAGAGTTAATCTCATAAAGCTAATTTATTTGCCAAATATCATATTAGCACTGAAATTGGGATTGACATTTTCAAGAAACTGAGTATCTTATTTTGAACTACAGAGGAAGTCAAATTGTAATGAGCTGAACTGCAAAAATTTCACTTCTCAACTCGTGCAATAGATCATCTAATATCATGTCACTTCATATCTGTGCTGTGTCTCCCAGACCACCTCTTCTATAGCCTTGATATATTAAGATACTTTAATCATTTTGAATTGTATTACCACTTTTTGCTGCTGGAGGGTCCGCCACCTGCTTGTCTCCATAGAGAAGTCACCGCTTTGCCTTGATTATTTCACAATATGGAAATAAATTTGGTTATCATAATGAAGACAAGTTAATGGTCAGATCTCTGGAGGAGCAAGCCTACATATAGTAAGAATTAAAGTTATTCAAGGTATTTATGAGCCACAGAACACCTGAAATTGAGTAAATGTAAGGCAAATATGTTTAGTGCCATACTGGAACATTCCATGCAAAGAAATAATCTCCATGGAGGCAAGCGACTCTCCACCTTAGAAGTTAAATAATGCAATGTGATTTCGACTGTGGATCTAAATCCATTATTTTGCTTAATATTAGTATGTCATTATGTTAAAGAATTATTGAATAATGTGGGTTTTTATGTCAGAAGGGGATATATATTTGACTTCTTCTAAAGCTGAAGGTGTTGCAAAATATTATGCTACTGTGTGCTACTGTGACCAGACTAATGCCCATATGGACATCTGGTACCTGTACAACTCTACAGTACAAGAAAATGTGCAGCTAAACCAAGACTAACTAAAGATTTGGAGATGCAAAATCTCAGAGTTTCTCTCCAAAAGAAAGACAAAGAGCTGGAGACTCAAATGACTCAAGGAGATCCAATATCTGTACAACAGTTCAGTGAGAAAGTGTCCAACTCAAACAAGAGCTATCCAGCACTAGTAAAGTCCTTGAAAAGATGAAGGAACAACTTAAAGCACAGGACAATATAATGGCTGAGATGAGAAACACAAACAGGTCAGATCCAGAGGCCTGCAGAGACTCTCAAAGCACTGGTTTTGGAGTTGATGGTGATGTAACCCACAAAGACAATGATAAACTGTCCAGGAAAGTGCAGGAGCTGTCTTCTGTATGCTTCTCAGAGGTTTCCTGAAGTTTCATTGTGAAAGTGAAAGAGTACAATCATCCAGCCTCCCAAAAGGAGCGGCCATAGTGAAGGAGGATGCCCAGAAACTAAAAGCAGTAAAGCCCTCCAAACATTACCCTTTTACCCTTTGCATCATGAAAAAATAAAACTAAAATAGTTTTATCATTATGGTGTTCTCTTGTCTGTGATAGCTACTCATGTTTATTCATACTTGATTTTTTATTCATTTGTGAAGTGGAAATAGAAACAAAAATAATTTGTTTAATGTCTTTTTATAATTAAAAATAATAAAAATTTAAATCTGGGAAAAAATGTTTTTACTTTTAATGGTTCATTTGCAGCACTGCCAACCAGCTCATTTTATATATAAATCATGACAATCTTTTAAATGACCTTGGCTGGTTCTATAATGCAAAACAGGAAGCACCGTCCTGTACAGATTGGTTCTTGTTTCTATATATACTCATTAATCCTCATTTTCCGTAGGACCTTTAATCAAAAATTCAGAAATGTGATTAATGAATTATCATGAACACCAAATCTAATGATAATACAAGTGCACATGTGCTGAAGAGGGAGGAAGGTGGGGTGGATTTACACCTGGAAACAAAGCAGTCCAGTGCAGACACCGGAGAGTGACACCCACAGGGTGACACAGGCAGGATGATTGGCTGTGATTCCTTGTCGACTTTATGAGCTCAGATTAGCACCTATAAATCTGCACTGTGCACCCACTGATAGACCCAGAGACGCTGGGACCTCTGCTGGAGACTGGCTTTTGGCGTGACATCCGCACTATAAATAATGCATGGTTACACAGCATCTTGTTATCTGCTATTGTGTAGGGCTCTGATGCAGGAGCTGACAGTAGGCTTCAGCAGCTCAGCCACAAAAATCTTCACCGTGAGTGTGATCCCTGTTTGTTTTTGTAAAAGTAGGTCACAGCATGAGGAAAATATAGTATGCAGCAGTTTTTTTTTTTCAGTCTAGCTGTATATTTATTTTGATTCCCATTAGCTTCTGTCAAAATGGAATTTCACTAACAGCATCCATACTGTATCTCCACAAACCAAACTCTTATTTGGCCTGCTCCTGCTTGTCTCCACTGAAATGTTCCTCTGGCTATAATCTTCCACAGTATGCCATAAAACTTAATTCTCCATGCAGAATGTTACTGAGTATGGTTTTACAGTAACTTTCTATTTGCACGGAATGCTGCCTCTGGAAAGTTACATATACTTTTGGCTTAAGTGAGCACAGTAGTTTTTTCATTCAGTAAATATCATGTCCTTTTTTTAAAAATTTGTTTACGTAAATTCATTTTACATTTCACAGGAACACTTCCATTAATTTCAATTTAGCATTCAATTTCAATTAATTGCACATTGAAGCTATTCAGGCAATTGCACAAGGGCGTTTGTGTGCATGCTAAGTCAAAATGAATGTGTCATTTAAGCAAGCCTGTATCATTGGCGTTTGTGGTCAGATATATTAAAGGTGGCACTTGTCAGCTATACGTCAAGGTATTTTACTGCTCTGATGGTGTAATGATGTTTTTGAACTGCCTTCCCCGCTGAATCTTGTCCATGTGGGAGGATTCGAGCATCTCCACACACATAAGTACAGTGGATTTCAACGCCATGGATAATTGATTGAATTTGATGTGAAATGTAAAAGTAAAATCCGTGGGGAATTTAGCTTAAATTTTCATGATCTCTTGCGGTTTGGCTCAGATGACGCAACCTGAGCAAATGACTGCAGGATTTTACATTGTCCAATAGCGCACTGAACGTAAGCCTCTGATGATTCAACACATGCACATGCAAAGAGGTGTCCTTCAACTGCATCTTAAGGAAAAAACTACATCTTCACTTTTATATCTAATTCTATTGAAATTTTAAGTTTCATTCACTGAAATATCTCAAATCAGGGAACGGATCTTCTACCATCTGGCCAATTCAAAGGTGAATTTGTGAATCTGAGTGGTGTTTTTACAGTGTGATTAAAATGTTGTGAAGCTGTTTCTAACTAAATTTATTCAAATAAATTGTAGAGGAAAGCAATGTCTTCTTTGGCTTTGTTTAGATCAGGGGTGTCCAAACTTTTTTTCATCAAGGGCCACTTATCTAAACACAGACAAAGCAGAGGGTCTATCGAGCGCCGTAGACTGGTGCTCAGTACAGTGAATAATTGACATATGTGCATGTTTAACACTTTACCATCAGGCTTTATTCATGCTAAGATCCTTAAAGCCACACACTAAATATTAAACATTATCTTTATCAAGGTAGATTTAAAAAAAAAAAAAAACAAAAAACTTGAAGTAAAAAGTTCATTTTTAATTGATGCAAGGTAATTTGGGCCAATTCACCTGGAAGCCTGAGGGCCAAGAAAAATTTGTCTGAGGGCCACATTTGGTCCACGGGCCATAGTTTGGACATTCCTGGTTTAGACTATATGCGTTTCAACACTTTCTACTTAAAATTATCTGTTCAACTCTACAAATCAAATGTACTTCTGCAAATACCTGAGCTTTACGTGAGCATTAGCAACTAGTTTTGGAACCTTACGCCTCGAGAGGAGCTGGACTCTCCACTCCTCTGGCGTTGCCCGCAGGCAGAGAGGGCGGACTGGTGTGGGCTTATAACCCCACATCTTAGTCTCCAAGTGTTGGATGGAGGGTCACGTCCCTTCTCCTTTGGGTCGGGATCAGGTCTCTGACTGCTGTGTCAGCCTACAGGTCAAACAGTTCTTCTATATTCCGGTACAGTTTAGATGTAATCTTCTTATTACATTCAGTAGCATTTTATAGTTCTATTTCTCAGCAAGACTTGAGCATGAATCCCTATTGGTGATTCTCATATAACACAAACATTCATTCATTCCAGCCACTGATTTCGATGATTTTTGACTAGTTAACCTCCAGATGTGGTGAGACGTTTCACAGCTGGTCACCCACCCACAAAGCTTTTCATAATTCATCTATACAAAATATTTTACTCCTTCAAGTGGCAGTGGAATAAAATCAGTAAACAAGAATCCTGTGGGTAGCAGAAGTAAGTTGACACAAGGTGGGCGTGTAAGTGCAGTATCAGTGGTGGTCTCTAGATTCAGGTATTTGCATTTTCAATCTGAGGTGTTTGTTTACTCCACCCCCATCGCACTTTACCTGATGAGCTGAAGTCATTATGAGGGCAAACTGTGAGAGAAATGCATGTCCCGTGGAGACCAGAGTTTCCACACAGATTGTACAATAACAGAAGGTTCCACTGTTCATAACCTGCAATAGATGTAATTTCAACACTGTTAACAGAATGTGGAGTGTGGGTGGGTTTTGTAATACATACACAAAGCCTACATATGACAGTTAACCATGTCTTGTCAAGGATAAAATGGATTCAACTTCTTTTGGGCAAAATTCTCACAATAATTATGAATAAAAAATAAAAATAAATACAAATACTACAAAAAACTACAAAAACGAATCTAGTGAATCAGCATTTTACATCTTCTAAAATGTTTAACTGAACGTGTTTGAAGATGTTCCTAGCACATTGCAAACTGCTAATTTACTCGTTGGCTAGTGAGCATAACACTTTGAGTCATTTCAATAATGACTATAAAGCTACAAACCAAAGTCAGCCACAGAAATGTTGATTCTCATTTGAACAATAAGTGTTCAAAGGCAATGACTTTTTATGATTTTACTCTACGTGTTAAAGGACTCTAGCTCTGTATCTCTGAGTCCAAGCAACCCGAATACCACACTATTTATAAAGTAAGTGCACACTCTCAAAGTATTTTTGGGCAGTGGCAAACCAGGAAAAACTCTGACTAGTCATGTCTAGACACCACAATGGACCTTGTCAAAGTTGCAAACATTTGAATAAATAAAAACTTGGCAAAGTTTGCTTATTTTTTCCAGTTTTCACAAAAAATAAATAAATAAAAGTTTGCTCACAGCCTACACAGTGACTGGTGGGTATGAATGTAGGAATAATAATCATACAGCATCAAATAATATTGTTTACTTTACTGTTGCATACTCCAAAGTAGTTTTGCGCTTAAATGACCTATATCTATATATATCTACATCTATTACACCAGTTTTAAAATCACTGCATTGGCTCCCTGTGAGTTTCAGGATTGATTTTAAAGTTATTTTACTGTTTTTTAAATGTCTTAATGGTCTTGGACCTTCTTATCTTTCAGAATTGCTTTTACCCTACGAACCCTCGTGGTCCCTGCGCTCCTCCGGTAACAGACTCTTGGTCATTCCCAAAGTCAGGACACACACTCACGGAGAGGCGTCTTTCCAGTTCTACGGCCCCCGTCTATGGAACTGTCTGCCGGAGGAGCTCAGGGCTATAGAGAACGTTCATGTTTTTAAGAGTAGGCTCAAGACCCACCTTTTTAGTTTAGCTTTTGATTGAAATCTTATACTTTTACTTGTTTCTAGTGTATACATTTTATTATATTTATTTATTTTAGGCATATTTTGTAGTATTTTTCCAGTGTTTCCTCTTTAGGAGCCCTCTGCATCAGGAGTGGAGGTCGGCTGTGGCCGCTGGGTCTGTCCCGTGGGCTCCTGGTGGAGAGTTGGTGCTTGGGCTTCATTTCTCCCCTGGACCCTGTGGCGGTTCCTGGTGGTGGTGGACGTCTCTCTGCTCCTGGTGTAGACGGCTCCTCTGATGGTGCTTTCTCAACTGGTTCGCCTGTATTCAGCCTCACATCTTACTATGTGTCGTTTTATGTATTTTACCGTGTTTTGTGTGTGTGCTTGTGTGTGTGTGTGTGTGTGTGCATGTTTGGGTTGTCTGGTTGTGTGGGGTCGGGCAGGTGTGGGTATTGGCTTGATGGGTGGGTGGATTGAAATGTGGGATTGTTTTTAATCACTGTAAAGCACTTTGTGTTACAGTTTTGTATGAAAAGCACTTTATAAATAAAGTTTGATTTGATTTGATATGCTTAAACCAAAAGTATGAATATGCACAAATTACTACGTGTGATTAGCTAATAATAATTAATATTATGTTACTTTTCCACTCCATCTTGGTGAATACAGACACAATTTTCATGACTGAATATGAGTACTGTCACTTCCTCTCACTCCAAATATGCTACAAACGTCTTCGTGTACAACTGACATAAGTTGATCAACCATTGCAAAGAGGGAAATGAAGAGATGGGCATGTATTTATCATACTGTAGCGACTAAAAGCAATATATACACTGACAAAAACAGGTCCCCATCACACAAATCCTGTGTAGATCAACAACACAGTTTAACATTCAAATATGGGTTTAGGTTAAAGCAAGTAGTGACTATGATTAAGGTTAGAATCAGTCTCCAGGAAATGAATGTAATGCATGAAAGTGTGTGTGAGAGAGAGCTAGAGCTGTTTGTTGTAAAGCTTGGCTCATCAGTCTTGAAGGGGATTAAAGCTACTGTCCCGGTTAGCTGCTGCCTCTGCCATGTGCGCACACACACATGCAGTTTCTGAGTTCAGCTGACATCACATTGACTCGCAGCTATTTCCTTGAGAGTCCAGCGTTAGTGCAACATTGACCTAACCTTAACCCCAAGGTAAACTCGCTCTCAGCTCATATCATTATCACGGATCCACACAAGGAAAGACGGCTTTTAAAAACTCCTGCACAGAAATGCCTTGAGGATTAAAATAAATGAATTTTACTATGCATTTTGTTTGCTCTGTTAACACCAGACTTAAAGGTGTACTGTCTAGAATGTGTCTAGAATATTCCACAGTATGGCATTAAACGTATGTATCACCATGAAGACAAACAGGTGACGCAAGCCCACTCATAGTAAATATGCATGCATTTTCAAGATATTTTTGATCAATAAAAGCAACAACTGTTCACAAGCAGGAGGTGTGCCATGCAACTAATACCATCCAACCAGAAAAGTTACACAGTGTACCTTTAAGATCTTCAAAATACTAGGCACATGTCAATCAAGCTGAGTATTACTGACAAGTTATAACATACTTTTAATATTGGTTTTACTTAAAATTTAAGAAGTCAAATGTGAAAGAAGTAAATAAAATGCTATAATAATGCCAAGAAATCTATAAAATAAATGTCATAACCTGTACTGGATGCCATGGTTATGCTTTTGTAATTTCTTGTCTTACAACATATGCATTCACAACAACGGCTTTCTGAACCTAATGACACATACATTACATAGCACACTTATATAATCCCGTATGTGGGGGCTGCTAAATTGCTTTGATGAGTTCACACAAACGTTACATACAAAATAGCTGCCTGCTGTCACAATAGTATTACATTCACAGCCTTTACCAACAGTGACAGCCTTGGTGACGGTCCCCTCGCCTCTGTACCCGCCGGCTCTGTGGAATTACCCAGGCCAAAAACAAGAGGACAATATTGTGCACCATATGTGTGCTTGCATGTTAGAGGGCTGGTATAGGTGACACATACTTTGTTTTCAAGATGAATACAGTTCTTCCTTGGGCTACTGTTCCTCTGGCTCACTCTGCTCCTCTGTGTACATGCATATACAATGTTTTTTGTTTTTTTCCCAAGAGCAGCCTTCCTAACACAGGGAAAGATCTACTCTGCAATGCTTCACCCAGGACTCCTGGGCCACAGCGGGCAATGTACTGGGAGGTAGATTAGGGGGTAGACTGCATATATTTGTAATGGCCAGTAGGAGCAGTTGGAGAAAACAGCTGTAGCATAGCCATGAGGAATTGGGTTTGGGCTTAGGTCGTAGGGTGGGTCTCTGATCATGTGATTAAGCACTGTAGTGACCAACAGGGAATGGCAACATCTGCTAAGAGAGAGGTGTTTTCCATTAGTTAAGTAGTCTGGACTAAGACAGAGTTCCTCACAAAATATCAATAGTATACATACATACACATATCAACTAGGTGCAAAAGGTAACTTTTTTCCTGGAGCCTGGGGTGTCCGCCATCTGCTGATTTCCATGGAGATGTTGTTGCTCTGCCTGGAATGCCACAATGTGGTATTCAACATTTTCATAGAGACAAGCAGGTGATGCCATCCGGCCAAGTTAAATGTCAGAAATGTAGGGGAGGCAATGCCACTCACAACAAGAATACACAGAGAAATTGCACGCCAATTAAAGCTTTCAGGCAGTTCCAAGTCAGAATATTTGAAGTAATATGGCTTAAGATGTTAAGTATAGTCATAAACAAATGACATGGAAGCCAGCACTCAAAAGATTGTGAGTGCAACTCCCAAACATGCACCACAGGTAAAATTCTCTATACCTAAAAGCTCACAATCTTTAGATGATTTCCTGAGTGCTGCAGCAGTGCACAGCTCCTGACAGGAAAGATGGGTCAAATGCAGAGAATGAAATTCCCTCATGAATGTAACAAAGCATACCATAACTTTACCTTAAGAACATTTAGCCACACATGCAATCAAAAATATAATTTGCGCCATTTCAAACCCTGGACTAACAGAAAATGTTGCCAAAGAATTTTTTTTACAAAAGGTTAACATATATCATGTTTTAGTGTCTAAAATTTGCCCTTTTTTTTAAAACTTGTGAACGTTTTTGCTTGCATATTCCTTCCTTCAGTTAGTTTCTTTGCTTCTACTATTTGCTTTAATGTGCAAATGAACCGAATAACTCCAATCCATTTGTAGCGTTTAAAAGTTATAATAACCAGCACCAGCCACAGCCCTGTGTGCCTGAAGTTATCTGAAGAGCCTCACTCATTTATCTCTTCAAAGTACAGCAGGGAATAGCTTTTCTTTTTAGCCAAAAGCATTGTGGGATTGGACGGGCCGAGAGACAGCGTGTCAGACTGCCATTTTTACACTTATTTTTACAGGTTTTCTTCACTTTCTGACTGCTGCCAGAAAGAAGCTAGTCTTAAATCATCCAGGACCAAACCAAAAATACACCTCTTGGCTATTTTGCTTTTCTTATTATAAAATTGAACAACAAATAACACAGAAGCCACAATATTGGAGCACCAACGCATAAAGAGTGCAGCATGAATGCTTTATAACAAATAAAACAAGAGAAAGTGCACACTTGTTGGGTTTACATTGTTTTTGGGGACAACATTTTTGTCTGTCCTAACCTTATTCTTTTTCAAGTTTGAACCTCATTCCTGATATAATATTACAGGGGTTTACATCATGAGGACCTGAGGATCATGGTGTGTATACAGCCCCCAGAACATGACAAACACCTGGCTACACTAACTGCTCTACACTGGACTAATGTGGGACTATTCCCGTCCACATCCACCAAACTACTGCTATGCTTACTTTTTTATCCACATGGGAAATCAAGTGTTTTCAGTAGACCTGAATGTTACGATATAAATCCATACATGTTTTATGTCTGAAAAGCATTCCAGATTACCTTGACATTTTACAGCAATGATAAACGTGCCCAAGGACAAAATGGAGTGCCTGCTGCTCCCGCAGTGAGACGAGGATGTGTCCACACAGATAAGAGACACGGCACATGTGTCCAGGGCACACACGCTCCTGCTATGTTTCATTGGTCAAAATGAAACACAGCCACGATAAGGTCAATGTGTCACCTAAACAGGTTTTACCGAGGGATAAAAGCCCAAAACTGAAAAGAAATGTAGTTTAGTGTTCTGTTCCCAAAGCTACAAATTAAAGCCACCATCAGCCATCAGCCATCTTCTGTCATTATATGCAAATCATCACATCCATTTGTTGTTACGGCACAAAATATACTGCAGCTTACTTTTCTGCAGCTTAAAGGTGCACTGTGGAACTTTTCTGGTGGAAGGTATGATGCCTGCTTGTCAAAGATTGTTTTGTCTTCAATATTCCACAGTGGCCAAGTTACAGGTCAGATGTGTGGAGAGGCAACCCTGCTCACAGTAAGACTGCATGTTTTACAAGGTTCTTGAAAGCAATGAAACACCCACAGCGAAATGGACTCTGTACACTGTATGTTTAATGCCATCTGAGGAACATTCCCACTGTAGATAAGCAACATAGTTCTTCTTTATTTACAGTCTGTTGGTCCAGAAAAAAATAACTCTCAATTGAACTTGTTGCTAAAACAGAATCGTTTTTAGTTTTATAATTGTTACAGTTAAATAATAAGTTGCTGTTTACATGAGTGAGCAACCTAAATAATGACTTACTGTATGTATGTATGGCATGTTTGAAATCATAATACTGTAATTTCCAGACTATAAGCCGCTACTTTTTTCAGACACTTTCAACTCTGTGGCTAATAAAACTATGCGGCTAATATATGGACAGATTCTTTGTTTGGCACATTGTCGATTCATATATATGGTTTATGGTTTGGCAACACAGCGCCTACGTGTAGCCTGAGTGCAGAAAACACAGCTAACTGCAGGTAACACAAGGATCTAGGGTTCACATGAAGTTGCTACTCTAGCCAGTGATATTGTCAATGCACTCAAATAGTTTATCGCCGTGTGATAAAATAAGTTATGATGCTAAATGAACATAAGTGAGAAGGACACGTCTTACCCGTATGTGTAAATGACGAGAAGAAACGTCTCAAACTTCAGTAGGCAGACATCCACTCATACCTGACTGATAGAACTAAACCTGCCCCCGAGAGAGTCTGAAATCAGCTGAAATCCTACTGACCTGATACAGACAGGACAACGGCTCTTTCTGTAGGAGACATGTGCCGAAGAGTGCAGGGAGAGACTGGGTCATGTGTTGAGGAAGATGCTCATTTGATTGTGCTTCAATACAGACACCCTGCTCATGGAAAACACACAAAGAAATGCAAATGATGCAGCTTTTAAGTTAACGGCAGTTGATGTGGTTGTTGAAGAAGGTGCTGCACGTGAACTCTGCATCAATGAGTTGTTGGTGAGATTTTGGCGACGGCAGCTTGACAAACTGACTCAATGCAAAAAGACGACAAAATCTTTCGAGAAAAAGTAAACGGTCCGAACTCGAAAACTTTCTTGAAGACGTGGACACATGAGGCTTATATTCAGGTGTGGCCTATTTATGTACAATTGTAAAATGTTGTTAAAATTTTGTTGATACGGCTTATATTCAGGTGTGCTCAATAGTCCAGAAAATACGATATATTTGATTCTGTATATTACAAGAACTACCATAATATTTGTACTACACTTTAACATGCTGCTGACCTGTATCACATCTATACATATAAAAACTGTAAAACGGGGCTCCAGACTTCACACTTACACATTGGATGAGCAGTTATTTTTAGAAGTCTCACGGTGGCTCACTCACACCCAGTAACATGAGGACACACGCTCAGACAGCACAATCTGGCATCAGGCTAACAATGAGAAATGGCTCCCAGCTCTGCACGCGCATGAATCACTATGTTCGACTGTGCACGCATAGACGGAACAGCCTTCATTGCAAGATCCAATGTAACTATATGCAAAGGGCTATTGACTTTACAACACAAATGCCATAGGGTTTGAATGTAGAGACATGAGTGCAAATCTAACCAGAGTGGAGCAGCATAAAAAGATACTAAGTAAATGCCATGTACCTCCTGTGGTTGCTCAAAATACGATCTGCTCAAAAGGTTATTCTAGGAAAAGATGACGATACAAAAATGTTTAGAATGTGATGTGGTTACACAGTTTCAAGAGGGGGGAACGGGCGACATTTTCTGTATTTGACAAAAGGGAGAAGCTTGTAAGAAGGATTGTGCAGGGAGCTATTGTGGCTGGCTTGCACTTCTGAGTGTCCAGCCAACTGGATACTGAGCTGTAGTCCCAGTGCTGAGCTTTATGTGTGTGTCTTCATTCTCGATGGTTTAAACGACAAATATTATGTACTATTTGGGCCATTATTGGCCTTTAAACATGCTCTTTAGTACTTTTGCTTTGATAAATCATGTTTTAGAACTTCAAATAATGGCTTTTTTGGAAGTGGTGTAGCAAGAGAGGGAATAAATAAATAAATAAAAGTAACTATACCGAAAATACATATTCAGAATACTAATTTTGAGTAACTGTTTTCATTTGGTGGTCTTCAGAATAGTTACTTTCCTAAATTAAAAGGAATACATGGAGGTACTTAATCAAATTGAAGTGAGATTTTTTGTCTATAATTTGACATAAATTAATGCATAACAACAAAAACTATAGCTGTCATGGTTTCTGCACTATATAGTATTCAGAATACAGTACTCTGAATGGACCGTGTGTCAGAATATGTTACAAAATACATTTTAATGCAGGTATTCAGTATTCTGTAACTAAATACATCTTAAGTATTCTTCCCATCAAACAAACAAACCACAATTAGGGCTACCTTCTCTGACATGCTACGTGATTTGACGGCATAATTTGAGAACAAGTCTGGTGATGATTTACCTCCAAACTTTTACATGTGACGAAACAATCTTGGGAAATTCTAAATTACTTGTTTTTTGACTGCTTAGAAGGAGCGAAGGATTCACCAAACAAGCGTGATTGAAGCTATAAACAAGTCCAGTTTTAAATTGTAATCTTATTTTTTATCAAAGATGCCAGTGCAATTTAGCTACCAACAGCTTAACTAATGTTTGAGGAGCGGATATTCACATGAGCCCATAATTGCCCAAATTGTATGACTGGATCCGTGTTGCAATCATACAAATAAAGTTAGTTTAGGCATGTCACTTGCGATGTCTGTGCCATGCGCTGAAATGTTATGCACACAAAGAGACAGTGACAGCAGGTCCCAAGGCAAAATGAATATTGTTTTGTGAACATATAAATCAGCATGCCATGTTTCCTTTTGTGGGTAGTTTGGCCCAAAAGCAACATAATAAAAAATGAGATAAGTGGGTTTGTATCCTATAAAGCAGGGGTCTCAGACTCGCGCCCGGGGCCAACTGCGGCCCGCGGAAGGATTTTTTGCGGCCCTCCACTTGATTCCAAAGAATAATGTCAGTGCGGCCCGCGGTAGACGTACGCACAATCCCACCCTCTGCCGCGGGCCGCACTGACAGATGAAGCTGCAGTCGGTGCCCATGCAGATTCACAACAGATTATTAACGCAGTTTACATCCCAAAACTCAATTTACAGCAGTTGTGAAGCAACAAGTCTAAGTGGATCTGTTAATACAAGTACACGTGCACATACGGCGTCACCGAAGAACCAAAACAAACCACACATGGTGGTACACGTGTGCGCACTTCACTTTACGCTCCCACAACCACAGTATCAGAGCAGAGGAGGCGCTGACAGAATCCCCCTGTTCATAAGTATGGGACCTTTATTGGAGGGGCTAATAAGAAATAAAAAGACTTTGACAGTCTGTTTACCTGTTCAACACTCGGTGCGTAACTTGCTGGCAACTCGATGACCAAGCTCCACGTATGTGTCGCCGAAATCCACGCGGACTCAGCGGCAAACACAGCTGTCCCATCAATATGCAAGCACCACAAAACTGCACTGATCTATTCCAGAGGCTTGGCGACACGTTAGCAAAAAGTACGAGGCAAAAACAAACGTCTTCCATCCATGTTTGACATACGAGAAGCGGATACACTCCAGTGTGGCGCTTTCACACCGGCAAACGAACCAAAACTGGTCCGATTAACGAGCCTCTGTATCCCGGTAGAACAGCGATATCTCCAGTAACTAATACTGATGTTCCTGTTAATACCGCGGGCGTCCTCATCTCAAATTATTACCATGAACTCATAAAACAGCAACGTAGAACTTTGTACAAACTCACCGCATCAGTCCTGAGTTCGGGTAACAGCAGTCGTCCTACAAGCGCGTTGGTCAGATGGTCCGGAGGCTCCATCCTCCATGTGCTGGTTCCAGACGGTGGCGAGCAAGACCAGTGCGCAATGACTGGTCTGAGCGGGTACGTTCCGCCGTCTGCGCGCTGGTTCCGTGTTCCGTACGGGGAAAGTGAGAATGTGCTGTGGAGTACCTACAGGTCTGTGCTGCTCCTGTCCTCCGCGCTCAAGAACCGCGGCTGGTTCCGAGGTGGTGCAAAGCATCCGGACAGAACGTGAATCCAGTTTAGTTGATGTCCGCATTTGGTTCTTCCCGGGAAAAGCGCTTTTCACTCCCCACTCCACGTCATCTGAGCCCGGACAGAACAGGAGCTGCTCCTGCTGGTTCGGGACTCTGGTTTGGATCTAGTCCGACTGTATTTCTCACACTAGGCTAAAAGCAGGACATTTTTTAAAGGTGAATCAATTGAATGGGCGATTGCCTATTGCCATAAAATTATTTGGTTAATTAAAGCCTAAAATAACAAATGCTGGTTCCTACATGATCACGGGGAACACCAGGACCTGTGCAGGTCCTGAACAGAAGTACACTCCCCCATTTTTGACTCACTCTGGAGCCACACGTTCGCACGTACTTGCTCTGATCTTCGTGTATTACATTCTCTGTATTGCCATTGTTGGTAAAATATTTCGAAAATGAATCGCGGCTGCGTCTGGACAACAATCTGTTATTGCGCTGAGTCGTACAGCGCGTCATTACAGGCAGGAGACGCGTTTCTCCCATGATGCATCTAGAATAGTTCCTTTGGACCTGCTGTGTATGGTTTGGACCCGGGTTCGCGTTCACACCAGAAGAACACACGCACCAAATGACCAACTTTGGTGCGGATTCAAGCGAAACGAGACCACCTCTTTTTTTAGGTCTCGGTCCACTTGAGTTGGTCCGGGTCAGAGTCCGATTGACGCTTTCACACCAACGCAAACGACCTGAGCTAACCACTTCTGGTTCGAATGGATCGTTTGGTGCGCACCAAATACTGTCGGTGTGAAAGCACCTAATACAGGTCAAGGCTCACTGATGAGCATCTTCAATCTATCCTGAGGATCTCATACGCTTCTTCCTGCAAGCCAAATATCTCTCAGCTGTACAAGATGAATCGTTGCCAGGTTTCAACCAGCAAGAAGTAGGCAAAAGAAGAAGAGTAGACGTATCAGTTTAATCTTACGTTCTGAATACATTTTCATGTTCTGAACTGTTATTAAAGATTAAGAAAGTGTGTTGCGTGTTCTTTCTCTCTCCTTTTTCCCGTGAGCCGCTATTTATCGAATACTCAATGCGGCCCAGCCTCACTCAGACTTTATCTAATGTGGCCCCAGGTAATTTGAGTTTGAGACCCCTGCTATAAAGGAAAGATAAAAAAAAAAAAAAAAAAAGGAAAAGTAGTTTCTTGACAATTGTTGATATATTTGATATTTCTTGGCTTAGTCTTGAACATATTTTTACACCATTTAGATGTACAGTTTCTAGCTGAGCACATCTTATCAGCCCTTCTCCAGCGTCTCAAAGGGGATTATACTGTATGCATAGTCTGTAGGTATGGGCGAGTCGAGAAGTGACAGAGCAAAGCTGATTTCGTCCTAAATTCAATCACAAAATGTTACGCTCTGGTCTGGCTATTATCACAGGATTTGTGTGTTACCGCTGGGTTGCAGGGTTGAGGTCAGGGAAAAGGTTTACAAAAACTGTTATATCATTGTGTCCGCTGGGAGATTGTGAACAGGGGAAAATCTGTGCAAATCTGCGAGAAAGTAAAAAAAAGAAAATTCAGCGAGGGTTACTTTCTGTGAGGATTCGACAGGAGAGGATTATTTTGGACTAAATGCTTGGGGTTCTTCTTGTAATATGTAGCTTAAGTGAATTTAGGTAGGAGTTAAAGTAAAGCTTTCAATTGGTGCAACCCAGGTAAGAAGAAAAATGAAAGCTAAATGATAAGTAAACCACAGCGGCAACTGGCTGAGGGTGTATGTGAGTTTCTAAGGTGTGCAAAAACATTACTCCCCCATTAAGAATTATTATTTAACCTGCCTAACATGAGCACACAGCACAATACAACACTGGTATCAGATATCAGTGCCAATATTGAAGAATTTGGCGGATTGAGTGTCAGCTTCCAAGATATCATTTCAGTTGATATCACATTTTGGTCCATAAAACGGGGTAATAGGATGATTTACTGGCCAAAGTTGCCCCAAATTCTTTTCCTCACGCTGTTTGTGTCACAAAAATAAATGCTATTTTCATTTATTCAGATGCTGGTATTAATTGATATTGGGTATTGGCAGCAAAGTATCGGCATCGGAACATAAAAGGCTAAATAAGTGCATCCCTAGTTGTAATGCGCCCTTTCACACCCCTGTAAACCCAGTCTGCCACAATCACTGTCAGAAATATTTTCATGTATATTAAGTAACTTAAAACTAAATTATACAAGTGCATTTTCTCAATACCACAAGCTATAACTGCCTATACTTTATGAAGTGAAGTCCACAGTTGTGCACCTCATAATATTTTGAGCTTAGTGAGAGTAGCTGCACTACTCTGGTCTTGCCTTGTAAAATTATACATTTTTAAGCACTGGGTTCTATCCGGGTATAGCAGTGAACCAAAAGATGCTTCAGAATACAGTAAATACACAATGTTGTAGTTGGCAGAAAAGATTCATTTTGTTTTGTGATTCAAAGCGTGCACACAGGTCCTTATGCTCCAGGAAGATGTATATTGTCCTATAAATATTTTGGGGCATTTTGAGGCTTTAGTTCAGGCATCGAATAAAAACAAAAGAGATGAATGCCAGCCAAATGTGGACTAGCTCAAATTCAAGTGTATATTGTAACCATATGCATCATTTTTATACTTGTTGTCAGTAATGGGAAGAATACTTTGAAAATGTATTTATCTACAGAATACTGAATACCTGCATTAAAATGTGTTTTGTAGTGTATTCTGTTACATGGACAAATTAGAGTATTGTGTTCTGAATACAGAGAATACTTTTAGAATGAGTTGCATTTAAATTATAGTGTAAAGATGGAACATAGTACTAATACTCTTAGTATTGGCAATTTTATATTTGTTTCACTGTTTTTATAGCATTTCCTATCACTAATTGGAGAAGAAAAAATCCCACATGCCTCACCACAAGGGCAGAGTTCACCGATTTTTCTGCAGTTTGAAGCCTGATCAAATACCATAATGCATTCCTTTGATTTTAGAAAATTACCTGTATTTTGTATACCACCAAATGAAAAAAAAAAAAAAAAACTGTATCAGAATGCAGTTACTCAAAATTAGTATTAATACATATTCTTGGTACATGTATGCAGTCACTAGCACTATAGTTGTAGTGCACAAAAGATGGCATTTGGCTGCTCTTTTTCATTACTTTCATGCTTTCATTCTATTTGTGCCATTTTGGAATATTGGGAATTCTAGAATTTAATGTTTTTTCATCAAAAACATCAAACCAATGGCAATGACCAAATTGAATGCATTTGTGTTTCCTGAATCATTTGCATCGAGCAGCGGTTGGATCAAAGCCTCATTAGCATGCCATTACTGTCCCTCAATGGAGAAATGTGTGATTCAGGATCCAGCGCGTGATAAGATGCAATCAAACAAGTCAAATGTTTAACGATAAAAGCTCATTTGGACTGGCTGACAAACTGAAAACTGAAGCCCACAAAAGACACCAATTTAAACCCAAACAGTGTGCAGGACTGCAGTGCAATCTCACAAGCATGCTTCACTCCCCTGCCTTGTGTAACTAACGGCACAAATTCAATTATGTGGGGTCGTGGTGCTTCTTTATGGCAGCGGCTTGGCTCAAATGCTTCAAAAACAGCACACGAAAATACAAAAAACGGAGAGCAGTTGTTCAAATTAACCTCATAGTAATGTGAATGATGTGTCCGGGTGCCAGTGTGCATTAGCTCAGAGCACAGTGGAGTTGCTCTGACGGTGCACTTCCTGTTAATTATCACATCACATCCTCACACACACACACACACACACACACACACACACCACACACACACACGCACACGCACACACACACACACACACACACACACATACACCCCTAGCATCACACCTCTTCCCACCTGCCCTCCGCACCTGTGAGCCAAATGGATTATATTATAAAACCCACCTTTACTTTTCATTACAGCATAATAATTCAATTAGTAACACACATACAAGACACATTCCGGTGACTCCTCACACCCACACCAACAGGAAAACATGGTTATAACACCATACAGCTCTGTACTTCTAAGGGTTGGATGTCATGCCAATACTTCTATTGTACTTTTTTTTCTCTCATTATTTTTTGACTTTTTTGACCACTGAGCCTTGTGCAGCTCAGAATTTCACACCCACATTAATAGGTGAGTTAGGCTTATCAGTTTGTTCTATTCACTGAGTCTAATGAGGAGATTGACAGGGCTTTTATGTACTAAGCCCTTCCATAAACACCAGCATCACCTCCTGCTCTGCTATAGGTTGTAGTTCATATGCACAATAAGCCTGGTAGCTTTCACTGCGAGTCCAAAAGAAATGAAGAGGAAATATCGCAGCGCTCCTGTGGGAGCGTCTGTCCTCTCAAAGGCCCTGGAAATTGATGAAATCAGGAGTCAAAGAGCTGCATGAGCAGCCAATATATTCTGCAAGCTGGTCTGAATTGGAAGTGTTGGTGATGGTGGGAGAAGGAGGACAGCTCGCTCAAAGCACCACAGACTAAAATAGTGTGTGCTGTTGTTTGGCAGTGGGCCGTCCCACTCTGGGGATTTCTCCATGCACCTCGCAGTTAAGATAGTCTACAGCAGGCACATGCACAGATAAGTCATTCTTCATGAGCTGCTGTTGTGTGCTGGGTACAAGAGAGAGGCTGGACATTAAAATTCATAACACTATTACAAGGTGCAGGAGATGTATATGAGTGGGATTGTTTACAAAAGCCACCAGCAGCACATAACCCAAACTCCCACAGAGGGCTGGCCTCATGTATGCATATAGAAAGACTGTTCAGATAACAAGGAACTACTGTGTGCACCCAGGAATATATGAATATATTTACATATGCATGCTATTAATGTAATCTAGCATACATGATAGGCTAATAACATAATCAATGAGATTATTTTGTGCGGCACTCCAGATTTTCAAAAATGTTACATTAAGTATAAACAAAAGCCCCTGGCCTTTTAATGACACCTCTCCAACCAGACGTCTCTGTACAAAGACTTACTGTGCTGATTGAAGCTAAAGGAGTGACAGGTTTGACAGGTGAACTCAGAAAGGTATTAAAAATCCTACAGTGAGATGACAGTTGATGGGAGTCACACAACCATGGCATGCACTGTCAGTGACACTAACAATATTAAACACTAGGGCCATCAGTGCCTTTGTTTAATATGGAGCAATGATTCCCAACCTACAGAGCAAGACCTGATACTGGGTTCCCAAACATGGTCAGGGGGTCCCCTGGGATTGAAGAAATCCAAACTAGATGGCATGTTTATTAAGTAACTCTTTATAATAAGGGATATCTACAAAGCATTTAAAAATTACAAATATATAAAAAAAATATTAACTAGTTATGAACTGACTCTTGACTCTTGCTTTTAACCATGTTATAATTTTGTTACCTCATCAAAAACATACCTGGAGTTGTGTTTGTTTCATTCATACATGTTTAAGTCCACCTTGTGATGTCATGAGTATAGTGTAGTACAATAATCTGTCCAAGACCCCACATTGAGTTTATGGATTTAACCCTACTATCTGCACTGCCTATCTGCCCCTCTTATTATAGATCCAAGAATGTGATACTGAAAATGTAAAGTGACCTTTTGAATCATTACATACATTCACAGCATGTCAGGTATAATCTTATTAGCCAAGTCTTATGACATGTAATCTCCAAATCCGATCATCCAATTAGAAATGGCTGCCATTTTCTCTGAGTGATTCATCTCTATTATGTATAGATCATATGAACTGCTTTAGGAGAGTATGATTTTATTCTCATATAATGCACCTAAGCCCTATATTCCTTTTATTCATCGCTCAAGCTCACATCCTAAATGCAAGGTCTTTAAGGCAGAAATCTGGAGATGATGTGACCTGCGTTGCCATTCTAACCTGTGTGTGTGTGATACAATGCCTGTTGCAGAGGATGCTATGGTTCATGAGACATACGTAGGTGGAGGGCACAATTCTTTGAACATTAATGAAACTGTAGAAACAGAGCAAAAGAATGGCAACTAACTAGTGCTAAAACTCAAAAAGCAATTTGCACATGGCCTAAACATACTTTTTTGTATATGATTGTATGTGTGATAAACATTCATCAGTTATGTGGCGGTTTGTGGAAGAAAAAAGAAAATACCTCTTTATATGTTATCAACACAGAAATCTCCATCCAAAATGCAAAAAACTATTTATGTACAAGCAAATTTCTCTGGTAGATTAGATTTGGATTTAACATATACAGTAGGTTATGTCATTTATTTTCCTTATTCAAATAATAACTACTGTGTAAAGTGAACAAGCTTTTATCCCTTGTTTATTGTGGTTATTTTAGAGTTAGAGAATTACTGAACTGCGTATGATAGGCTACCCTATGCACTTTAATGATGTGTGTTAGTGCAATTGTTATTAAAGGGCCCATGTTACACAGTGTTGTAAAAACCTGTTATAATGTTGTTTTCTCATTACAAACTTACATGGAGTTGTGTTTTGTTTTATTCACACATTTAACACACAAAACCTTCATGTTTAGATAGAAAACACTCTGTTCCACCTTGTGATGTCATGTTGTAAATGCTATACACCTTCACTAGAATCATTTGGATAATTTCAGCCCTGGAATTTCCCCTCTCTTCTAAACTAAATATAAAAGGTAGCTGAAAATGTACCACTACATGACATCAGAAGGTGGAACAGACCATTTTAAGATGTGGAGATGTAGACAGGGTAATAATAAAGGATTACTCAAACATATGTGAATGAAACAAAACAGAAGTATAGGTATGTGTTTTAGGAGGTAACAACATTATAAAATGTCTAAAAACTTGTAAAACTAACTTTTATGAGCCAGTTTTTCGGTTGTCTCCCTTTAGGCTTAGATCTAAAAATCTCCTCCAGCCACTCTTAACTACAGTGACCTTACCTTTGGAAATGCTTAGTTGACCTTGTAATATGATTTCTTTTTCAAATTTCCAAATGTTAAGTTTGTAGGTGCGCACCATTATTGATTTTTTGTATTGACATGACAGACATTACCAAGTCAGAACAGTCCTTTCACAACACGCTTTCAGATGGAACACGCCGAAGCAAACAGTGATTGAAGTCAGCAATTAGACCGACCCGGGAGCTCACAGAGTGTTCCAGCAAATGTACGCATCCTTCCAGACTCTGGCAAAATAAAGGTCGCACAAACCATTATGCTTTATCTTCATTAAAACATTATCATGCAAGACTTCACGTGACATTTCCCACTGTTAGCAACCAGATGTGACGCCCATGTTTCTGCACACGCTCAACTAAGAATGCATTGCTCAATTACATTAGGTCTAATTTGGCATCATGAGAATGGGATGTGTAGTGACTTGTTTTCTTGTTTGCATGTAAACGGTTTATGAAGAAACTTATATTTGTTATATTGTGAAAGGATCTATATTATGCTATTTTCTGATCTATGTTATAATGTTGTTTGCTTGTCAAAAACAGACCTGAATTGTGTTTTGTTTCACACACACACAAATCCTGCATATGTAAGCACAAGCAGAAAACACTTTGTTCCACCTTGTGATGTTGCGTGGTAATACAGGAAGTGCTCCACTGTGTTTTTAAACTCCATACACCTTCACCAGAATCATTTAGATCATTTCAGCCCTGGAATTTCCGTTCTCTCCTGAACAAAAGGTAAGAGGTGGCTGCAAACTTGAAAACTACCGCTACATGACATCATAAGGTGGAACAGAGTATTTTGAGCACTGGAGATGTAGACAGATTAATGGAATGAAATGAAATGGTGAAAACAAACTGTATAGAGTCATGATATCTGCACTACTGTCCCATAGTGACCTGAGAAATGAGGGACCAGGATTGACCCTAAACCAGAAGTAAAAAAAGGTCTAAACAAGCTCTAAACCAGGACTGAATGTCGGGACTGGCCCGGAGGTGTGCACGTAGACCCTCGGGTTCTCTCTCTCTCTCAAGTCCAAGATTAGTCCTGGTTTAGTCCTGATTTACACCTGGTTTAGACCTGGTGTAGTCCTGATTTAGACCTGGTTTAGTCCTGGTTTAATCCTGGTTCAGTCGTGGTTTAGCCCTGGTTTAGTCCTGATTCAGTTCTGATTTAGTCCTGGTTCAGTCCTAGTTTGGGCGTAGTTTAGACTTGGTTTAATAGACCCGTGCAGGACTCTGATCCTGATACATGACACAAGCAATCCTGTTTTTTTAAACCAATAAATACATATTGCAACTTTAAGTAAATATTTTACTTTTATGGTTGAAGGAGGGATCTTGTTTTTAGTTCCTACTGTGATCATACTTGCCTTTACACAGATCTGCCATGTAACTGGTGCCTGGTGGTGTTACCTCCTTGTCTCCATGTTAGTTAATGAAGTACGATAGTGTGGAACATTCTAGGAAAAGCAATAACATCTCCATGGAGACAAGTAGATGGCAGATGCTCCACCAGAAAAGTTACACATTGTACCTTTAAACTGCAATGAAACAAATTTTTCAAAAAAAAAAAACATTAATCAAGAAACTGTTTTGCACGATCATTTGCTGAGGATCTTGTAGAAAAAAAATGAAACTGTATTAGAATTTGGTTATCCATCATATTGCTTACAGCGGGACTTTTTGTTAATACTGCTGGAGACTCTGAACGTGCACTTTATGGTTGTTTGGCTTCTGTCATCTCCCTGTCTGATTTTTAATATCTCTGTGCGTTCACCTGTCACACCTGTCACACCTGTCTTTCCTCTGACTTCACCAACACAGCAGGCCTTGTAAACAGATGGCTGGTTAAAATGTTGTTATTAAAAAGAAAGTCCAAAAAGTTTATCAAAAAGTTATGTATTGGAATGACTAGTTAAAAAAAAACAAATAGATATCTAAATTTTTCAAAATTTTGACCTTATTTCCTTTTCTTTTTTATTATAATCTTTGATAAAAGGCAGTATAATTGACTGTATTTGCTCAAGGAAGAACAAATAGAATCTTTTTACGGCCTGAAAATCAATTTGGGTTTTGAGATTACTGCTAGGCAAAGGGTTAATTGTGAGCCTTCAACAAATTTAAAAGTGAAAAGTTTAGAAATTGAAAGGAAAATCTTCATATATAGCTCCCCCAGTCTATTATGACACTTTGTACACAAATATTTCTTCAACTTCTTCTGCTCTGTGTCTTTTTTAGGTCCCCCAAGTGGAAGATCTTATACCATTGTCTCAGCTCATGCAAAAAATTGTTCAACTATATGTCTGTTGTTTTGCTTTTTTGTTGAGTAAGAAGTCTATTTGTTTCCCGCCGCATAAATAAGTAAGAGTTTCGTTAGCTGCGTATGCTAGATCCAGAGTCATTACTGAAATAAGTAGAAGACAGAGGCATGAAAAGTTTATCTGAATGATTTTAGTCTGTGTTCCACGTGAGTTCACATGACTGGAGATGTGGTGCCTAGTGACTTGTCTTCCTGAAAGCTATTCTGCTCCAGTGCTGTTCGTATAGGTCTGCGCCGTACCCGAATACTGATTTGCCCCTCTGTCCGAACAGCGTCAGTCAGTCTGCCCTTGATATTAAATTCAATGAGATTATGTAAAAAGCCAAAAGCAAAGTTATGGTACGCTGTTTATGCAAGAGTCTACAAGCTTTTAAAAGTGGCCCCCTGAATGTGTGTGTGTGTGTGTGTACGGAGACATTTGGCATTTCTCTTCTGATGTTGTTTGGCTGGAGTGTCCCTGAAACAGGTCTTTCATTTTCTCTTGTTTACTCGCTGCTCCACTTCTTGTTTCAGAGCTGGGGCCAGGCCAGGAGACCAAGATAAACTGTCAGATATAAAATATTTGTTAGAGCACGTAGCCCAAACATATGCAGATGCTCAAAAAACAGAAAAGTCTGTCTAATTTTGTGACAATGGAATTTTTGTTAAAGGCGCATAAGGTAACTTGTCTGGTGGAGTATCTGCCTACTGCTTGTCTGCTTTGGAATGTTCCAGAGTATAGAAGTAAACATATCTCACTTACATTTATTCAATTACACATGTTTGTATGGCAAAAATACATGCATTTTTATTATGGCAGGGTCAACACGAATCTGACCTTCAACTTTACCTTGTGGCCAATGTACTTATCTCTATGTAGATAGATACATTTAATGCTATACTGCTGAACATGATCATCTCTATGGAAACAAGAGCAGGTGGTAGACCCTCAAGTTGTAATGTTACATAGATTACCTTTAAGATGAACCTTTTATGTTTATGAGTTTTACTATGGAAATGGTATCTTAGGTAAGGAATGGTCTTAACCAGTTAATTGCCCCAAAATTTGCAAAGCTTCAACTCCTTGGTGAGTGACTGAGTGGTGGAGGTAGGAGGGGCTGATGATGTAGATGGTCAGGCTCTCTAAAATCAGGTTACCCCAGGGCAGCCGGGGTTACAGAAGAAGCTTTCCAAAGAGTATGGAGTGAATAAGTACAATGTATGCTATGGTTAAATGACTAAATAAAAAATATAAGACTCTATAACACTAATGCATTATTATTCAAGGACATACGCATAAACTTTTAAGGATGATGATGAGACAATACAAATACAATTAAAAAGACTGAAAGACGAGATAGTAATTATAAAGAAGATAAATTCTAAAACAAGTAACATCTGAAAACTATATTACACAATACATTTCTAAGGCATGCAAACATGAGAAAATAACACATATATATTGTGTTACTTGCAGAATAAAAAAGAAAACATGAGACAGGAACCTCTTGTTCAAAATACTTGAATTCCCCATAAAGGCACTTGCATTTATTGCCTTTATTACAATGTATAATAGATGCAAAAGTACACCTTGACTGCAGACCTGCCACTCAAAAGGATATTATATTCAGTGTCGATTTGCATAATCCATCTGAGGCTCCATTGTGTTGGTGGACAGAACCTTTACTCGCCTTCATATTTCCTCCATACTGTCTCATCAACATGTCCTAGTTTACCTCAGACCACCCCTTTCAACTGCAATAGAGAAGTAAACACTACTATGAGGATAAAAAACAGAGATATGGGTTTGTAGTCCTTTTTTGTTTTTACTTTACTCATTTGAACTGATTTATGTCACCTTTATAAAGTGTGCATACATTACATCTGTTCTTTTGTTTTGTTTTTTCAAGTTTACAGCAACTATATTAACAAATACAGCACTCCATTTTTGGTGTTGTGTTTTCTGCTTTACACAACTGTCCATGCTGTGCTAGTGTGTCCATTGGCTCATATTGATCCAGCTGCAGGAGCCCAGTCTCAGCTCTTCCAGTTCACAAACCTCATGCAATAGCAGTCCAACTTTCCGCTTATGGTCATAACTGCAAATATAAACAGACACTTACAATATTTTCAGTTTCTTTGAGAGGATTAAACGCATTTTTGAGCTTAGAACCATGCATTATTATAGTTATTTTTAAAACATACCTGGAGTTGTAATAGCTTCATTTACTCACTTATCACTTTAATGAATCTTTTCTGCCAAATCCTGTCCCTCTGATCACTCATGAAACACTTTTGAATTTTCCAGGATTGTTATGTCACAGGTAAAAGTCCGGAGTTCATAAATCACTCCCAGACTCGATTTAAGCATTTCTGTTGTCCAATTGCATTCATTAAAACTGCATGCTTGTGGAAACAGAATTTTGTTTTGACAAGCCAGATGCATTGCTTTGAGTGTTTTAGCACAAGTGCTAGTTTTCAACACCTGTCCATATACAAAATATAAACTACACGCCTAAAAACAGAGAAAACAAGACACATAACTTACATACAGATAAAATATATACAGTACATTTTCAGTGGATACATTTTTGATTGGACACATACAATATTTTTTCTTAAATTTGTTCCTTTTAAATGTGTTGTTATTGGTTTCCAATTTTAAATCAGCTGTTAAACCGTTCCACAGACTGGCCCTTTTAAAAGAGAACGAGGACTGACCAAGAGTCGTCCTGTACCTAGGAACAACACAATTACCACAAGTAGTGCCTCTTGTGTTCGCTCTGTGTGAACATTTTATGGTCCTGGCAAATTCTGAAT
This sequence comes from Boleophthalmus pectinirostris, assembly GCF_026225935.1. Classification (NCBI taxonomy): domain Eukaryota; kingdom Metazoa; phylum Chordata; class Actinopteri; order Gobiiformes; family Gobiidae; genus Boleophthalmus; species Boleophthalmus pectinirostris. Next base: position 19,250,967 of record NW_026570971.1, on the reverse strand, counting down.
GCAGTGGCGTATCGCAGTTAAGACACTTAAAAAAGAATTTAAGATTATTAAAATTGGTAAAATTTTCTAAGTTAAAAAGTTGATGTTTCTTTATAATTTCACAGTGGTGCCAGTGTTTGGGCTTTTTGTCAAGGATCAACTTTTAAACTGTAAGATACAAAATATCAAAACAAATGTACCCAAAGGCATGTTTAAAGGCTAATACCAACACAGACAATGCATTATTATGAAGTTTAAACAGCAGCTATATGGACTCATTATTATTAAAGTTGTCATGGTGAGTGAATATGTTCTAGGTCATGCCATATTGACTGACAAATAAACAATAACTAGTTTGATTCTATTCAGATAAATGGATTGTGCATTTTTTTCTTGTATGTTTTTGACTGAAAGCCTCTTCATCACTGCCTAATGAACACAGTTAAAAGACTAGAGGAAGTCAATCAATACCGATGCACTCAGCCTTTAATTATTTGCCACAGTAATACAAGCTTTTCTATTCGCTTCTGATACTACTGTGTTGATTCAATATGGAGCTGTTTGGATATCACGGTGAGTAGAAAGCATTTTTTGAGATTTTACAATTTTATGAAAGGTTTGCAAAACATATTGAGAATGAAGTCCGGTGCAAAGATGAATGGACTCTGTATAAGAAACTATTTGTAAAACTCAAAACATAGTTATTCATAAAATGCAAATGACTGGGGCAAGATATGAGTGAAAATTCCATTCTAAGCAAACAGCTCAATCCGTATTTGATGACAAAACCTCTTATAGTAGAGAAAGGGACAACAAAAGGCTGGACAAGAGTGACTCAGATTTCCTATTAGAATGTATATCTATGTATTTGTGTATGGTTTCTCATCTCTTCTTTCTTTATAAACTCACTGCAATAACAATAAAACATCTCTAAAAAATAATGCATGGATTAGGGACACAGAGGATTTTATTGCTCGCTTGTCCTCACCTGCTTGTCTCCATGGAAATAGAAAAGTTTAATGCCATACTGTGGACAAACAGATGGCACACCCTTCACTAAAGATGTCACATAGATCACCTTCCTTTTAGCTTTGCATAGCTTTTCTCTTTTAATACGGCTGCTTTCAGAATCTATGCAGCTCTCTTCACAGGCCAAAACCACTTGTGTCTTCTGCCACTACTCATTTGGCTCAGCTGCACCTTGTGGCCTCTCTCTGAGCAAACGGTGCATTGCTATGACAGTCTGTTTTCTGATGGTTAATATTTATTGTCTGGGAGGAATTTGTAAGTTCTACAGAAGATGCATTGGGTTTTCTGCTCCTAATTTCAATGTTATGATGCCAAAGAGAGAATTAGAGGACAGATGGCACTTCAAATTTCATATAATTGCTAATATAGTTGTCTTTTATTGCATCTTTTGTTTCTATGACAATTTGAAAATACCAGCTTTATTCTCAGTTTGATTCCACTAGCCTTTAATCATCCCAAAAGCCAAAATGCAATGTCATGAAGTTCTGTCATTTCTATTACATGAGACAGCTCATTAGGACGTCTTTTAAAGAGCATATTTCACTGCTTGTTATGTGTCTGTCAAGTTTATAACATAGTGAGAGATTATAGAAATATCTCTATTTGTTCTCTAGCAGTTTTGTGGGAGAAAATGTGTCTCATGTCAATATCTTGATCTGTCCCCATGGTTCTAAAAAATAAGTGCATTCAGTTTTCACAAAAGGTCAATAATAGAAAAATGTTTTATGTCCATAAAGATTCAGGGCACAATCTACTTCTAATAGATTAAGTGTTTCCAAGATTTAAAAACTTTCCAGGATCCTTCAAAGGACACTTTGAGATCTCGTCATCGCCAAAAAACAAAAGTCTATTGTTTATTTATGTGTTTATTATTTAATTTGTTTTTATGGATCCTCATTTGTTGCTACCATGGTAACTCTTTCTGGGGTCTATTGCTTAAAAATACAATCACATATACATACAGTTATAAAACAAGAGCACATAATTGGATCAGTAGATCAAAAAGAGCACTTTAAACGACATGAAATATCCCTTGCTAACAAGACAAATTCTTGCCTAGCTCTTTTTTAAGGTTTTAAAACATCTGATATTGTCAGCTTTCACCTATTCTGATGAATAGCAGCCCTCCACAACAATGTTCTCTGTTCACTTAAAATACAACATTTTAGGCTTTGTGTTATAACAAATGTTGTAAAAAATAATCATAATAATAATAACAATAAATTAATAAAAAAATAATAATCTGATGCTGTTAACATGATGATAAAATTCCCAGTGTAACATTTGGTAACTTTGGCAATTAGTGTTGTACCATCTACTCTGATACATACCAGTAAACATTAGTCTGCAGTCAAATGAACTCATACATTTTTAGATCAACATCCAACCACTTTTCATTTCCACTCTTCCAGTGTTTTGAGCTCCCATAGCTGTGTGCATCTGACATGTAATAAGCATGAACATTTAATTGCATTGTATATGAAGCACAGATTTGCTGGTGAACTTTTCCACTCTCCATGATCCTATTTTCATGCCAGGCAGGGGGTTCATGCCTGCTGTGTTTGTTACGCCCAAACATATCTCACAGGCATCTAATCTACTTCTTTCAAAGACTTACAGGCGACATACAGAAATCACCATGACTTTCTTACATTGGCTGAAGTTGCCTCGTACTTGTCCCTCTAATTATGGGTGCGCCCTACTTCCTAATTTACTTGATCTTCACTGCACATACGTTCTATCTGTTAATTTTTTCTTGCTGGCATCCTCGACCATTTTCATCACTTCCTCACGGCTACACACTTCTCTTTTTCTCAGGGTTTGTGCTCTTGCTTAATAATTGATCGGGCTGTCACAGTGTGCTGACAAAGACAACAGTAGAACCATTAAAAGTTCCTGGCTGCTTCTTTCTTCCTGTTTTTTTTTTTTTTTTCTTAAACACACAATCTTTTCTATCCTCTATCTTTTCTCCAGTCCTGTCTCTTGAGTCTTAAACTCGAAACTCAACATATTTTCTTGCAACTTGCCACAAACTTCAAGAGGCATTCTAATTTTATGAACAATTTTACAGTGACAGGGGACACAAAGAGGGAGACGTGCTCTGCAAAAGCCACTGACCCAGAATCCTTTTAGAAAGTGAACAATGTCACTTCTCAGAATTGAGGATGCCAAATATAATTTCACAGAGGATTGTAGAAATAAACAAGCTGGACAACACTAATGAAAACAATGCACAACAATGTAATCCATTTTCAACATAATGTGCTAGTGCTGCTATGACTGATTGAGAGTAAACAATTGGAGAACAAATTATTGGCATTTTATACTCTCTAGATATGAGCAAAAGGACAATTCTTTACTGTCCATTACTCAAGCTTCCATAAAGTGTGAGAGATACCAGACTACATACCATAATCCATACAACTGTACAACTCACGCTTATGTAAGAGATAACCCCATGCCCTGTCAATCATTATATCATCTTAGCACTGTTTTTTCCTTAAGGCCTCTTGTTTGTAGCTGAGGGAGATATTTGTATTATTATATTTCTATATTTTTATAGAACTATGCCTTTTTTGACACGAGTCTCTTGTTATGTTTGCTACTTATATTGAGTTTAATATTAAAGGGACCATCCAGAATTTTGAACATAGGGCCTCATTTTCCTAGTGAGCCAGAGTGTTGGAGACATGAGGAGACACTTTTTAAAATATTCCATCCAGTCCTTGTATTTGCAGAGGTTGCTGGTGCTAGGCTAGTGCATGTCAATGGCCATAGTTAGCCTGCCCACTAAAAACTTTACCCACTCCACAAAATGCCTGAAGCAAATCTATTATTACACCAGACTGTCCATGTGAATGTCTGTGTTGATAGAATAATGTCTGAAATAAAACTAACCTTGCATCGCATGAATTATCGCATGTTGAGGGACTATTTTCTCATATATCAGTCCGCCGCTGCCAACCTTTCTATCAGGAAGTACAACTCGCTGCTGCTGCTCAGGCATAAATCCTTCAAATGCAAGGTTGGTTTCACTTCAAAAATGATTCTATCAACACAGACATTCACATGGACAGTCTGGTGTAATAACAGATTTGCTTCGGGTGTTTTGTGGAGTGGGTAAGACTGTTTTTAGTGGCAGGCTAACTATGGCCATTGACATGCACTAGCCTAGCACCAGCAACTTCTGCAAATACAAGGACTGGATGGAATATTAAAAAAACTGTCTCCACATGTCTTCAACACTCTGGCTCAGAAGGAAATGAGGTCCTATGTTCAAAATTCCATACTGTCCCTTTACCATTTATGTTTTTGCTCTTTGTTATTATATTATATTGTGATGTGTGAGCTACTGTGTCCAATTTTTTTCCCATGTGGATCAATAAAATTTGTGTAAGTTTAAAGAAATAGCTTTCTAAAATCAAAACTAAACACCTGGACCTGACAATGTGATAAGGTAATTTTCATAAGGAAGTAATAGTACTGTGCAGAAACTAGACCTCTCAGATTGTATCAAGATGCTTAAAGGGACTGTACCTTATTTTTTAGCAGTTTAGCAGCGTAACAGATTAGTTAAATTCAACTGGCAGCACGGTGACTGAGTTTATTGTTTGCTGTTTTATGTGCAGAGTTGACATGTTTCTACCTGTGTCTGAGTGAGTTTCCTCTGGGCATTTTGGTTTTCCCCATCACTCCAAAACCTGCACCATAGGTAAAATCCTCAAGCTAAGGTCATCCTGACAAAGGCTAGCTCAAGATGGGGAGATGTCTGACCTAGCAGAAGACTCACATCAGCCCACACACAGCTCTAATCCAATCCTAATAACCCGAGTGGAAATGTGTGTTGATGCTTCAGGTTATTTGACTGTGGGCTGAAGTCTTCTCTGTGGCTTCAATGACAGTAAATAACCTTGTTTTTCTCTTCCTTTTCATTTCACAATTTTGAGTTTGAGAAGGATTTAATAAACAACACTCAACATAATTTTAGTTGGCAAGTCATGCGTCAACAGATTACAGTAGTGGCAAAAGAAAGTGCGGATTTTGGACAGAACATCTAATGGTAGTATTTACTCTATATATAACAAAGACAGGCATAGATTTCCTTTCAGAATTTCTGAAAATGACATGTGGACCTGTGGATGGAGATAAAAAGAGGGGTGCGACTTGTGTACATGATAGTAGTTAGTGTTAGTGCAGTGCATTGAATGTCCTCCACACTGCAGAATGTCTATGTGGTTATTTCAAAGCAAAACATCATTATGCCATTGTGGAAGTAAGATTCACTAAATAGATGTTATCTGCTTCTAGTATAGAGAAACACATCATCATCATCAAACAAAAATCAACATGAGAAAATCATTGCTAATTGTTTTTTATTTTATTTTATTTATTTATTTTTTTTTTTTGTTGAGAAAAATAAGTAAATCATGTTTTAAAGGTACACATATGCAAAATTGACCTTTTTGAGCTTTCAAGATTCAAGAAGTGTATTTTATTTTATACCTGCTTTACATTATTTACATTGGTTTCATTAATCCTCTGTAAAAAAGTATATTGCCTCTGAGCAGTCGCCAAACATACGGTTTGAAATTTTTCCAAATTGTGACATCACAGGTAAAGACCCTTTACAGTTATAGGTCTATAACTCATCATCAGACTTGTTCTAAGCCAGACATGTCAAACTCTGGCCCAGGGGCCAAATTTGGCCCGCGTTCTAATTATATTTGGCTCTTGAGATCATATCAAATATGTATTAGAGCTGCCCACTGGCTACAGATAGACTATAGAGACATTATTTATTTCAAATGCTGTTATTATTTTATATTATGCTTGTTTTGGATTCAATGTTGAAGCAAAACTATTATTAAACATTTATTTTAATAAGAAAAAGTTTAACATTACATATCTTGAAAGAAGAGAAAACATGCAGATGTTGTTGAAATTTTCCATTAAATATTTAGTTTGGCTCACGACCAGTTTTTAATTTTGGCCCTACGTGAATTTGAGTTTGACACCCCTGTTCTAAGCATTTCTACTATCAGTCAAAATAAGTCAATGATATTTATGTAATAACATCATTTTTAATTGCAAACTGTTTTTATACTTTTATAGATCTCTTTCATATCTCATTTTTTTTTTTCTTAGTGGTAGAATTAAGATATAGTCAGGTTAGATCCCTTATCGTATGATATATTTTTTTCTTTGTTATTATAATGTGATGTGTGAGCTACTTTGTCCAAGTAATTTCCTTTTTGGATCAATAAAGTTCATCTAAGTCTAATATAGCCTTTATATAGGTTTTGTTTTATCGTTTATATTTCCACCTTCCCCATTCAACTCCTCACCCCCTGCTGTTCTCCACACATACTGCACCACTCCCACTTTTCACACATGTCCAGATGGAAAATGTTCAGGGGCGTCTCGTAAATATGGCCCTTTGCCTTCCACCCCTCCATCAAGGCCCCCCCTCACACACACACACACATACACACACACACACACACACAGCTGTTGTAATGCTGTAACACTGTGAAGGCGACACACACCGCACCCCCCCACCGCCCACCCCTGCAGTTCAGGAAGAGGAGGAACACCACTAATCTGTCACGCTCTGTCTCATGCATTCATTACCCACACTATAATCCAGCGCACCTCCGATGTGATCAGCCTCCAATTAGAAATCCATCAAGCCCAAGGTGCGTTTAATTGCCTTGTCGGCGTGGTACTTCCCAGCCTCCACCCTTCTCTGGTCCGCCTCTGTTCATGACTGTACAGAGGGGCTCAGGTTCTCCCCGATGACAGCACGATGCTATTTCACTTCGATGCCGTCACGCTGTTGCTGACAATGGTGTTTATCCATCATGTTTGGGCGAACGCATTCAATACTCACTTCCTCACAAATGAGCTGATTGATTTTGCCCAGTCGAAAAGGAAAGATAATTCAGATTGGTAAATTATCCATGACAACCACTTTCTAAATATTTGCAAATTTAACTCGCGATAGGAGTTAAAGGTGCATTATGTAACTTTTCTCGTTTGTTTTTATGGATATGTCATTGCTCTGCCTGGAATGTCATTAACAGCTCTACCTTATTTTTTATTAAATTACAGGTGGTTTTATAGCTCAAAAATACCTAGAAAAACACATTCTGACTGTGACTGGGGTTGCTTCTCCACAGATCTGCCCTGTAACTTGGTCTGGTTTGGTCTCCTTGAATATAGAAAGGTTTAATGCGATACTATGAAACATTCCAGAGAAAGCAATAACATTTCAATAGAGAAAATCATCTGACGGACCCTCCACCATAAAAGTTACACAATGCACCTTTAACGAAGGGGAACTACCACAAATGTAGTAAAAGTAGGACAAGGTGTGCAATGCAGTGGTGCATGTTGGAACATGATAAAAACTGCTACAACATAATACTTATGAATTGTTTTTTTCAAATTCACCACTTACGAAAATTTTGACTTAGACATTATTGATCCACAGTGGACACAGTAGCTTACATATCACTATATAATATAATAACAAAGACAAACAAAACTCTTTATTATTACCATTTATAACTAAAACATAAATACATACATTAAAAATACATTTGAAATAATACATTCTACATAAAATATAAAAAGCAACAATAAAAATAACCCTGATAGTCAGCACACCCAAGGAAATATTGAAATTGAAGTGACAAAAACAAATTGCACATATTGATATAATTCATTAGCCTGATTCATCAGCCAGTTTCACTTCGTAGAAACCGTCTGACCTCACAGCGTTAGGACGGTAGGGAGGTACTTTTTTAATTTAACCAATCACTGCTATTTGGTCGTGACGTATGTAATGCGCCGTTAACGAGGATAACTGGTGTGTGAAGCTTTTCCCAAATCCCTTAGGAAGAAGGGCAACAACGTCTTTCCCCTTGATAAAGTTCACCAAACATTCTCTTTATTCCGGCTTTAAATCCTCAATCTCAGGAATCGTTGACAACATTGAACACAAGGCTCTTCGGTGATTGGCTGGTGCCTGAACCCGCACTTCCGGGGTTTTTGCGAATCGTCTAGTGTATTCTGATTCCTGTCCTAGTCACTGGAGAGAAATGAAATTGAGCAGAGGCACAAGGTTTCACCAGTCTGACTAATAATTCAAGTGACACCAAGAAAATTTTTGTCTAAATAGGTAAGATGAGGCAATAGGGGCTTACGGTTGGATCCTAACGACAGACAGGTGGTGATCTTAAATCCAGCAGCAGGTGGTCATAGTGTCCTCAAGGCTGCAATAGGAAAGTACAAATTATGAGAATTGGTCAGAAATGCCGTCATGTGTACAATACTTTGTTACAGGTAACTGCAACATGGCGAGATCATTTATTGAAACACAAAGGGAAGATGTAATGGATATTTGACAAATACAAGGAACTTACCCTGTGTTAGTTAAAAAAAAGGAGCAGGCTAACAGCACATGGTAAACATCTCCAGGCTACAAAAAACGTGATACCAGCTTCAGACCACGACAGTATGTCTGTTATCCCTGTAAAATAAAGAAAAATAAAGAAAAAATAAAGAAAAAAACGTATATAATGAACAAAAATAGTTTGGGAGTGACATTTTTTAACAGTATTGCTTCTGAAATAGCTTTGTCTAGTGGTGGCCTTGTGCAGTCCTTGTTATTGTTCTCATGTGATCTCAGACACTTAAATCAATACTTAAAACATGGGCCAGTCTGGCGCCGCAAACCGCAATTTACTCGTACTACCAATCTTTTTTTTTCTCTTTTTTTTAATATACAGCAGGGGCACAAACATTACCGTGCACTCAGGAGCTTTCCGTCTGAGTATTACCTGCGTTATGATCCAGAAAATGGGAGACAATTGTTTGGAAAATTACTCCAGTTAAAGATGTTTTTTTGGTTTATTTGAAAGACATTTCAGACATTTCAATTTAGGCCTATTTAACTGCACCGTTCATTGCTCGCTTACAGATTATACAATATAATGATGTGATACTAGATTGTTCAAATATTTCAAAGAAAAATACAAAACTTTACCTGATTATTTTCTCTAATGATCAGACTATTCTACAAATCTACAATAACATAAATTAAAAACAGTAATTTTACCTGCCCTCAATCTTAAAAATAAAATAAATAAATACATAAATACAGACCTAAATGTTGTGATATCATTTAGTGGTTGAAGAACACCAAATAAAAATTATCTTTTGCTACTTCTGTCAAACTACATTGTATTACTTCTTCTCTGTTTATAGCAGCCAATGTTATTTTGACTTAGACAGGTTTGTGAGGAGCGCTGCTGTCAGTCAGGGGGGAGTGTGGACAGGCAGAAGAGGGAATAAAGCGTCCCCTGGGGTACTCCCCTCTGCTCAGTGGGCAAAGTGCTTTCTGTTTGGCAGTTTGCTTGGTAGAAGCTGAGTAATCTTTTTCCATGTTTTTTTTCTCAGCCTTGTCAAACTCTGCATTGGCTCCTTTGACATGCGGGTGGATTCAAAACTCGGCACAGTTTAGTAACTTTTTTTAGTTAAACTTAGGGTATTGTTTTGTGTTTGCTAGAACTTGAGAAGGTCTTACAAAGATATGTTCAGAGAAAAAAAAGGTCTAAAAGATCTTGTGAGATCATGGTGATGTAGTCATGGCTATAAGAGTTTGTTTTGTTGGGAGTTTATTTTCTAAGGTAATTAAATATTATTATGATTTCTTCATGAACTGACTCATAATAGAATTCTAATATCATAGTTCTGATGACATACGTGTTGAGTGAGGTTGGAAGAGTTGGAAGTTTGGAGCCTGTTTTCAGACACATGCCTGTTTGATTGTTTGCCTGATTCTCTTGTACAGTATTGGAGAACTCTTGCTGCTGGTTAACACTCAGAGTAACATCTTGTCATAAGTCAAGGAGAGCACACAACAGTCGTGTTTAAAGAAATGTCTTTGAGCTCCAAGGACAGCACATTGTCCCTCTGCTGCCGAGCACCACTCACAGGCCCACTGCCATGACAACCTCCAATTACACTTGGTTTTGGCTTTCATTTACTTTCATTTGATTTGATGGCTGCTTGGAATGGTGCTTAATTTGCACTCCCAACTGAGAAGCGTGGCAGGAGAGACATGTTTTATTGGTAATGTGTGAAATACAGAGCTAAATTGGCTTTTAGCTACTGTGTGTGTGAATACATAATTAGGCATAATTAATAAAAATATTATCAGCACGGAATTGTATTTAACTGAGATGAGCCCTGAGTAAATAAGTGCTGGCTACTGAGTGGGTTTAAAGTGTGGACATAGCGAGGAAGCACAAAACGACATGAGAGAGGTCAGAAAAGCAACTATCCACCTGCCCCCAGTAAGATAATGAAAGACTGCATTCTCCTATCATGCAGGGCCAACCAAAAGAGAGTTGAAGATTTGGACTTGACAACCCAATAAACAAGTTTTCTGGGATACATTGTGAAGAAATAAATTTGAAACTTGAATAGCTGACATTAAGACAGCACTGAACAATGCTTCGGTGGATGAACAGCAACTGAATCAAGGACACTGGCTCAGACGTCACCTCTCCTTTGTTAAGACCAGCTGAGGTCTGCAGCATGTAATTTCTTTTTTCCTGCAAATAGTTTGTGCAGACATTCAAATTCCAGTCTAAAAGATATTTGTCTCTGATTGACGTCACTGTTTGAAGTTTTATTTATTTTTAATTTCCTTGTGAAACTTCTTAATTAACACTTGAGATTGTTAAAGAATGTGAGAGGAAGAGAATGTAGCCTTCACTGTCTGATTGCTTTGTGACCTTTTCCTCTTCTTGCGCTGTGTGGCTCTTCTTTTCTCACTACCTTTGTCTTGCTTTATGAAACACAATCTGAGATGGGTCACTGTAAAGCCTTTGCGTGTACAGATTAGACGCACAAAAGGAGCTCTGAACATATGAAACACAAATATGGGAAAACAGGCAATGTCCATTACTCTGACTTTAATATGACAGATATGAGAATGAAGGTCTTGTGTCACCTTGCGCTGACAGTATATATCGCTACGTTCAGACTGCAGGGCTTAATGCTCAATTCCTATTTTTTTGTGAAATGCAATGTTTTTGCGAGGTCGTTCACATTTCCAATTAAATGCGACTTGTATGTGATCTCCAGTGTGAACATTAAACAGCCCAAAAGTGTCCCGATGTGCACTGGAGAACACGATGACGTCCACTGCAGCGAGCGTGCTCTGTGTTTACGGAAGTTGTCCAAACATGGACGCGAGCATTGAGCACCTGGTGTTTTTAAAGTTCTTCAGTTACCGGAGCCAGAACATGTACAACTTACTTGTTTTAAGGAGGAGATTGAGAAGGATACGGACGAGGTTTTGGCTGTGGCGTTTTGTGGGACAGCGGCAGCAACGTGCGTAAAAAGGAACGTGTGGATGCGAAGACGTAGCCAAGAGTGGTGAGTGGTGATGTGCTTAGCTTCAGTGACACGGAGTTCATTAACAATTTTCGGCTACTTCAGTGCAGAATAGTGACTTTTGTGGCTTGTTGATAACGTGTAGGTCGGATGAATACGCTTTGGCCATTCAGACTGAAGTCACATGTCAAAAGATCGGATATGTATCGGTTTCAGGACCACATATCCAAGTGGCCTGGGTCGCATTTGAAAAAATCTGATCTATGTCGCCGGTAAATCGAGGCGAAGCTCTCGATTTACTGGTTAATCTCCGTTCCTACCCTCACCTATGGTCATGAGCTTTGGGTAATGACCGAAAGGACAAGATCGCGGATACAAGTGCTCGAAATGAGTTTCCTCCGCAGGGTGGCTGGGCGCTCCCTTAGAGATACTATGTCTCTCGGCTGGCATGGGAACGTCTCAGGATCCCCCTGGAAGAGCCGGAGGACATGTATGTGGAGAGGGAAGTCTGGGAGGCCCTCCTCAGACTGTTGCCCCCTCGACCCGACCCTGGATAAGCGGAAGAAAATGGATGGCTGGATCTGGGTCGTTCAGACTGTCATTAAAAGATCAGATACAGGTCACATAGGGGCCAAAAAATCGGATTTGGGTCACTTCAGGCTGCAGTCTGAACGTAGTCCGTGTGAACTAGAATGGAAAAGAAAACGCACTGCGGTGATTGACAAAGTTGAAATCAACTGAGTATGTTTTATTGTAATTGCTTGTTTAAAGAGTCATTCAGTTGCTTGTGATGTGTTGTTTGAGATAAGACAAATTAATATATACATCACATAAATAACTCCATATAATCTAAAAAAAAATAATAATAATAACCATCTAGTACAAAGGCTCAAACACAGCGCTATCATCAGAAAGCTAAACACTGATAGCACGGTCCTCATAATAACACTGAAATGGCTCCAAATATGGAAACAAGCATAATACACCAGGGATCATTTATGTGCCCATATTTACATGATGTAAGAAAACTCCATTACACCTGTGAGTTATCTGTTGTGGTTGGGCTGGCCAATCCAACAAAATTCCTAAAAAATCATAATGTTTTATGATCCTTATCCAAAAATGTAATTCTTCTCAAAACTACAAGCTTTTACTTACAGAGAATTTACTGTACCGGGCTAGTCGTTGATGATTTACAGTGACTGATAAGTTTGATTAAAGGTGGATTATGTAGCTTTTCTGATGGACAATCTGTCAAATACTTTTCTCCATGGAGATGTTTGCTTTCTCTGGAATGTCTCACAGTATGGCATTTTAAACCCTTTATCTTCAAAATACACCAACACACCAAACAACAACAAACTATTTTGAATGCTTTGAAACACTTTTCCACCTGAAAATCTTATTAGCCTCATCACATTAGCAAACATGGAGCTGCCCTGACCTCTGAGCAAAAGTAAAGATTAAAGAGGCAGTAATTAGGCTTAAAAAACAGGAATACTGATGCACCTCTCCGTGTCGGGGCACCTTTCATTTGACTTGGGGGCCTGAGGGAGAGCTCTGATCCACATCTTTCATGTTTTCTAAATAATGAAGGTTGTTAACTGAGACCAAACGCTTCCCATTCACTTATAACACGATGGATGTCTTCTGCATGCGTTTCTTGTTTGTATCTCGATAAACATTGCTGCGTCCTGTTTTTGTTCCTCAGGTAGACACCCATAGGACTTGTAAATATCCCAATTGACGCAAACAGCTTTCAGCAAGGTTTAATTGCTATTTATTGATGCACTTTTGTTTATGTGGGAGCATAGGTTTAGCTAAGTTTTGTCCAGATATTAAGTAAGGCTCATGGGAAACACAAACCTCCAAATGTGTTTCAACTTGTTTATATATATTCCGATAGCACCACTTGAGCAACTGGTCACTGAGCACTTAAAATGGTGTTATCTAATAGCAACTACAGGTAATTATGATTTATTTGGCCCCATAACTAGATACTGGAATAGAAGAGAGAGATAGAGGTACTTTATTGATCCCGAGGGAAATTCAAGTTTTGTGTTTCTGTCAAAGGTTTCAGTGCAGTTTCACAGGAGGACTGGTCAGGTAGGGTCTGCAGATCCTGTGTCAATGCAGTTTAAGGAGAGGAAAACCAATAGTGTCCCTCCTCTGTGTCCTGCAGCATGAGAGCAGTGTCCAGGGGGAGCCAGGTGAACATCTCACTGGTGGTTTGATTGGTGATGAAAGTCCCTCTTAGTATTTCGTCTGGAAGGTCTTGGAGTCTTTTCTCTGGAAGATCTTCGGCCACATTTGCTACCCCATCTGGTGTCATAATAGCCAGGCTGGCGCCACCTAGTGCCTCTGCTCAATTTCATTTCTCTCCAGCGACTAGGTCAGGAATCAAAATACACTAGACAGTTTGCAAAAACCCCAGAAGTGCAAGTTCAGGCACCAGCCAATCAGCGAAGAGCCATGCATTCAGTGTTGTCAACGATTCCTGAGATTGAGGATTTAAAGCCGGAATAAAGAGAATGTTTGGTGAATTTTATCAAGGGGAAAGACGTTGTTGCCCTTCTTATTATGGGATTTGGGAAAAGCTTAATATACCAGTTATCCTCGTTAGTAGCACATTACATACGTGACTACCAAATAGCAGCGATTGGTTAAATGATAAAAAGTACAATCCTACCGTCGAGCAAACTAATTCTAACAGTGTGAGGTCAAGCGGTTTATACAAAGTGAAACAAAGTAAAACTGGCTGATGAATCAGGCTAGTGTCATCAGCCTGTAGCATCTCAAATGTTTTGCTCTTGTTCTCCATGGATATGGGAAAAACAAAAATCTCATTTCACAAAATCCAACAGTCCCTTACTTGCGCATGCTTTACTTAGTTGATTAAAATCCCATGAGACGATGTTAAAAACTGAGCTCAAAAAACAAAACTCATAAGTGTGTGTGAGCCAGGTAGACACAAAAAGTGTCTAAAGCAATAAAGTAGTGTTAATCTGCATTTTTAGCAAAGTCCGCCTAAATGACTCTACACAAGATATCACAAGAGCATTTATTCTCATGCTAGTTTCAAGGAAATTGTTAGTTTTGCCCTGGGACAAACACATTTTAGCTAACAAGAAGTCTTCCTTTTAGAATGCCAAGGCTACACTCGACTTTCACCGATCTTTCTCCAGACTAAGCAGTAGAATGGACAAATTGATCATTGAGGGAAACATCTTTGTAATGTGTTTGCTAATTTCCACTTGTTGTTGTGGTTGTCTATAGGTCACTTGTCAGATGTCTGTGTTGCTCTGACCTTTTCTTTCTAATTCAGCTCACTCCCTGTTTCCTCCAATCTCCATCCCAAATCTCTATTCCCAGAGTTAAATCTAAGTTTGCTCCTGTCTCGCCTGTCTCTGCCTGTCCTATTTGCATGCAGCGTTGCGGGCAAATGAAGCCTGCAGAGTTATACAAGCATGGATAATGGCCAGAAGAGTGTGTTTTCTCTATGTGACAAGCCACCTGCATCCCAGCGCATAAACACACATGCACAAGTCTATGCCAGGATTCAAACCACCCACCCAGAACAATGGACGCACAATTCTGGGAAGAGTTCTAAGCAGCTTCTTTTGACAGAGTGAGTCCAGTGAGAGAGTCCAGGTGACAAAATGAAAAATGAGACAATAAGGGACAAAAAGAATATATTTAAAACTTTGCTTGTACTGTGTTTGAAAATACTTTGGAGTACTCATTTAATTTTTAGTACCAAGCAGAATGCATACTGTCAGGTTTAAACAGGGCTTTTTATGGAACTTTGTAAGCAGAATGATTCTTGAGACATTGGGAGAAAACTGTGCTGAAAGTGAAACAAAAATATGCAAAAAGAAGAAACAATCGACTCCAAGATAATTCACTTAAAGAATGTTATTTAGAAAGGAAATAACACATTTGAAACTCATTGGTCTTTGACTCTAGCTACAACTCTGTACAATAGAGCAGTGTGGTAGACTCAAGGGAGGAACATGAAGAAATAACTAGAATGTCCAACCTTCTAACAGTCTAATTTTTTTAAAGAACAAATAGTAGTACATTTGCTTTGACATCTTGTGTTTTAGAACTTAAAATAAGGGATTTGTAAATATTTTATAATACTGAAAACTGGTGAGGTTTTTTTTTTTTTCTGTTAGCAGTAGAGGGTTAGCCAGATTTATTAGCCACAGTCTGACCTTGTAGCATTAGAATTAGTTTGCTCGACGGTAGTTATTAGTTTTTATTTAACCATTCACTGCTATTTGATCGTGATGTATGTAATGCACTAATAACGGGGCTAACTGCTATATTAAGCTTTTCCAAAATTCTGTGGGAATAAGGGCAATAACGTATTTCCCCTTAATAAAAGTTACCAAACATTCTCTTTTTTCCAGAATGTTCCCAACCATAGACCGTATATATGGGTGGACATAGCTAATGCACTAGCCAAATAGAAAGTTCTCCAGGAGGCTCTTCCGGCTCCTTCTGACTCTGGCTCCAATTGACTCACATTAGGATCTTGTCGCCCCTCCTCTCTGTAACTGCTGCAGTGAGCCTCGTCATTTTGATCTTAAAATGTTTGTATTGACCCTCTCTACATGATGCAGAATTTTATTTTTTATTGCTATTTTGTCCATCAAAAAATAAATAAATCCTATTCATAATATAGAGCCTGGCTCCAGATTCGCTCCTGTAACTGTGAGCATCACGAGCCTTATTTGAGTGGTGCTGAACACTATGGGTGACATCACACTCACTTAGTCCACTTCTTTTATACAGTCTATGTTGCCAACACACATTGGCTGGTGCCCAGACTTGCACTTCCAGGGTTCTTGCAAACCATCTAGTGTATTCCAATTCCTGACCTAGTCTCTGGAGAGAAATAAAATTGAGCCGAGGCACTAGGTGGCAACAGCCTGGCTAGTAGAGGGTATTACCATGGAAACAAAAGTTAAATTAATGTTAGCAGATTAAAGAACATGCCCTGGCATGTTGATTGACGCAATTTGATAGCAAAAAAAAAGTCTTAAAACAAGCTTTTACCTGTGCCATAACAATTTTGGGAAAATTCAGTGTCTTGTGAAAGAAGAGAGTAGACTAACACCAGAAAATTCATCAAACTTAGCTTAGCTGGCATGGATGCTGAGAACACATGAGGGCACACATGCATACAGATATTATGGGCAATAGTGTGATGGCCCTTTAAAGTCACATAGAGTTGAATGAGATGGAGATGGAAGTGGAAGCTGACCGAGCCTGTCTGCTTCCACTGGACGCACTCAGTACTCTACACTATTCCCCTTCATTAATGTGAGCTGTTTGGCACACACGCCAATTGCACTGAATTCATTTACTCTATCGCCATATCTCTGGTCCTCTGCTTTGCCTCATCAAATCTTATCACATCATCTTCATATGAAATCAGACCAAAGATGCATGTTCCCCTCGCTCTCTTGTAGTCCAATCTCCTTGTTAAGCCTGGTTAAGTCTATTCAGCCGCACAGTGAAAATCTATAGAATAATATAATATAGACATAACTGTGATTCAGTGCATTTGCTAACAAGCATAACACTACAGTATTCAAACTGGTCTGTGTTGTAAGATACAGCTAAGCCTGGATTTATTTATAGCCTTATCGGATATTCCATTTTAAATGAATTACAATGGCTGTAATGCGCATATTACTAAATTTTACCAAATGCAGCTCTACTTTAAAGGGGCACTTCTAACGCTGGAGAAATAGTTGCTTTTCGCTTAGACTCTGCTGCAGTATGTCACTAAACATACAACAAATATTTATTTAATTAACTGTGTTTTTGATGTACTAAAACATATATTTACAAGCTGGACACTTCACCAGAAAAGTTTAAACCAATTTTTTCACATTTCTTTCACATTTTTTACCAAATTAACAAAACAGCAACTTCAGTCTCAAGGAGCTGGCATGTCTTTCTCTGCAGAAGAGGCAGAGAAAGGCAAGTGTTGCTGCAGTTGAACTGCACACAGGGGTGCAGAGAGGAGAGGTCAGAGTTCACGTCCACCCCATGAACCTGTCAGCCTAACCAGCAGTGGTCCTGGAGCTGAGAGCACGACTAATGATGTTCAGGAGGAGGGCTCGAGCAGGACATGCATAGTGTTAAACTCTGCTCTGAGCACTTCATATAATCCAATCCGGAAAGAACAAGATGAGACAGGGTGTTGCAGTCAAGGGGGGAGCTGCTTCCAGAAATTGAACATCTGGGTCATATAAAAAAATGTGGATTACCTTATTTTATACTTGAATTATATTATAACATATTTAGAGAATTAAATGTTGTCACCTGGGATCCAGAATACACACTTCTCCAATAAGGTCTGAGCCTGGTCACCTTTGAATCTCCTCAAGTTCAGTTGGGCGTGACTGTTATTGAAATAAACTGATGCTCGACCATGTTTTGAATGACTGGTATCCCTCTAAAAAAAATAAAAGCGATATCATTCTTCACTTGCCAGGTATTTGTCTTTTCAGTTCAGTGATATTTCCCTCCCATTTTCTGCGTAACATTTTTGACGGGACCACAGATCAGACTTTTTATTCAATAGTACAGTATATTAATTTCACGTTTTTCTACTTTTATTTATTTATTAAAGGCACAGTCAAGATGCAAATGCGTATCCTTGTAAATATGCAGGATTGTAGCCAAGGCTAATTTCCATCTTTAGTTCTTTGTCAAACCGAGGCCAACCACACAGTATTGAACATTTTCACTTTTCTCAGAGGCCACAGCGGATCAGGAAATAGAAGTCTTGCCATGTAACACATCCCAATATGAAAACATGTGTCCTTTTGATTCATTCTTCTTTTCTCTGCCAGATAAAACCAATAAAGCCTCAGAAATGTGCTTCTCAGTAGCTGCCTAAAACTAGACGTACTATCTCACAGTTTTGGCCCTGTTCTCTTTCTTCTGCCCTTGCAACCTTTTAGCTGATAATCAATGTCTGCTGCTGGGAGCCTTTCATTCAAGTCTGTAACACTATCTGAGGCTGCCCAAAATAATATCACTCTGAAATCAGGCTCAAGGCTTGACATGACTTTGTTTCATCGGAGAAGAGGTCGACTGGAGCGGCCCTAGAGGTAAAACAGGGAAACGGATATAAAGACCATTTCGCCCTTTTAACAACATCGGACAATCTCTACACAGGAAACTGCTGTGATCTGACAAAAGTTGTGCAGGAGTTTGGATACAGCCTTGAGTCTTAGATCGACACGGAGCTGACCTCATCATAGTCCTCAATGATTTCACAATGATATATTTTAGCACCTATTACCAAAGTAGGTTACGTGCTCACAGATGGGACAAGGGCATTGCTTATCACATCCTGTCCTTGCCAACAATCACAGGAAGGTTTTTATTATCTACAATTTATTAACCTTAATAAAACATGAAGAAAGACTTAATTCTTAATGAGCAAATTGTTTATTATGATATGATGTTATTGCTCTGCATGAAATGTTCCACAGTATGTCATTAAACATTTCTAACTTCCGTATATTCAACTGTTGTTTTTATTGCCCTAAAAATGTGCATTCTTACCATGATTGTCATCTGCTTGTCTCCATGGCGATACATAAGTTGCCATCTTGTGAAAAGAGCGATAAAATGTCCATGGAGACAAGCAGCTGGTAGACTCATCACCAGAAAAAGTTACATAATGCAGCTATTAATATCCTAACCCCCCAAATTAAACCTTTCATCATGCTTATGTTTAACACCCAAACCTTGTATATTTAGGCTCTTCTCTCAAACTGAAGAAAACCTTGTTCCACCTTGTGATGTCATGTGGTGATACACAGAGGTTGGGACTTGCGAGTCGTGACTTGAACTCGAGTCAGACTTGAGTCACTATTTTTAGGATTTGAGACTTGACTTGATAAAATGGACTAAGACCTGGCACTCGACTCAGACTTGAAGGTTGATGACTTGGGACTTGACTCGGATTTGAGCCCTGTGACTTGAGAAGACTTGATACTTTTCCTAAAAATAAATACTTTACTCTTTACAGTTGATAAATGTGGTGCTTAATTTTACAGGAACAAACTGGATCATGTCCCCTCTATTTGTTACTTTGGATGGAACTGAAGTACTGTGATATGATATAATCAAATGTACTACAGTAATATACAGTAAAAGAGAGGGAACTACATAGAACATGATCCTTCCATTTCAGAAACATGACAAAATAACTCTTACTTTACATTTAAATTTGAATTATTTTTGTTCAGTAATGATTCACACTAAGGTCTTGACATGACATTTAAAAAAGAAAAAATTAACATTTCTACAACTCTATAAATACTCATACATAAAAATGACTTTTTAAGTGCAATTTAGTTTAAAACTCACATAAATTGCTAAAATCTAAGCTATATTTGGTACTTTTTTTACTTTAAAGACTTGAAATGACTTGAAGCTCAAAGCAGATGACTTGGACTTGACTTGGACTTGAGGAAAAAACTTGAGACTTACTTGAGACTTGCAAAACAACAAGTTGATCCCACCTCTGAACGGGAAGTGCTCCACTGTGTTTTTAAACTCTGTACTTTTTCACTAGAATCATTTGGATGATTTCAGCCTTGGCATTGCAAATCTCTTCTGAACAAGAGATCTGCTGTTAATTTGCAAACTACAACTTCATGACATCACAAGGTGGAACAGACTAATAAACCAGGATTACTCCAACATGTGTGAATGAATCAAAACACAACTCTGGGTGTGTTTTAAAGCTCACAATAATCCATTCTGTGTAATATTACACATTACATTTTAAGGCTAGTGCAGTCATTTTAAAACAGTACTGTCTATTCTAGCAGGCCACAGGCAGAGTTTCCAGTCAAAACAGGTCAGCATTCCCTTTACCAGGGATAGTGTGAGGTGGGCTGTGGAGAAGTGTAAATACAAGGTGCATCCCTGGAGTGGCACAGATGAAGACAGAGCTAGAATGGTCCACCGCTGTGCAACATAGGAGCCTTCTGATTGATTTCACCAGGTCAGGGCAGGACAAAAGAGGGCTGGGAGACTAGGGTTCTTGTGAAACCTCTTCAGCGACAATTGCCAGCGATCCTCGAGAAGCAGGTACCCAATCTCCAACTTCCAAAAGCGTCAAAGTGGTCACAAGGGGATTCTCAATCACACTTCAAATTGTATAGTGAGTTGAGCCTTGTACCAAACTATCATAGATCTAAAGTGGTAGTAACGTGATGTTTTATATTTATGGCCATACAAGGGTTAGTGTGTATGCATGGGTTTCAGAGTGATGACAAATCCGCACTGTTGCCATAGCAGTTCAAAACTGACATATTATTTCTGTTGAATGGTCTTCCAAATGTTGCCAGAAACCCACTAAGAGAGATTATTTCTATTTTATAAACAAAGGGGCTGTAGATAGCAGTTCAATTTCTTTACACTTTACTTTGTTGAAATGAAAATATGACGCCATGTAGTCCTTAATATTTGGGGTGCAGAATTGATTGTAATTTTGGTTATGCACAAAGTCAAGGAATATTGTTACCAAGCTACCCACTGCTTCACAATTTTAACACAAACATTGCCTCTAGTGGAATTTTATTTTTAAGAAGCCCATTTAAACAGGAATATATAAAACACCACTTCAACCTCCTGTTGCGTCACGATCGAGCAGAGTCTTTCACAGATGAAATAATTGTTTTCTTTTGAATAAACAGCTTCCATTATTTCTACAGCTGGTGATAAGGTTTTCCAAGTGAGGTCCTGCTGTTCTGAGAGACGTGCAGAGGAGGAGGGGTTGTTATGGACAGAGCAAGTGAAGGGGCAAAGAAAATACTAAATGTGGATAAGCTAAACATCCTGCTCAAAGGGTTAATAACAACTGAACCTACTCAGTGGCCAAACGCTCACTATGTGCTATGAGAAGAAGTGGGGGAAGAAGTAATAAGAACAATTGTCCCAGTACACAATGGCACCTGGCTTGTTCTAGTCTCTAGGGACAGTCTGCGCGACCATTTCACTCTAATGTAATCCCTGTGAGCTTTTCCGTGAGTTGTGCTAAAATCAATAAATACTGAGAGTTTGCATTGGACAGGGGGTTGCAGGTGGATGTCACTGACAAGATGTTAAACGCTTCACAAATGTGGTGAAAACTGTTTTCATCAAGGTAGTTCATTGTTGGTTAATGCTATTACTAATTTTAAAACAATGCATCTAATATAACACAATTTCATTTGGAGTAAAGACTCCCCGATTATTTTTAGGTGTGGAGTATTAGCCCTTTTGGCACTACGTTGTCAGTATTCTTTTTTTTTAAATTGTTAATAAAAATGTGGTATGAATCATGTTTTGTCAGGTTCGGCTGTGACTGTGTGTCACACATTTTTTAAAAAGTGTTGCGTAAAAGAAATGATTGTAATCTTAAATAGCTTCAAGGGCGTGCAACAGCTTATACAACATGAATGATCCGTTTCATAAGATGATGAATGCGTTCTCTTCTACTTTAATATACTATGTATATATTTGCATTTTGAGATCAAACTTATAAAGTTCATGAGACAAACAGTTGCAGAGAACTTGGTGTGACCTCATCTTCTTCTTCTTCTTCCCCTGCACTTTGAAGTGAAATGTCAGGAGCAGTGACTGGTATCATCCCTTTAGGAGCCCCTGCCTGCCCCCTGCTGTCCCAGCCTCCTCTTCTGCTTAAGCTGTTTATTAAGCGTGCTCATGCTGCAAAGCGTTTCTGCATTGTGCTAACAGCTATGACACTGGGCCCAGGCCAGTTCTGTCAGCTTCTAATGGGATTAAATCTTAATAGTGGGCAGCACCACTCATTTTCTTCTTATTGAGTTTGAGTTTGTGAACTTTTACTTTTCTCATCTGCTAAAAACACACTTTATGCTGTAACGGCCACCCCCCTCTTACTACTCATTCAAAAACCTACATTATCTCATGTAGTCATTGAAAGTCTAAAGGTGAAGACTGAACCCAAGTCAAATAAGAATAAGGTTTGTGGAGATGCGAGCCCTCTCAGAGTAAGGATGCCTGTTTTCCTGTATCTTTAGGATTAGGCTAAGTAGTTAAGCCTGCATCATTCTTACTAAATATACGTATTCATGATTTTTCAGCCTTTATTGAAGATAATTAAAGTGTAATTATTGTAAAGTGTTACCAATATTCTGAAGTCGACCCCTGCATTAGTATAGGTGTGAATATTTATAACAGAAACACACTATATTGATTTTCAGGCACCACGCGTGATCTGCGGAGGATTGGCCATTTGCTTATCTGCAGCAGAATTTTGCTTTGAAGTCTATTAAGAGTCATTTATTTGAGCTGTATGGCAGATTGATGCTAAGTATTCTCAGAAACTGCACAGCCAATTTACTGCCACACAGAGAAACAGATGGATTCACAGAGACAACACTGTGAGCGGAGGCAGCTACATTATATCTACTGGCACATACAAGAAACAAAAACACAACTGTGATTTGAAATGGCAGAATTATAATCTAGATAAAGTTTGAAAGATCTTCTTGTGTGCATTTTCAGAGCAAAGTTAGCTGGTTACATAACAGAGAGGAGGACCACAGTGTACAAGATGTGCCCTTTAAAACTTTGTATACCTGACCTTTAACAAGTGTATACCAACAGCAGTCTGGTTCTGCAGCCACTGAGCTCAAATGGCACCTTCTTTAACAACAACACTGGTCCACACCCAAACAGATTACAGGGCAACTTTATCCAAAAAAAAGAGAGTGTCTTGTAGCACATATAGGCTCTGTTGTTGAAATACATGAAATATATTATCTCGCTTTCACAACTTTCAGAGGCTAGAGTGCAGTTTTGCTGACAACAACTAGCATGCTAACAGGGCATTTCCTGATTGTAAGATGATTCATGATTAGATGCAGACAGCTTTGCAGTATACAGTATCCGTGCTATAACAAAACATAATTAGCTCATCTACATGGAGCAAAATCGGGCAGCACTGCTTTAAGCTTATTGTGTATTAATGGTTTAAATCAGAGGATCATGTTGGGTATTAGATACACTTCCATGGCTCTGGATTCTGTTGTCTAGCTAATAATTATCTGGCAGCGTGAAGAAACAAATTCTATTTCTTGTTTTAAAATTAAATATATTAAATGAGCTTAGGTCCATGTCCAAAAGTCTTACTGGACACATGGACCCCTAGTGATTTGAAACATTGTAGAACTGCCAGACAAAAACACAAAACAACTAAAGCTACCATGATCAAACTATTTAATTACTTTGTTTTTACAATGGCACGCAACACTTAACTTTCATAATGAGCCAGGAATTGTTTCTTGCTGTGAAGCTTTGGCTCAGTACCACATTACAAAACGCTTGTTGACTAATATTTTACCAATATGAAGTTTAAACATATGTGAAGATATTTGTTGTGTAAATTAATAACCAGATGTGACGTGCACTATTTTAAACGTGCACTATTTTAGTTTTTGCAGGGGAAGGGTCACTACCTACCAGAGCACCTGAATGAAACCCACGCAGGCACAGGGAGAACATGTAAACTCCACACAGAAAGATCCTGTGCTGCTCTAGGATCAAACCCCGGACATTGTTGCTGTGAGGCAAGAGCACTAAATGCTGCACTACATATGCTGCACATATAGAGTATGAAGTATGGAGGGCAGAATATTCAAGGATTTAAGAACTAAAACATTGTTTGTGTAGCAGATGAATTTAATGGCAGTGTTTGGCACTCTGGCCCCACATCAAGGAAGTCATTGGCTGTGTGTCATTGTCCATAAAGCATATTCTTATAGGCTACTCCTTTATCCAAGCACTTCTAACTAGGTTAACGATCCAAATATGAAGAGGAGACCTTGGGTCAATCACAAAGTATAAATTTCCCTTTAATAGTAGCTCTCCTACATGATCCATGAAGTGACCATTTCCATTTGATTAGATTAGGATCCGAGCGATCACAGAATCACAGGTAACAGTGTCACGTGTGAGTGACATGTGTCATCATGCTGTCCCTGTGTCTGTCTCCTCCTCTGTCTCCTCTCTCTTCCTCTGTCTTCTCCTCTGTCTTTCTTCTTTATCTCCTCCTCTGTCTGCTTCTCTGTCTTCTCCTTTGTCTCCTCCTCTGTCTCCTTCTCTGTCTCCTCTTCTGTCTCCTCCTGAGAGACAGACTCAGAGAGCACATGGCTCAGCGTGGACACTACACACTGCTCTGCACTGCTGCCTGCTCCTGACACAGCTCTGGGCAGGGGACTGTGCTTTTCTCTGGCTGTGGGTCAAGAAAATGTTGCTGTTGTTTTGTATGATTATTTTTGCATTTATTTGACTTGAATAAATGCAAGACGCGCAATGCCATACATAGAATATTCTAAACAAGACATTTACATCTCTATGGAGACAGATGACACCCACCCCATCAGAAAAATCACATATTGCACTTTTAAATAAATAAATCAATGAAACAACTTTAGTTTTCACTGTTTACATTGGAGCCTGTCTCACTCCAGAGGTGTTTAAACTTGAAATAGTGTGGAGCCAGCAGTTCAGAGGGTCCCTGCTGTAGTGTCTGCAGTCTGCAGTGGAGAGAGGAGGTGGCTCTTAGCATCACAGCGTGCAAATGCATCAAATCATTCAAACGCTGGTGGCCAGGAGTCCCTCAGAGCGTCCCCAATGAAGATAAATGCTTTTCCCAGCCACTCCAAGTCACATCATGTGTTAAATACAGTCTCTCCTGTCGAATTAGGTCCAGCTGATGTGAGGCAGGCCCCATTTCAGTCTATGAGATGTTCCATTAAGAGTATCAGCTAATTATTCTGACCTTTACTTGTAATTGTAGGGGAAAGGTCTAATGTTTGATGAAGCTCTAATACTCTTTTCAATTGCATACCTCCAAAATACAATTTATCCTTTTGACTAATGGAGAACCACGGAGACTAGCACAGCCCTATATGCAGTGCAGCCTTGGCCAAAGAATTACAGGCCTGATATATAACCATTGCCAATACAAATGTTTCTACTCAAGAATTTAACCCACAACCTTCTTGACAAAATGGACAAGGATAACCATTCATTCCCTGAATTATATTTGATAGCTAAAGTCCTACCAAGATTTCAGCTAAGACTCAGACTGAAAAAAAGCATTTTTATGGCGCTAAAAACCTTGAAAAAATGCTCCATGGAGATGTTTTTAATCTGCATGGAACATTCCACAAAATTACACAAAACTGATGTATCTCCATGAAGAATGTTACAAAGTTTAGTTTGAACTTTCTGCCTCTGTGGAAACATGCAGATGGTGTCCTCGCCACTGTGTGGTTCTGCTTTAATTTGCCAGATTTGGGGCTATAAACTTTGTGCCAGCTTGTTGCTCTCCACTCTTTACCCCATTGCGCACATAAGTCTGTTCTCTAAATAATAGATAGACAGACAAACAGACAGACAGACAGACAAACAGACAAACAAACAAACAGACAACCAGACAGACAAACAGATAAACAGACAAACAGACAAACAGACAAACAGACAAACAGACAGACAAACAGATAAACAGACAAACAAACAGACAAACAGACAGACAAACAGATAAACAGACAGACAGATAGACAAACAGACAGACAAACAGACAAACAGACAGACAGACAGACAGACAGACAGACAGATAGCCAGATACTAGCTGCTTACTAGCAACTAGCAACACCTCTTACTGGTTAGCTTATTTAAAAGCTGGTAAATAGTTGACTGAATGATTTTGTTGATGGTGACATCATAATCCTGACTTTCCAAGATAAAAGAACATGAACGTTGTGGAAAGTGGGAAACCCTTACATTTCATCTCAGAATCCCAAGTTCCTGAGGACCACATTAATGCAGCATAAGAAGTGAAGCATGTGCAGTTCAAAGGATGGAAGTGAAGGACTATTGGATTGTGTGATTTCCTGTGTTTATGGCGACAGTGCATGGAGCTAGGTGTCCTAACCAGCTAACTATGAAATACTACAAACTTTTTAGAGCAATGCAACAGACTTTCAACACAAAATAGAAGACATTCTACAGGGAATCGCCTGTCTTATCACTGACCGAAACAACAGAGAGAGAATGAGACTTAGGAGAGGCTTTCCTGTTGTGTCTCCAGAGTTGCCCTAGCTCCACCTGGACACCGCTGTGATGCCCGGGCTTCCAGGCAGAGAGGAAGGGCACTTGTGTTCTGAGGTATGTTACCATCCTCAACTGCCCTGACACTGGATCTGATCACCCTGATGACTGCTGAGCTGCACTAACATTTTAGTTTGAGCTTTCTCTTGATAGTTTGCAGTGACATCAAACTGGGGGTGCTTTACATGTATCTCTACGGTGGAAAGTTCAGCAAGTGCCAACAAAGCTTTAAGTGTTACTGCAATGCCATGTGTGACTTACTTATAGCACATATCACTTGTTGTATTTCCAGCTGGCTAAGGCAGTTCTTTCTGGTATATCGTGTTAAAATAAAGATCAGATTAAAGCTAACGAAGCCTGAAACAGATTAGTACCTGCAGTTTTCATTACACCTCAGGGAATGTTGATGACATCAGCTGCAAAATATCAATTATTATTGCATTTTACTGCCCAGTGTTCTTAAATTACCCCTTGGGGACAAATAAAGTGATATTGACTGAAAGATAGATAAATCAATAAATACAATAAGTTACAATATGCCTGGGAAAAAAAATAAAAAAAATAAAAAAAATCCCTCCATTCTTGTGCATGCACCTATTTATCAGATGACAACAGTGTGGCGGTACAGACTAACTCGAGGAGCAGATCTAAAGATACCTGACACCATACTTCCCCTTCAGAGGTCCAGAGAATAAAGAAAAGAGATTAGACGTGAAGCTCCAGCAGTTTAATTTTCTCTGTGCGCTCTTAAGGTTATGAATATATATGTGCCGCCATCTAATCTCTGCTTTAGGTATTAAAGAGCCCATAATATTCAACCTTCTGACATTCTCTCACTGATAGCTTTCAACTACTTTCGAAAAACTGTGCTACAGAGACGCTTATTTTGACACTATGTTAAGGATTTTACTGTACATGGTGTGATGAGGTTCAGATAGTTGATTTACTGATATGACCAGTTCTTTAAAGGTGCACTCTGTAACTTTACTGTATTGCATTTATTCAGCTACAGGGATGACTTGCTGTTCAAAAAATATCTTTATAAACATCCATTCTTACTGTGAATGGGGTCACCTCTCCACAAATCTAATCTATAATTTGGTTTGCAAGTCTCCATGGAGATTTATACATTTATAGCCATATTGTGAAACATTCTAGCACATCTAAATGGCGGCAAGTAAGTAACAGACCCTCTGGCACATTGTTTCCCAAAGACTGGGTCGCGGGGGGGGGGTGTTGCCTTGTCACGATCTCCAAGTAGGTCTGCAGTATACAATTCTGACACATGAGATTTTCTGTGCTCACAAAAATGAAGACAAAGCACAGAAACAGACTGAACGCTGCGCCTGATCTGCTGTTGCGTTCTCCTTCTGCACCCTGACTGGAACATGCTACAGAAACACAGACAGACCAACCGATCTCATTAGAAATGTTGAAATGTTAAGACATGTTCTGTATAATTTCTAATCTTTTCGTAATTATCTTATTGACTGTTTTGTTCCAATATTGCTGGTTCAATTGATTGTTGAAAAGAAAAAGTAATGAGCTACATTTAATGTCCAAACAGGTGACTTATGGATCCTTTTATTGCTGCTTCAATGACTGTTTTTCTTTGTTTAAAACTTGAGTAATACTAATTGTTTAGAAAGACATGATCACTCAGTCAACTCAACATATTTTGTGATTTATGAATAATGTCTATTGACTTAGGCTGCGAAGGTTTGTGACTTTTAAAACTATGGGTGCCCAGAAAAAAGGTTACACAGAACATATACAATACCATATATGTTGATTTATACTATCTATGTCTGTAAGTATATTAGTGTATGCTTCTTGGAATTACTCTTTTGTGGTTGGAGTGAGTGTGTAGAAGAAAAACAACTTAAACTTTGACAGAATAAAGGAAAAAAAATGCCAGTGTTCCAAAGGTGAAAAGTCAAAGGGTTATAAAAACTGTCACCAAGCGTCAGCCCTATTGAGCCGGCCAGAGTACAGGGCAGCACTGCTTTGTCCATAATAATATTACAGACCAGTGTATTGTCCAAACCATCAGCCAACTTTGACCTTGATCTTATTTCCTTCACTCTATGACACAACATACAACCAAGCCTTGCACTCAATTTATATGTAAAAATACTACAAGAATATGGAAGAATGCATCCATGAAAAAATCCATGCAGAAGAATTGGATTTGTATGTAGAAAAATGCATGCAATCTGCAGTGTGGTGAATACATCTCAGAGCAATATAAAAGACAGTGTGTTCTTATGTGTGTGTGCCAGAACCTGTACTGTGCTGGTGACATTTGTGTATGTTATGTGTGGCTGTACTTCCTCTGCATTATTAATTAAACAGCCTTGTAACCATATGCCAGGGATTTTCTTACACTGTCAACACTAGCTGCGATGTAAAGAACTAGAGAGACATATTGCACGTAGTGTTAATGTGGTTGCTTTTATTAGGCCGTTAATACATCTGTAGAGTGGTATCATTATCATTTATTTGTTTCAAGACTCAAGTAAACAACAATGTAAACAAGGCTATAAAGGTGTTTTCATGAATAGGACTGGTACTGCTTAGCGCTAAACATAGGGTATTATGACAATCTCACATTATTACAACAAGCCATAGTAAAATAATAACTACCAGTGCTGTACCTATATTTATATTTTAAGTTTGAAAAACATGTTGTGGAAGAAGTACTCGTTTTTGTTACTTAAGTGAAAGTACAGCTATAGGAGCAAAAAATACTCAAGTAAAAGTAAAAGTAGCACATAAAAAATCAACTAGTATTAAAGTACCCATTTAAAAATGCACTACAAGAGTAACAAGTAAAAGTATGTCACACAGATTTTGAACAACAGATGATTTATCATTTTTCACTAGTTTTTATTTGTATACCTTTGTTTACTGCAACTACAAATGTGTCAAGGTTAAACCCTTCAGCCTTTTTAGCAGGTCTCAAACTCAAAAGTTTTAAAAAATGTCAGAAGAATTACAAAAGGTCTGATATAGGTTCCCTTTTGTCAAATGGAAGCAGTGTCTGACTCATCCCTGTCATACCCTCCCTGAGCACCCTCGGCCTCTCACTCTTTTGTGTGAAACGCTGCTGCAAGAATACCAAGGGCCATACATTGAAACTTTTCACTGTTTTGGGGAGGCGCTTTGCTGTCATTAAACTCCAGTATTACAGATTTAGATGTTTTTCAGACATACATATAAGTAGAGAGAGATCCAGGGCTACATTCATACCATGCAACACACCCTTATGTAATAGATAACCGTGTCATGTCACTTATTATTTAATCTTGCACTATTTCTCTTTATGACCTTTTGTATATAGCTGAGACATATTTGTATTGCTGTATTTCTATATTTTATTTTTATTTGTACATATACATTTATATAATTATACCTTATTACCACCAGCCTCCTGTTATTTTAACTACTTATTTTGAATACTAGTAATCAGAGGTTGGGACTTGCAAGTCGCGAATGGACTCGAGTCAGACTTGAGTCACTATTTTTAGGACTTGAGAGTTGACTTGATAAAAATAGACAAAGACTTGGGACTTGACTTGGACTTGAAGGTCATTGACTTGGTACTTGACTCGGACTTGAGCCATGTGACTTGAAAAGACTTGATGCTTAGACTAGTTGACAAATTAACTGTTATTAAGCACTATTAAGTCTTAATTCTTTACATTTTGACCTTAATAATTCACACTCTTGTAAAGGCATTTAAAAAGGAAAAAATTTCTTTCCTACGACTCTAAATACTCATATATATAAATATACCACGACATTTTAAAAACATTTTAGTTTAAAAATTATATAAACTGCAAAACTCAATGATGTATTTGGTACTTTGGTTTAAAAACTTGAAATGACTTGAAGCTCAAAGCAGATGACTTGGACTTGACTTGAACTCGTGGGCCAGTGACTCGAGACTCGACTTGGACTTGCTGGTATTTGACTTGGGACTTGACTCGGACTTGAGGTCAAAGACTTGAGACTTACTTGAGACTTGCAAAACGATGATTTGGTCCCACCTCTGCTAGTAATAGTACCAATTCCTGAATGTATTTTTACCATTTATATTTTTGCTTTGTCATTATATTATATTGTGATGTGTGAGCTACTGTGACTAAATAATTTCCCTTGTGGATCAATAACATTTGTCTAACTCTAGTTAATTATTTTGATTAGCAATTAACACATGTAATATTGTGGTTTGTAAACTGATGTCTCATTAACTAAAAATCTGTATTAACATCAGCAAGATAACGGTCGGCTGTTTTATTAAAGTGTAATTTGTAATACACTCTTCTTTGCGCTTTATCCTCTTTGAGCACGCCTAACCCCGCTCCTCATATCACTTTGTAGACTCTGAGTTTATTAGTAATTCCAGCCGTGTTGCCATTGTGCTCAGAACGAATAAGAGGTTTGAGGGAAAAGCTTATCTATCAGCATGCACACCCACCGACCCAAGCCACGTCAATGGAACTGGCAAATATGAGTGAGGAGGACACCGGGGCCAATGCGGACGTAGATACATTATGGTAAACTCATAAACGCACATGCAAACACCCCAGCTATGCTCAAATGTACACATGCCTGATAGTCTTTGAACAATCGCGTTTTGTCTCCCATAAGGCGTGTGACGAAACTGCTTGTGTGGAGAGCTTATCGGTTCTGGCAACCCACCTTTATGCCAGAAGACAGACTGTTAGCATCCTTATCTGGTGCCCGTGATAACATTGCGAGGTGCGGAGTAAAGAGCATCTCTCAGTATGAATGGGGCATGCACCTGTCCACAGACCACTAACACCCTGACACTGACGGTCCCTCACGCGCACAGAGCAGATGCTGTGACCTGGAGCGTGTCAGCCAACCAGGCGCGTAGCAGAAATGAGCTTCGCCCCGTGATACGTGGTACGTGAAAAGGCCAGCAGCGAAGCAAAAAAGGACGCGCAGCTAAAGAGATGTGTGCTGAAATACATTGCTCTGCCATGATAGCTATCTGTCAATTGGTGTTTACTAGACTGTTGCTTTACAAAACGGTTAGAAAAAGTTTGCACTGTCTCAACAAAGAGTGTAAAAGGTAGAATTGGTGATAATTATCAATCAATGGAGAAGATGTCCATAATTGTGAATGGCTGCGATGGGCTATTTAAGATAGAAAGGCAGATCTGCATATTTGTACCTCTAAAGTGTTGATATTAGTTGACAATTTTCACTGGAAATTGCTTTGTTGCTTTTGATATCCCCTGTATTTCATGGACAATCATGTGTGGAAAAAGAAAAAAAAAAAGTCTATTGTGCACCTGAGAAAAGAGTTTCTGTGTCGAATTCAATCCTTGGGCCAGCAGTCACACAAACAGAGTCCTTGTTCTTCCTAATATTCAAAGAGTTGTTTTAGGAGACTTGTGACTTCAAATTGACAAGAAGTAAAACAAATTTGCTGGTCTCTATTTAAAGGCACAATGTGTAACTTTCCTCATGAATGGTCTGCCAACTGCTTGTTTCCATGGAGATGTCTTTCTTTGGCCTTGAATTTTCTACTGCACAGCATTAAACATATCCATTTTCAAAAGTGACGCTACAAGGCCAAGTTATAGGTCAGATCTGTTGAGAGGCGACAACACTGTCAATGATGCATGTTTTAAGGTATTTTTGAGCCTTCTAAATACCACCAGATCTAAACTAGGTCTATAACAGGACTATACTAACATCCAAACAGATTGTAGATTTGTTGTCCTGGTTTATGGTTAATACCGCTGTAAGTACTAGGCCTATCCATGTCAAACAAAAACTGTCAAGAGTTCAATGTCTTCTCTGTAAGCATGAATAAACCAAAGTGATTGTTGTCTACTGAAAGGACTTTAAACCGTAAGATTAATATGACACAATTGTGGAGCCAGTCGCAAACATATAAGGCTAAGGTTCAACATTTGTGGATCACATTGGATATTTCTTGTAAAAACCAAGTGATTCTCAGTCCCTGAAATTATAACATCATCATCGTGTAGGAAATGAAGACAACCTATTTACAAAGTCTATACTAAAGGGACACTAAGTAACTTTTTCATTGGGGGTCTGTCACCTGATTGTTTCTATGGATATGTGATTGCTTTGCCTGGAATGTTCCACAGAATTATAGTTCTACCTTACGTGTATTCAATCTCAGGTGGTTTTATAGCTCAAGAATACCTCTCCACAGATCTGACTTGTAACTTGATCCAAAATGGTCTTCATAAAGATGCCAAAAAGAGAAAAGTTTATTTGGTCGAATACGTTTCGCAGCTCATCCAAGCTGCTTCTTCAGTTCTGTTCAAAATGCTGGTGGACACTTCCTTATATCTGCCTGCAGGGAAGAGCTAACTACACTGAAACTACTCTGAATCTAACACCCTACTTGTTTACAGTTTCTGTTAGTTAGTTAGGCCTACTGAGCTGCACTGAGTGAGGGGTCATATTAGCAGAATCATTCAGGGCCATAATGGAGCTTTCACACCTCTGAGCCTGACCTGGCTACACCTGTTGTTTTCTTTGTTTGTTTTGATTTAGGTTTGAGACAAATGGTGTCTGAGTCCTCCATTTCTGTTTAAGGAAGGATTCTCTTTCCTAACAAAAATAGCTTCTTGAACTCCCCTCTCAAACCAATTATTTTCTCTGGCTAAGATCTGTACCTCACTGTCCTTGAAGGAGTGGCCTGTGGAGACGTACAGTAGACTGAGGACCCGTGTTGCTCTCTCATCTGTGTTGGTACATCCTCTTGGGAAGTGGCTGTTTCCTTTCTCCAATGTAGCACTCACTGCAGTCTTCACTACACTGAATGGAGTAGACCACATTGGTTTGTTTATGGCTCGGTGTTTTGTCCTTTGGGTGGACCAGTTTCTGTCTTATAGTGTTTGTGGGCTTGGAATAGACTGGGATCTCACATTGTCTGAAAATCCTCTAGTTTTTCAGGAATATAATATATCTCCATAAAGATAGAAAGTTTTAATACCATACTGTGAAACATTCCAGACAAATCAATAACATGTCCACGGAGAAAAGCACCTGACAGACGCTCCACCAGAAAAGTTACGCAATGCACCTTTAAGTCACCTCTAGAACTGAAGGTGAGTTGCTGCCCATGTTTTATGAATACACTAAACACCAGTATATTTCATTGCTGCTAATAATCCTTTGTCATTGTCATTCATCACATCTAACACAGCTCAGTTTTGTCTGATCTGAAACGGCATCTCCTATATACAGTGAAGCAGTGAATTCAAGTGCTCTCTTTTCTCCTTGAGTGCTTGTGCATGTTTTATTATGGCGGGAAAGTGCTCCTCAGCCTTATTATTCTGGAACAAAGCTGGCCGTGTCAGAGCTGTCAAAAGTTTTGGTGCTAATGAAGCTCACAGTGTTTCCTTGGACGCTTCATGCACTATAGATGACTCAACAGCGTAAGAGGGCAGCTTTAGTGTTTAAGTGTCTCTCTATCTGTGTGGCTGCGGGACTAAACTGTTGGGTTTTGGCCCTTTTTGTCAAGGTCTGGAGACACTGACAGGAGCAAGATGGTAGGTTTTTCGTAACAAAGATAGAATTTTGGAATCAGGTCAGGGAAGCCATTTTGAGATGTTGGGACTTACAGGGAAGCAAAGGGCCGGTTACGTCTACTAATTGGAAGGTGGACAGTTGTATTTGACGGTGCACTAGTTTGCTCCACCTGGTGTCTCCATGGAGCCTAGAATGTTTCGCAATATGGCATTACACTTATATCGCACATGTATTCAATTACAGATGTTTTAGTTGACAAAATAAAGAAAAAAGGAAGAAAAAAGCAGCGTCCCCTCTTTACAGATCTGAACTATAAGTGGTGTTGGCTGCTTGTCTACTACTTGTCATACTACTTGAATTTAATTACTTATATTTTATTTACTAATATTTTCTTTACAGTCTTGAATACGCTGAATTAGTGATGTGACATTTGTGACAGCTCTTTCAAACAGTTTCTTAATGTGAATGTTTGGGACGGAGCTCATTTTTTAAAAGAACCAAATCCTTTTCATTCTAATTTATTTGCATTTTTCTGTCAGTTAAGTCTAAACCAACATAAGAATCAGCACAGAAGCAGAGTAGGCAACAAATGTGAGAGATTTGTGCACATAAAGCATATTTGGCATCATAATAATTGTGTTTTTCTTTGTAATTGTGAAATGTTTTATTTAGATTTTGAATAATTCTGAAAGGTAAACACACTCCCATTCTTAGCTTGAACTATTTTAAACAAATCAAGGCCTTTGTGGTGAGTTTCCTATAAAATTGAATTCTCACTTTGGCTTCTGTCATGTAATTAAATATAAAAAAGCGCCAGTCTTTTGAACTGCTCTTTGAAATGAACCAATCCAAATGTTCGGATCCCATAAAAGAGCTGATCGCTACATTGAATATCACTTAAACCCAAACAGAGAGTGGAGTTTTGAGCAGCCATGTTTTCTCGAGTTTCTTCACCTGGTTCATATTCTGTGTACAGGCTGTGGTGCACGTTACCTTTGTTTTGAGATGCCACACATAACATAATGAGGCTGAGCTCTCATTAACTGAAGGTCCACCGCAGCATGGCAGTGAGTCAGCCAGACACCACTCATTAGTCATCCCAGATTATTCCTTTTGTGGGCCGTGTGCAAAACTATCTAAAGCCACAAATAGCTGCAGTGTTAGGGCCTATTTAAAGCAGATCATGGTGCTGGAGATAGGGTAATTGGTGATCCTCTCAGAACCAAAACAACTTGAAAGAGTGATGTATTTATAGGACACTGCTTCACAAATTTCATTATATATAAGTGTGGGGATCAAACTTTTTACATCAAGTACTGCTTTTATGGCTTCTTTGATGAAATAATATGCAAAAATGAGGTAACTGAGGAGGAGTTTGTTAGTTTAAAGTTCCTATATTATGCAAAATTGACTCTTGAGCTTTCGGCTGTGTTAGAATGATGTTCAAAAAATCTACCTGGAGTTGTATTTTGTTTATGTTATGTTATGTTCTGTGTTCTGTGATGTCATTTAGACTTAGATTTAGACTTAGACAAACTTTATTGATCCACAAGGGAAATAATTTGAGAACTGTAGTTCACACATCACAATATAATATAGTAACAAAAAGCAAAAATGTAAATGATAATAGTAAATTTTAAGTAAGTAGCAAAAAAGAGCAAGAGACAGATGTCAAATAATAATGTACAGTAGTACAGTAAAAATGAAATAGAAAGATAAGTAATGAAATATAAAATCACAGCTTTATACAAGAGGTCGTAAGAAAACAGCTCAACAATATGATGATTGACAGGACATAGGATTATCTGTTACATAAGATTGAGTGTTGTACAGTTGTAGGGAGTATTATCTGTTACATAAGGGTGAGTTGTTGTACAGTTGTAGGGAGTATTAACTGTTACATAAGGTTGAGTTGTTGTATAGTTGTAGGGAGTATTATCTGTTGCATAAAGATGAGTGTTTGTACAGTTGTAGGGAGTATTATCCATTACATAAAGGTGAGTGTTTATACAATTGTAGGGAGTATTATCTGTCACATAAGGGTGAGTTGTTCTACAGTTGTAGGGAGTATTTTCCATTACATAAAGATGAGTGTTTGTACAGTTGTAGGGAGTATTATCCATTACATAAAGGTGAGTGTTTATACAATTGTAGGGAGTATTATCTGTCACATAAGGGTGAGTCGTTCTACAGTTGTAGGGAGTATTTTCCATTACATAAAGGTGAGTTGTTGTACAGTTGTAGGGAGTATTATATGTTGCATAAAGGTGAGTTTTTGTACAGTTGTAGGGAGTTGTAGGCAACTGCAGGGCTGAAATGATCCAAATCCAAATCTAGCGGAGGAGTCTGGAGTTTGAAAATTCAGTGCAGCACTTCTTGGATTACCACATGACATCACAAGGTGGAAAAGAGTGTTCTGTTTGAGAGAAGAACTCATCCTAAATATGCACGATTTGGGTGTTAAACTTGTATGAATGAAACAAAACACAACTCCAGGTAAGCTTTTGATGAGGAAACAACAGTAATATAGATTTGAAAATAGTGTAACATGGGCCCTTTAACCTGATAATCACAGCTAACTTGTCTCCATTTCTCACAAACCCTTTGGCACATCAATATTCACAAACAGCTCTCTCAAATGGCAAAGCAGAGAGCACGTCCTTACTCAGCCCTCATAGTCTCATTCCAAAATA
Organism: Boleophthalmus pectinirostris; assembly: GCF_026225935.1. Taxonomy (NCBI): domain Eukaryota; kingdom Metazoa; phylum Chordata; class Actinopteri; order Gobiiformes; family Gobiidae; genus Boleophthalmus; species Boleophthalmus pectinirostris. The sequence goes on along the minus strand of NW_026570971.1, from coordinate 19,214,116 downwards.
TAACACAACTATTTTTCTGGCTGTGCAATCGATACATTTCTGTGTATTAGACTCAGGCAAGACAGAGCTGTTCTACTCAGGATTTTGTCAGTGTAACGCCCCCTGGTGTATGCCCCTGTCTCGCACTCTGATATTAATAATGTGCTACAATTCAAGTTCCTGTCACTGGCCAGTCTCTAGCCTCACAGTGTTAAGAAGCGGGACCACCTCTCTTTCACTCCACTCCTTCGCCAAAACCGACCACCTAACCTCCTTGCACGTTTTACATTATATCTCAACATTTATTTCATTACACAATTCAAACACGGATAAAATGTATGATTATTATTTTAAAAGAAAAGAGACACTACCTGAGTTCATAAGTTATTTTTGCTCCTTTTATTTGTTATGACTTTCTGAAGCAGGGTTGTATAATGCTTCTCCTATACAACCTAGTCCATTTGGTAACAACTACATTCGCTCTATTACAAGACAAAATCAAGTTAGGGACTCCGCTTATAAGGTAAAATGTAAAATGATTGGCAAAGTACTGTTGTTTTTTGCTGATCATACTTGATTAGATTTGAGAGGTCAGTGAGTTAAATGTCATCCACAAAAGCTTTTACTATAATTCTGAACCACAGCTTGTATATATAAATGGACATAGCTAACCTGCTGGCCACCACGTTCCAGACAAGAAGTTCGGATTACCGAGGTGGCTCTTCGACGCCCCACTTGGCTGCTTAGTCTAATTGAAAGTGGGGGTAAAGTTATGAACTCATTAACTGTGACTATGAGCCATAGTTTGGAAGGTTGGGAAATGTGTAATAGTTTTTAATCACTGTTAAAGCGCTTTGTGTTGCATTTTTGTATGAAAAACGCTCTATAAATAAAGTTTGATTTGATTTGATTTGAAGTGAGCATGGGGGCGCTTCAGGCTCCATCAACTCTGTTTCCAATTGGCTTTATATTGTAAATTTGTCACCCATCTCTCTGTACCTGCAGTGAGCCTTTTCATTTTGGTCTTAAAATGTTCGTATTAACCTACTATACATGATCCAGTTGTTTTTATTTCGCTGTTTTGTCCATAAAAAAATAATTCCTATTCCAGATATTGAACTGGAAACCAAAATTGCCCCTATAACTGCTAGCCTCGTGAGCTTCATTTGCGTGGAGCCGAACGCTATGGGTGACGTCACACTCTTAGTCCACTTCTTTATGGAGTCGATGTTCTGAATACAAAAGAAACTTATTACAAGCAGTGAATGACCAAAATACAGCAGCTGGATCTCCAATATTAATATGAATTCCAAACAGAAAAAAAATCCACATGGGACTTTTAACTGAGCGGGTCTACTGATTAATCACTTTTCCACCGCACAGCTCTTTCAAACTACTCATAATAGCATCTTTCAAGCCTACAACATACATTAACTACAATGGAATGTCACACACAGTGAAGGGATTTCTGCGCTGAAGTCCTCTTAAAGTCCTTGCTGAGTGTCTCTTTTTCCTGAACATTCCAAAGGATTCCAGCCGATATGACCTGCTGCCGTCGGCAATAGCCATAACAGCTAATCGATGGGCTGATCCATAGTGACAGAGAGCTACAGCTTTAGGGGCTTATGTGCATTCTGACACTGCCTTTGTGCGCTCCCCTATACCCTTCCCCTGACTGGACAGAGCTGACAACACCAGGGATTTCATTACGGCTTTAGAGGTCCAGAGTCACGCAGACTTTTGTGGTCCTATGTGGGATAAGAACTTGATAACACAGTCCCAGATGTAAAAGTGCACTGCGTCCCATTTCCAGTGGAGGGTCTGTCACCAGCTGGTCCCCATGGAAATGTTATGGCTTCGTCTAGAATGTTACACAGTATAGATTAAACCTATGTATCACAAGAGAGACAAGCGGGTTACAGCACTACTCTACGCTGCATTACAAGTCAGATCTGTGGAGAGTCGCCCCTATTCACAGAAGGAATTAAAGTATATTTGAGAAGGAAAAACACCTGTAATGCATGTGCTTAATGTCTTACCATGGAACAATCCAGGCAAAGCAATAACATCTCCATGGAGACAAGCAGGTAGCGGACCATCCACCAGAAAAATTTCGCAGGGCACCTTTAAAGTTGGATTTGCAAGAGTGGAAAGCAGCTAATTAGAGAAAGAGACAACTCAAAATACTGTAATTTTGATTATTTTTTGGGGTCATTGCACTTTTTTTGAGTTAATTTTTTTTAACATGTACTTCTAAAATTGTAATTGTGAATACTAAAAAGATTATTCATAGGAGTTACTCAAATCCCAATTGTTCAATAAATGTTTAAAAAGCCATTTGTATTTTGACTTTTTTTTCATGCCTACTTTTTACTTTTACTTGAGTACAATTTTGGCTCATAATTGCTTTATCTTTGCCATGTAATTACTTTTACTCTAGTATAAATGGTGCTCTTTCCACCCATGACTGTTTGTGTCTCATATAAGATATAGGGGCTGCTGTAGAATGTGTACCTTTGTGATCACTGATCCAAGATTCTCAGAAGTGGGATTTTTGTCCAGCTTTCCAATTATTTCAGTCTTTCTACAGTTTTCCACAAAGGTCCCCAGATGATCAAACAATCAATGCTCTGATCAGCACCACTGGAGGTCCATGGGTTTACAGGCTTACAGCAGCACATAGCAAGAAAGGGAACACAAGCTGGATAACAACATATACAGTACAAAATACAGAGGGCTGGGAGATACAGGCATTGGATAAAACAGTTTATCAGAAATGTATTACCAGAACAACAATGTATGGATGTTACTGAGTTTCGATGTTTCACCCTTTTCAATACAAAACAACAGACAATGTTTAGAAAGATGTTGAACTCCAGTGTACCTAGGTTATTGACTTCTATTGTAGTGCACAGCTTTTGTGCTTTCAAGGCCAGTGTTATATTTACGTGATGTCAGTTTAAAGCAATAAGATATAAGGTAAATTGTGTATGTTATTGCAAGAAAGTAGTTTGAGAAAATAGTTTAGCTAATTTCAGAATTATTTCTTGAGCAATAAATCACAATAAACATCAGAAAATACATTCTGGTGGAGGGTCTGTCACCTGCTTGTCTCCACAGCGGTGTTATTGCTTTGCTTGAAATGTTCCACAGTATGGCATTAAACATCTCTAGAGACAAGCAAGTGATGCCAAATGTTATCATTTATTCGTAGTATTTCAAACACCTGCAAATGAGTGAATGCAAGAGAGTTAATGCTGTACTGAAACATTACAGGCAAAGTAACAACACCGTTATAGAGACATGAAGGTGGTGTGTCCTCCATAGGAAAAGTTAAATAAAGTACATTTAATATGCTATTTTCAGAATTGAATTTTATATTATATTACTGTTTTTGTCTTCAAACAATTAAGGTTTTCTCAATTTTTCCATAAAATTGATACCTGATCCAACTGACCAACAAATGTATGGCAAAAACATTGTCACATTTTGAACCACCGAGAGTGACTTTGAAGAGATAAACATGAAACAATATCTTTTACAGGGGTCATAAAACACCTGATTGCAGAACTAAAACCCATTGCGCCATTGATTCTCTCACTGGAATCCAGCAGCAGATGAGGTTTGAAATGGGAACCTAGTTGTGGGAGGTCTGCATTCATGACTTGTGTGGATGAATGGAGAAGGGAGCTGTCCCATCAGCACCATGACAACATTTCAATAAGTGTCATGGCTGTAAAGAACTGATCAATAAAGTGATTGGCAGGATTACAGTCAGACTGTATGGATGACGCTGTTCTATTAGTGTTTATTATCACAGTATAGACGAGTGACAGGGCGGAAATGAAGGCCTTTAACAGCCGCAGAAACCACAAATCAATACATAACTTAATAAGACCCGGTGACAATGAGCACAGTTTGATTGTAAAATGATGGCTGTCTCACTGAACACACACACACATCACTAACCCACTCATTACAATTGGTTTAACATATAACTGAAAATGTCATTCTTGCTTAGTTACATGTTTCATATACACACCTGATCATTTCTCCTATGTGTTGAAAATACAAATACCTATAAAGCTTGTAACTAAGGTTGTCCTGACCAAGATGATAGAACGATTTGGAGATGTGTCCCTCAGCGCTCCACTGCAGAATTTCACTGCTCCTGACAGGTTGGAGGCACTGGTTGTATGACTGGTGAAATGCATTAATAAAGTAATAATTCAGAAAACTGCAGGTTAACACGGCAATATGGATAAATCAGATAAAATACTAAAAGCCACATTATAAGTCATATTGAAACAATTAACAGTCTCTGCAGACACTTAGATTTGTGGATTACCATGAATCTGGTGATACAATACATATCACACTACGCCGCTACAGTTCAGTACATCCTGGTTCAATATATCCCAATACGAAAACGCAGGACATATATTGTGATTGATCAATAGGTTTTTCATCCAAAACTCAATGAAATACAGTTAGTTAAAATTTTTAAATCATGAAAACTGTGAATGGAACTTGAATTTTTCATGAAAAACATAACTTAAAAAATTGGGTTGGATGCATGTTGAATCGATATGAGAATCAGAAAATCAAGTACTGCACTTCCTGTATTACCACATGACATCACAAAGTGGAACAGAGTGTTGTTCAGTTTGACAGAGGAACTCGGCCTCAATGTACAGAATCTGTGTGTTAAACATGTGTGAATGAAACAAAACACAATTCCGGGTATGTTTTTGATAAAGGTGCATTGTGTAACTTTTCTGGTGAAGGGTCTGTCACCTGCTTGTTTCTATGGAGATGTCATTGCTCTGCCTGGAATGTTCCACAGAGTTATATTAAACAGCTCCACTGTCCACAAATGCATGCCTTGTTTCCTTCTGTCTTCACACTGTTCTTCTTTTGAGCACAGGAGTGGAATCAGTGACAACTTGAAGCTCAAATAAAGTGTAACGCAAAGCCTCAAGAGACACATGTTACAGGTGCGTAAGATTTGCGTCTCCTGCTGAGACGCACGCCACGCACCGTCCGGTTCTGCACGCGGGGTGGAGGCTGTCAGGGCGCGCGACACAGGCTTCAACAACTTTATGCAGCAGAACGTGAGATGCGTCAAGTCAGCGTATATGAGCACAGTGAAAACGGGAAGTATTTGTTTATTTTAAGACAATAGGCTCTTACAGGGAGAAGTGAAACGCGAGGAAAGACACTGATGGATGTATGGATGCATGTTATATGGATTCTTCATCTTTTGTTGGTGTTATTTTAAAAAGTAGCAACGGGACTGGCAGGAATGATGCATGAATCTATAACTGTAATTAATAATAGGCTTATATTTAAGTACCAAATACAAATGTAAGCTTTTTTAATTTACATTTCAGTTTGACCGTAACATTTTAGAATTTGATTTTATGAAAGTTTACACATCTGTTCGCTTTTCGTGTGTATGTGTGCGTCTGTTTGTGTGTGTGTGTGTGTAGTGGGCTGGCATGATTGGATGTTTGATATGACTTGCCAACTTTAGATAATCAGGTTTTGTCTTAGCTGCTACCCGAAAATAGAGAACTATTGAAACAATACACAGATTAAAAGGAAAAGACAATCTTCACTCCAAAATAAACGCAATCAGTGTTTTAATTTGAAAGGTTTAAACGGAAGCTTTCTCTGTCACCTTGCGCTTGACGTCTGTGCGTGGATTAGCGGCGTAGGAGAGGCGAGCGGCGGCACAGCGGAGGATCAGCGGGACTCCACGGTTAATCTGTCTCCGTGAGTGACCGCAGGACGCCTTCCCCGGGACCACAGCCCAGTGGGTCTGGCTTTCTCCGGCTTCCTCGTGCTGTTTTTACTCTTCTATTGTGCTCCTGACTGCAGACGAGACGCACGGGAAGGAATTAATGCATAGTGAGCTTCGTTAACACAGAGACTCCGACAGAGGAGACAACTGAAGCGCAATGTAAAGTGAAATCCCCCAAAAGCTGTCAGGAAATGATCGGACTACAACTACTGAACTTAAACGTGGATTTTACGCAGTTACCAAACTCCACCTCGTTGGCTGGATCTGTACAGGAGTAACCAGACTTTACCGCCCTTGATCTTGGGATATTTCCTTGCTTTGTAGTGGAATTCCTAATTTCTCCACAACGAAAAGAAGTGGAAGATTGAGGTGAGAAGGCAGCGCTGGCCAAGAACAAGGGAAGAAAATACGAGGAGAACGGGCCAGTGGTGGGTTTGGGGGGGATCGTTTGAGCTTGTGTCGGATGGGATTCTTCAATTACCCCGCGGATGGAGGGATGAGACCTGGAGGGAGAGGCGCGCGCACACACTGCTAGAGCGGGATGGAGTCGTCGGGCGCCGTCAGAATGCAAAACGGTCGCACCCCAACGGAAAGCATCTTGGATTAAAATTGAACTAGCCGGATTTTTCAACCACAACGAACGGATAACTGCATTATTTCACTCAGACAAATACTTGCGGGGGATGTTCTTTAAAGTGGAGCATATCTGTATGGAGTTAACTACTAATTATGGGAATTGGAAGCAGAATTACGCTTTGACACTTTACGCAACTTCACGTTTGGAATAAGGTAACGTTGGTCACTTTCTTTCATTTTAGTCACACAATGGCTCCTTATATGTTCTTGCTGAGTGGCTGCGTCAGTTGGATCAGGTGAATTGAGAATCAGCTAGCGGATAGGAAAAGGAGGGAATAGCTTAAGCCAATTCTTCTGGCTGGTCACACGAGCGGCTAAAAACTGCCCAACATATGAGGTTGCAAGGACTGGTGGGATGTGGTATTTTAGCTCTTTGCGAAGGCACATTTTTCCTGTGCGTAAAGCTGGGACGCCAGGTGGAATGGATAATGGAACATGTATTTAGCTCTGCTCCCATATGTGCATCTATGTAAACACACGGATAGTGAACAACTTAAGTAGGTGCTTTTTTGTATTTGGCAGCCCTAAGCAGATGTCAGGTGGATTTGTCTCTGGAGTGCTTCGTCTTTCTGCACACTTGCAAGACGCTCATACGCCCTCAGAAGCTTCGTCTTGTCCGCACCGGGCGTTTGCGTAAAAGACAGCAGAGTAGTGTCATGTGGCATCTCCCACTGCGTGCTGGGCAGAGAAATCGAGCCTCCAGAATAAATGAGATGCAGCATCGATGTGAGTGCGTCTTGTAGGCTTTGCTGCGCGTGCGCAAATGAACCTTATACCTTGCTGGCACTGAGCAATACTGATGGAGGTGTTATAAGAGTGGTGTGTGCGTAATGCCATTGGCAATCTGGTGTGTTAATGGACTTGCGGCAGGAAACTACAAAGCCCAGAATATTTACATGTGTGAGTGAAGAGGGATAGTTCTCTGGGGCTCTGGGTGTTGATACCCAGGACCTGCCTGACAACATTTATTTTAGGGATATAGTTTGAATATATCAGGGATCATACATATGTAACAATATGTTTTGATGCAAAATTTTCCATTACAAAATACCCAAAGTTTTCAGCACAAAGAATGAAGAGGAAAGTTTTTCATAAAAAGATGGACACATGAGACCTTTTAATTCATTCTCTTTCCCCCTGTTGAATAGGAATCCTGTCAGTTTGGTTCAGTGCAGTGGCTTGCATCTGATAATCAAACCTCCAAATGTATGCACACAGGCCACTCATGCTGCTGCTAATGGGCCACTGGATGTGGAGGCATTATGCAAATGATGCTGAGCTCCTGCACAGCAATGTGTGTGAATGAACAGGGAGAGAAACAGATATTTCCACTCCATTTTACTTGTTTGGAATCATATTTATGAATCAAAGGACTGGTTTGTCTCACCATTAGGCACAGAATGAATTGGGATGAGACATAGTTATGGCCAGCATGGGCAGTATAATATGGAAAATAGCTATGCCAACAAATGCAGGCGTAATGATGACTTGTATGGTATGTTACAGTATAAATACACTCGTGTAGATGATGGTGTTTTGATTGACGTATGCAAACAGCAGCAGACAACAGTAACTTCAGAAGTTTTATGATGTGGAGATTTTTGAGCTGCTGGAACCATTCCTCTGACATTGGGACAGCATACATGCATTCATTTAAAGCTTTTCCCTATTCTTTCTACATTTTTAAAACCTTCCTTTGTAGCGGAGACTTTTGAAATGCAATCTCCAACATTTTTTTTTCTGCCTTTCCCATCATCACAACAATTCCTTGTGCAGCAATGGCATCAATGCCATTCAGGGCATGCAGGAATATCTCTATTTTGTTGGTAGATCTGTCATGTAGATGCACAACTGACAATAATTCAGCATGTTTCTATTATTCCCATATATCTTTTTGCCCAGTGTTTATCTTGCTAACCTCGATTCTGTGACATTGTGGTCCCCTATCTGACAAAGGGCTGGATCCTGCTGAGTGGGTGTTGAAGCTCTAATTCAATTTATCCTGCTGCTCACAGACAGACAGAGAGAAAGAGAGAAAGAGAGAGAGAGCGAGAGCAGAGAGCACAGATGTTAGGGGACATTTCCCATTAGAAGAGCAGAGGCAGGCTGATATCGCAACCCGACCTGACATTTGCCACATCTGGATTGATCTGGCTGGGCATTCAGAGCATGTGTTCAATATGAGGCATAAATAGTGCATTACTGAAGTGGTAACAGATTGACTAAAGGCAAACAGACTTGCATTTTCTATACTTTTTTTTTCTTTATGCAACAGAAAAAGCTTTAATAATACAATGAATACAATAGCATAAAACATAATTTGATAAGCCATATTTATAACTGATTTGTGAGTATACAGAAAGCATTTAGTTGTGCATAATGTGCATATAGTGGCATAATGGTATACCTCAAGCTAATCCAAAAACATAAATTTTGCCTTTTGTATATTAAAGGAACCCAAGTTAATGGTGTACCTCAGGGTTCAGTTACGGGTCACTTTAGTGTTTGTTTTGTTTTCATTTTTAACATTTACCTTGTTTTTTTTTTTTTTTTTTTTTTTCTTTAGATAGTACATACTTTGGTGCTACATTTTTGGAGGAAGCAATTGACATTGATACAGAAGCACCATTTTACAGCCTATTTAACAACTTACTGGTTTATTGTACCTTAGCATAACACATTTTGTAAACCTTAAATCTCCATATTGACCATGTTAATGCATTCAGATCCCATTCATTGCCTCGTTAATACCTTTGCTTACAGAAGCTAGAGCACCCGGGCCTCCGCAGCACTGCTGGGAAAACACAGTAACTCTAAATAAATTGCCTGTCTTTGCCAAGGCAGGATTAGTGTTTGGCTGGCTGCTGGCTCCAGTTAAGTTCCTGCTTAAAATCCATTACTGACTCTTTAATTACATTAGAATAGCTGTTGCATGTTGTTGCTGTTCTTGTTTGCTGTGTTCCTGTGCCGTTTTTGTGGAAATTCAGCTACAAATTAATATTGATCATGTTAGCTTGGCTCTGCAGTCTCTTCGTATTGCATGTTTAGTGATACTATGTCTAACTCACCAAACTCTACTGCTGTTTGTTTTAATTGGGTTCTGCAGTCTGAAGCAAAAAGAATGCTCTCATAAAGGCTTTTAACCAAATCTAAACAAATTAAGTTTTGGACATTGGCCATTTGAGCGTGTTTAAGATGCTGCTCTTTACATTTGCACCTCTATAAGAACTTCGGTGTACGTTTTCTGTTTCCTTCAAGTGTTAATTGGGTAGTTGTAGCAGTTGCAGAAGTATAGAACAGTACTATAAATAGAAGCTTCACCTACAGTACTGGTATTAATAACAAGTAACTATAGACGATACATGGTAATCTTGAAACCAAACCATAAAGCAGAATTAACTCAAGTATCGTAAATGTACAATAATAAAAATATGAGCTGCAATAAATAAATAGCAGAATGCAACTCTTACGTAGTTATTTTGTACCTACAATGAGTCATTTACATTTTCTACAGCTTAAATCTAATCGTAGTACAGAAAAATAACCTAAATCTTCCCACTTATGCAAAGAAAAAGTACCCATGGTAAATACTGACACCCCCTCAAAATGATTGTTCCATAAGTCATGTATTGAACTGTGTACCCGACATTTGACTCCTGTAGTGGTTTGGTTAGTGTGAAGCTTCAGAGGAATGAATACTAGTGCATTTAGCAGTCACAGTGTACTAGAGGTGGTTCAGTGTATCCATATTTGCATTTTAAATGAAGAAAATATGAAACTGCTGCTTTACAAGTTTCTTTACTGCATGTGTAAGTAAACAGATGGTAACATATGGCTGCAATAACCTCTATGTGCCATGACAGTGTTAGAAAAACTGTGGCTGGTGTGACTGTATTGCTAATGAGTCTCAAACAAATACATTTACATAAGTCAAGAAGAGAAACAGAAATGAAAAAGTATGATCTGTGATTTAAGATTTTAAGGTTATACCAACAAGTGTTTCTTCACTGTGACACCTGCTCGTGGGTGGGGAGGTATAAGTTGGCAACATTTTGTCTTTCAAGTTGATGAAAAGGAATCAGACAAATATTTGACTGATCTTGTTTCATAGTGATGGCTCCATGTTTGGGTTAGAACATTTCCATTTTGCTCTTGGAGGTGTTCCCAGTCTGTGTCTGTGTCTGTGTTTACTTGCACACCAGAAATCTTTATCATCATCATCATCATCATTATGTGATTTCTAGAGTTTTGAATTGTCACATAAACAGTTACATTTGGCATGGGTAATCTGATTTATTTTTGGTTATCCACACAAAAAAAGAGCAATCTAATGCAATCTTCAAAATACAGCTTAATTGGATTTTTACTGGCAATGTAAATGTACCCACAGATGAACCACTGGTACTTGAGACATCTGGTACAGAGGACAGATAAATGCAAGAAATGAACATATCTCTTAAAATAGATTCTGTTTGACATGTGATGTTTGTTGGCGTCCAAATAACATGGTGGCACACATGTCACCAGGGGCTTCCACAGTGCGTTCTTCTTAGAAACTGACCCGTGCAACATAAAACACCCCACAATCAAACACAGATCCTCCCAGGAAATCCTCCCGACTCATAACATTCGGGTTATGACTGGCTCTTTATAAACTCCAAAGCACTTTGTAGTTTTGCCTCTTGAGAATATTATGAGAACCTCTTAGTAGACAGCTACAGTAAGATCAGACCAGGGCCACTGCCAGATTAAAATGATAGGGATGTCTGAAATCAAGCACTGAAAAAGCAGACATATTTTAATAATACTATGAGTTTTTTTTTGTTTTTTTTGGTTAAACAGCTTTACAATATGTGTCATTTCCACCTCCCAAAGAGCAGATGAGAGCCATTTGAACCCACATCTCACAGCCCACTAAAGGCCCATCTATGAAAACATCTGCCACTCAACTGATGGATGAAGATAACATGTATTGCAAAGCCCAATCTTCAGTATTCAAAAGCAAGAAAACCTTCAAAAAAGTACGACAAAGTAAAGCAGTAAACTTCTTCGGATAAGCTGTTGAATTAATTTACCAGTGCTGTAAGGGCAAATGTAAGTAGACTGTATTCAAAGTAGTGACTCCTAGTTCTAATTGACCATGACAGTAATTTTATATGAGCCTAATATATTTCAGCACTAGGGACAGTGCTGCGTCAAGAGCTGCAGAGTCATTCAGCACCAGGGACAGTTCCTCCTGCAGCAGGGCTCCTGAGTTTACTCACAGACTGACTGCACAGAAGCACAAACAAAATGTGTCTGGAGTTGTACTAATGCTGGGAGAGTTCTGCTGTGAACTTGCCATTTCAACATTTATAACAAGCTATAACAATAAAGTGACTCCAAACTCAAGACACAAATGAATTATTGAGTGGCCACAACCTTCACTACAACCTGTAGTGTGGTTGTCTTTGAGAAGACTCCATCAGTGTGCCCCCAGATACCCTGATCAAGTGGGGAATGGTGTTGCACAATGTTATTTTTTGGAGCACCAGAGGGACTAAAAACTGAGTAGATTAAACGGTGCATTTAATTAAGAGGCTTGGGATCAGGAAGTCAGAGATCAGTCTCGGCTCATGCCAACAGTAGCTACATTTAGCCTAGCTTGTTAGCGCGTGCCATCTGTTCACACACAGATTAGCGCTAAACAGCAGGCTTCAACTAAGTGCAGTTTCTACTTCATTGCAACAAAGGCACCTTTTGGAGAAACTTTGGAGGTACTCTTGGAAGGAGAGAATACAATCAACTACACTTTCACGACATACGGTCATAGTAACAATAGAAAGTTTCAGATTTTTTTTTTATTTTTATTTTTTTATTATTAACCAACTTTGATCTTGACTTATTACAACCATCAGGGTAAATATGATTGCATCTCAGTTTTCAAACCCTGAGTGTGTCACTAAAAGGAGATTTCTTGAACATTTGTTTTGGCTATTAACACAACACCACACAAGCTACTGCCAAGTCCATTTGTTTTTCTGTTTATTTGGCATTCTGGCATCGTTACTAAGATTCCAAAATTGACTTTAACACTAATTTGTGAAACTGGAGTTCATCATGTTCAGAGGCATCACTGCACAATTTGGCCAGGTTTCCCAAAACATGGTACTATAATCCTACTGGGTGTGTTTTGTGAGTTTTTACTACATGGATGGCAGTGGTTTGAACCTGCCAAGCTGATTATAAGAAACACATACAGCTGCCGGGGATTCGCCGAAGAGTTATACAGTGATTAAGAGAAGGCTTTAGTGAAATTAGTTCTTGGTAACTCATCTTGGAGCTAAAATAGATGTAATGGCATGATTAAGTAAACTATTTATTTATATGAGAACTGGCACTGCTTGGCACAGTTTAGCTATTTTATATTATTTTCTCATTTTTGGACTCCATCATCACCCATTGGTATTAATGGGGTTTAGAAGGGTGCATTTCTCTAAATTAGCAATTAGGCCACTCCACAGAATACAATGGCAGTTCTAATAGGTGTGCAATGACATTTAAAAATGGGAAATAATGAAGGCAGCGAGACCAATCTAATGGATGGAATATGGAGTCTATTACCAGTTAAGGTCAGGATTATTAGAAAACCCAACAAAGAGAGGCAGGGAGAGAAAGCAGCCCCTGAACAGACTGAGTTTTCACAGAAACATGTTTCCAAAGATGTGAGAACAATGAATGTATCGACAAAATCATCACTGAAAAAAATGAAATAAGAAGTGTCTATTTTGAATTAGTTTAACAGCCCTAAAATAATTCTATTCGACAAAGACGACATTGCATCATCATTATAAAGCACAATACTGATCTAAAATGGTCTAATATTAAAAAATGGTAGCACTGACTTTATGTGACTATCTGACCCCTGCACATGAAGTCTTGATATATATATATATATATTTTTTTTTTCTTTCAAATGATCACAACAAGTATAGGAATTTGGGTTGGTATAAGACATATGGGAAAACAGGAATTTTATGAGCTTTAAAGCCTTGAATGCAGGACAATAATAGTTCAGGATTACTCAAATATGCATGTATCAGTCAAAATGCATCAGTGAGTAAGCTAATGATAATGGAACAGAGTTATGGTGAGACATAAATCTCAATAACATGAAATATTTAGGGCAAAGGTGACATTTTCTGCCAGACTGAGTAGTCTCACTGCAGCTCTTCTGTTTGAGTCCTGTGTGAAGTTTGGCATTTCAGCACCAAGGACAGCTCTGTATAAACACTGATCTGCAGAGTGAATCAGCACCACGGACAGCACCAACAGAGCCAGCTCTTTTTAAAGGTCCTATATTACACAAAATGGATTCTTGTGAGCTTTTCGGCATGTTGGGATACATAGCTGGACTTATATTTTCTTTCATTCACACATGTCTGAGTAACATGTTGGAGCTGAACATGCTCTGTTTTATCTTAAGATGTCATGTAATGGTAGTTTTCATGTTAATGGCTCCTTTTACCTTTAGTTCAACAGGGATTGGCAATTCCACATCTGAAATGGTTCATTTGATTCTAGTGAAGGTATTTGGAGTTTAAAAACACACTGGAGCACTTCCTGTATTACCACATGACATCACAAGGTCGAGTGTTTTCTGTTGTATGCAGGGTTTGTGTGTTAAACTCGTGTGAATGAAACATAACACAACTCCAGGTATGTTTGTGATGAGGAAACAACATTATAAGATAGATCAGAAAACAGTTTTAGCCCAGTTTTAGTAAGGTTGGGTTCACTGTGCACAGATTGTTATGTTTATTGTGTCTTATATACTATCTATCTCAATGTAATACAACTTGCAGGCTGTTAAAGTGTTAGCCAAAGGCTCATTGCTATGAAATGTGTCATGATGTGGGATATTTAGACATATTGGCATGTTTGATTTAAGTCAAAGTAAAGTAAAGTAAATGGAAAAATGTAAGTATGTGATAGTTTTTTATATAAGTTATTATAATATACTTTCTATCACATAATCTTCTATACAGCTTATGTAACAATGCAAATTCAGTAATGCTTCTTTTGCAACATTTAGATGGACAAACTATGATTAATGCATAAGGTTCAGATGGAGAGCAGTTGGGCGTGGATCCATAAAAGAACAAGGCTCTAAACAGCAGACACATAATGTAGCATGCTAAGAAAACATGTACTTACGTAAGCAATCACTTACAGGCACAAACACACACACACACTCACACACAAACACACACGCAAACAAAGAAAAGTGCAGAGATGTAGACCCAAACCACAGCTGCCCTCTGGGAGATAAAGGAAAGACTGACTTGACTATTTACCAGAACTACACCATGACTCAGCACATTTACTGTAGTAGTGAGGTGAATACTTAAAGAGTCATCCTTAACAAAGTCATGATCTAAAGCTGACATCGTTTTGAACTTTTTGCATTAACAACTCTTTAAGGTGAGGGGCTCGTGTAACAGAAATGTCAGATGTAACAGCAAAGTAATAAGTATGGAAATTTTTAGGGTGGAAAGTCCTATAGTAATAATATAATGAAGAGCATTTTTAATCATTTGTCTGGACAACTCTTGATAGGAAACCCATATGCGTGTTTTTCTGTGGACTGGAGAAAAAATGAGCTGCAATGGAGTCTTTCATAATAAAAAAAAAACTTGCTGTTTCTGCTTGATATCCAACATAACTATTATAATGTAGTGTCTTGGTCCACTCGTGCATAAATTTGTGTTTTCGCTGGAGTAGTCTCAATACAAACCCCGCTACTGGCTTGCCTAAACCTAACACAGTCCCATTTTCTGTCACCGTGTTGCTTTTTGGTTCGGCTTCTTCTCTCCAGGTGGAGTCATCTAAGTGCTCCTTTGGGGATGTGGCCCTGGTCCATTATCAGGACATGTCTCAGCCATTGGAGAGGTCTACTTTTGCACCACACTCTGGCTTCTTGTTTTCTTATAAAGGTTCTTCATGGATATTTTATGGACCCAAAGGATGCAGCAGATGTTTTTGAGGTGAGTGTTGTTGTAAGCTGACAGATATTCTGAAGTAATTTTGCTCTAGAATCCTTCTTCATTATTTATTTTGAACTTAACAGAGACAATTAATGAATGCTAGAACTAACCTTTTTACCGATTTACCGGTCAGTCTGCGTTCCTACCCTCACCTATGGTCATGATAATGACCGAAAGGACGAGATCGCAGATACAAGCGGCCAAAATGAGTTTCTTCCCTCAGAGTGGCTGGGCGCTCCCTTAGAGATAGGGTGAGGAGCTCAGTCACATGGGAGGAGCTCGGAGTAGAGACGCTGCTCCTCCACATTGAGAGGAGCCAGCTGAGGTGGCTCGGGCATCTGTTCCGGATGCCTCCTGGATGCCTTCCTCGGGAGGTGTTCCGGGCACATCCCACCGGAAGGAGACCTAGGACACACTGGAGGGACTATGTCTCTCAGCTGGCCTGGGAACGTCTCAGGATCCCCGGCGAAAGTGTGAGTGGAGTGCCTGGGAGGCCATTCTCCGACTGCTGTCCCCACGACCCTACCCCGGATAAGTGGAAGAAAATGGAATGGAATGGGGAACTAACCTAAACATATTACAATGCACTTTTTTCATAATAAATATTTTGTCACACTGAAAAACATATAATGGTATGCGTCTTTACTGTTAGAGGGCTTGCATCTCCACAAACCCAACTATTACTTGGTCTGAAGAAGGTCCTTCTCCTGCTTGTTTCCAAGGATATAATATTCCACAGTAAGGCACGCGTATCTGTCTCCATGGAGAATGCATGTATGGTTTTAATTTCCTATTTTCATGGAATCATGCAGGTGACTTGCTCCCTCCAGAATGTTAAATACTGGACCTTTAAATAATGGAGATAAAAAAACAAATATATCTATAATCTACCTTTTTAAATGGATATAGCCTTTTGCCATGGTGGAATTAAAGTACTACCTGTGAGAATAGAGATTATGGGTGTAGTCCTGGAGTTGTCTAGAGTTACTTGTGTGTGTCCAATGCAGGTCCAGGTAGGATGCGGCATAGTGACTCACAGCCTCTGACCTAGTTGAGCTCTGCCTGACCTCATTATGACTGCACACTTAAACTAATGTGAGCCCACTGTGCTCCGTTTGGGCTGACACAATACAAAAGCTGCACGCACTTGGACATTTTACAATTTCTGTACGCACAGTTGAATTGGATGAAAATTATGCAGAACTTACATGGTGCTTGAATTTGAAAAGCTGGATGATTTTGAGATTTTGAGACACTCAGATAGAGATGATTATTTAGTTGATTCAATTACCCCAGTCTCAAAAGCTGCAGCAATTTAGTCTATAGAATATATTCTGCACACATCAACATATCACGTCTAATTATGTGAACAATTCTCAGTAAATGCCTGAAGCATTATGGGTTATTATGGGTTGCTTAGAACTGCATTGTCATTTTGAAAGGAAAAAATCACATGTAAGTCTCAATTCAATGGTGCACTCCCACTCCAACAAGTAGCACATTATTATTTTTACAGTGGTAAACCAGAACAGACTAAAATTGCAAATAATAATTCTTCTTCTGGTGCTGAAACTGACTGACTTCCAAAAACAGAAGTATCTATGTACTTGTTCAGAAAATGCATATTCTGAACTAATTTTGAATAACTGTATTCGATTACCAGACTTTGATTTGTTGTTTTTCAAAATACAGTTACTTTTCTAAAATCAAAGCAATACATGTGGTATTTGATCACATGATAAGCCCTCAAAAAGGATCATAGGGGCATGTGTGTTTTTTGTTTTTTTTGTTTTTTTTGTTTATGTGTAATAATTAAATGCATAACAAACATAAATCTCTTTTAATTATGTCACATTTTTACACTATAAAGCACAATGAAAGTATTTGAAGTATTGTTCCCAGCTCTGCATATACACTACATATGTGTCACTGCACATATATCTCTAGTCCATGATAATGATCCAGCTAATGGCTCATAGTGCCACAGCAGTAGTAGGTGCAGGCTTGTATTCACCAGGCCGCTCCTAATCCCTGAGCACAACATAAGCAGAGGCGTGCGTGTTTGAGTTAGCCCTGTCATATGGAGCACACTGGCAGCTCACTGGGCAGCACTATGGGCCGATAAGCTTGTTAACAAGGCTTAGCTCAAAGGAAATATCTGATTGTGTCCACAGAGCAGCATCGAGCCACTGTGTTTCTGCTGCTGTCGGGCTGAAAGAGGCAGAGTCCAGATCAAAGCATCAGCCCGGAAAGCAAAACAAACCTGTGGAGGAGGTGCTAGTGGTCATCTGGGAAAGAAATAACAAGGGGAAAAGTTTATGACAACTTTGTGAGTAGTGAGATCATTCAGACACTCCTAACAGTTTAGAGATAATTGAGTTAGCAGCGCAACGCTGGTATAAAAGTCTAATTTATTCTCAAAAGCCAGTATGGATTATGTGATTTATTTTTCAGATGATAAAATTAAATTAAGATCTGATTCTGGACCAAGAAAAAACAAACAAACCACTGCATTAGACAGAGAGTAGCCTGATACTCGTTGGTATTACTGAACAGAAACAAAGTGTTTTATTTAGCTCAGACATCCAGTGTTTAAAACAATAAGGAGGTATAATGGCCTCAGAAGTGGATGTGGGTTGCAAGGCTCTGTGGCATCGGCTCCTATTAGGAATGTTTGGTTTCCTATCAGCACCATGAAATATTCCCTCTGTTGATGGATGGATTTGGACTTGTCTTTCTACTTCTACTTCTTTTTCTACTTTTCTACAAAATCCTGATACAAGACAGACTGACAAAACAAAAATTGACAAAAACAAAGCAAAAACCCACACCTCTGTCCACACTCAACACATACACGAAACTCCACAAAAACACTGGCTACACAAACATCAAATATCAAGTCCTGTCCTGTCAAGTCATGAGTAAAATCTGACCCAGCCTGGTATGTGTAACAGTCTGAATTGAGTTCTACATCAATCTGGAAGGGCTCTCCCTGAAAGCTGTTCACAAATACCCAGATTATTTAATATATAATAAGTATTTTCTGATAAAATAGGCCAGAGTATGTTGATCTGCGCTGATGTATTAAGGTTAGGGTTATCTTGATTCATTTGGGCCCTTCAATTTTAACTTCCATGCCACAATGCTGCTCTGTGATTTGACTAAACTGGTTAACTGGCTCTATTCTCATATCTGTGTCTGTTTACTACTCTGACTATGTGCACATAACTGGCAGCAGAAGCCACTATCGCCTTGGAGGACTTCTTTAATACCATCCCCTGTTGGTGGCTCACATTATAGCTCATCATTAATTAGATTATCTTGAGATGTATCTGGAGAGTCGCAGTATTTACAACACCGTCTTCCTCCGCATCCGGCTGCCTCTGTTCACTGTATCAACAACTGTCTCATGGCACCTTTTACCCATTCTGTTGTGGTCGCGAGCGTACAATCCCCTTTTCACTGGCTCATTTGTATGTCCACTTGTGATGCCTCTAGTGCTGCTTTGTCTCTCAGTCTCCAGACATGTCGCGTTTGGCCTTGTGAGAAGCAGCCTTTACAGTGGCCCGAGAGTGTGTATGTGCCATCATTATGTCGTGATCTAGAGCCATCTGGGTTGGCTGGCTCATTTGCATATGTGGTGTTAACCATTATAAATATGCATGAGCTGGGTCTAAACTGGTTTGAATATTCATTTTGCCTCCAGGCCTCTGACGGGTGAAGTGGCTGTGATTCTAATCTGGAAAAAGAATGAAGTCAACATTTTGTGTGAGGGACCATAAGCACTTGACGCCATGGGCCACTTGTATGCTAACTCTATTTGTATGCGTAGTATTGTATTTGTCTTCATCAGTCTGATGGGCTTATTAGGTGCATGTGGGATGTTCGTAGAAGTATAAGATGCAGTAGAGGAAGTCCCCAGGCTAAACTTTTTTGACCAGCTGCTTCCAAGCAAGTGTTTGATATCAACAGTTGTGTCATGTGTTTATTGTTTAAATGTGGAGTCCTGGTCCAACCACAACCACATCACATCTGAAGTAGGCTGTCAAAATGTGGCTAAATGTTGTTGCTGGTGAGTTGTATTTGTTATATTTTTGATCAGCAATACACAATTTTAGTCACTACTGGATTTGCAGAGTGGAAGCTGATTTCCACTAGCCAGGCTGGCATCACTTAGTGCCTCCACTCAATTTAATTTCTCTCCAGCCGCTAGGTCAGGATTTGAAATACACTAGATGGTTTGCAAGAACCCCAGAAGTGTGAGTTCGGGCACCAGCCAATCAGCAAAGAGCCATACATTCTGTGTTTTCAGCGATTCTCGAGTACCCGCGTACAGTCGAGCGAAAGAATTCTAACGCTGCGAGGTCAGACTAGATTTCCACCTGCCCTTGTATGTGAATCAGTTATTTTAAGTTGTCGCTGTATGTTTTAATTTTCTTGTCTTAATTGATGATAATTATATTGGTTTTCTTTCAGGCAGACAGCTTTATCAGTTAGATGTATTTACCTTGACATGTTTGGGCTGCTAGCTGAGAGCCCTCCTCAGTCAACATTTGTGTCACATATCATCTCTTGTTACTTCCTGAAGACTTGGTGAGCCTGATGGACCTGGCAGGTTTGAACTAGTTGGTTTTAGCTTCTATGGCCCATGATATACTTATTCCTTATATCAGGTCACTGCAAAAGGAATAAAGGCCACTGAAATCAGAAAACAAGTCGTGATGAGTCAGCCTCGGACTGACCACACCTTCAAGAAGTAATAACAACTGACATATGACACTTCACCGCCAAGACCAGTGACTGAGGAGGACTCGCAGCTGTCAGCCATGTCACAAGTCACAAGATAAATATATCTCACTGATGAAGTTCCCTGCCTAAAAGAAAAACAATGTAGTAAATTCATATGAGCAAATATTCAAACACATGAATAATACAAATAACCTGTATTTATTCTACCAGAGAAACCAATAATAACAAACAGTGTTGACCTCAGCTGGTTATATCAAAACGAACTTTCAATAGATACAGAGATAGGTGAAAATATTAGATTATTATAAAGGAGCATGCTATTAAATAATGTTTCTTACTATTTATCAAACATGTGTAAATGAAATCAACTGGAGAAAACTTAAAATACATATACAGTAGTTCCCAACTTTCTACATGATCCATAAAAGTGCATATTGACTGAGAATGAGCTTGGGTGTGAATATCAATATAAGGCTGGTAGCTGAACGTGGCGCTGCCGGGAGCTGCACCGGGCTGCACATGTGTCTCCTCCTCACAGTCTCGTGCACACATCACCCTGAGTGCTCCGAGAGCGCGCTGGCTGCAGCAGAGAGAACAAAGAGGCTCCTTGAAGACGAGACATGAATAATGCAGCAGCTCAGACAGACGCAGAGATGGAGATGGAGTGGGCCTTATACAAAGAGCTCAGGACAGATGCACGGACAGGACAGAAGACATTGTTTTAGTACACACTCCATAAACGTCCTCCTAAGATCTGGGATAAGAGGACACAACTTCGTATACAAGATAAGAACTCTGAAAACAATAGGGAGCATTCGTTCAGCTAAAAAAACTATCAAAAAGTTACAGGGGGATAATGTTTACTTGTAATGGAATCTGGATCTTTAATACTTTTTTAACTAAGCCTAAACAAGGACTAGACTAGAGTTAAACTTCGACAGATTTTATTGATCCAGAAGAGCTGCTAAAAATTGCTCACAAATCGCAATACAAAAATCATTCAGATAAATATTCTGACAATATTTTAACACTGCATCAGGAATGTGCAAGTAAGTGCAGAAATATCACTTCATACCCTTGTTTGAGAGATTACACTAGACCTTTCTGTGATTTAATTTTTAGTATTTAATTACAGACTATATTTGATAATCAAATTTTGCATATCTTCAGAACAATTTTGGTAATATATATTTTAATATAGAGTAAATGTCAAAAGGGACAAGTGCTCAGATGCAAGTAAAATATAAGTAAACTAACAAAATCCAATTCAGTAGGCTTTATATAGTCTTTGTCTGACTTTGGCTTTGTCTGGAATGTTTCACAGTATGGCCTTTCTATCATCATGGAGACCAAACTGGTCAAGTTACTAGTCAGTTCTGTGGACAGGTAACGTCATACTCTGGAACATTCCAAGCAGGGCAATGATGTATTCACGAAAAAAAAAAAGAAGGTGATGGACCCTCAGCCGAAAAGTTACATATTGCACCTTTAAATCATCTTGAAAATCTGAGTTCAAACCAGTGACCACAACACATTTAAATACCCTGTAAACCCTGACAAGTAAGGTTTACTTGAAAAAAGTCAGGAAAGAAAATGCACTTCCACAGCACTCAAGTAAATCCAGTAAGTACTTTACTTGCCAAAATCAGCTAAACTCCAAGTATAGTGCACTTACTATAGCCAATTTACACTAAATGGGTTTTACTTTGTCATTTAATCTTATGATATTTAACACAAATTACTAGGATTTTGCAAGTTCTGGTAACACTACAATGACTTGGCAAGGTGTGTTAAATTATTATATTCAACCCTAATTACTATCAATTACTTTCCAAGTTCTGCAAACTTATGATCCTTAACTATGACTCCTCAGATTCTGTTAACTTGTAGTAATAATTTAGTAATGACTTAAATAAACATGTAAAAATTTGAATTTGAATTTATTTGTTTGGAGGATAAGTCCCTTGAGATGTCTCACCATCTTGTTTTTGAGGGGGTCCTCATAAATGCAACGACAAAAGATAGATATAGTAGGGCAGAAAGTAGAATACATGAATTCAAATAAGCATCAAAACAACAAAATCAACACAAACACACACACACAGTCACACACTCACTCATGTAAAGATAACATGCTACAAAAGTGAAAATAGAACATGCAATGTGTATTGTGTTTTGGAACTGAGAGGATTTTAGTCAGTGAACAGTTACTTTCAGTCACACAATATAGAACATGTTTAACAACTTTTGCTTAACACCAACAGCCAATGTGCCGTCAAGGTTTAACTTATCAGGAACACGGCTTAAAATCTGTGTATGGAACTCTTTGTGTCACCTGAAGGAAATCCTGTGTAAATCCACACACAGAAGGCAGTGGCTTACCTCCAGCATCCCAGCCCCTTCTTCTCCACTCAGATCTCTCCTTTATCTGATACAAGCCTCCTTTGTATTCCTTTGGCTCTCCTCCCAACATCGCTGTATTCAGAGGCAGTAGGCTTTCCCCGTACTTTATCAAATAGACGGAAATGTGAGATTTAAGGCCTGGCTGAGATGCACGGGGAATAGTGGAGAGAGTGTGAAGAGGCTGCAGGTTGTGGACTTCATCTGCTGCTGTACAGTGGCCAGTGACTGTATTATCATAAGTGCGTATTGGGAGATAATGGGTGTGGATGAGTTGGCACGGTCTGGAGACAGAGATAATAGAGAGACAGACATCGTAAACAGACTGGAGAGATGCTGAAGCACTCGGGCTGCACTACTTTGGACCAAACATCTAATAGTGATTTTTCTGACAAGCTTTTATTTTTTTTACTGCGATTAGATTTTCAATAAAAAGTTGAAAATGTTTAAAAAGTAGGATTGTGCTCAGAGGGTAAATTGTAAACAACTCCAGGAGTGTTCGAGAAGACACATGAATTTCAGAACATGTTTTTAGAGTATACATTCTTAGGCCTGTCACTACAACACATTTTGAAGTGTGATATTTTGCTGAAGAAAATATAGATGATAAACAATAAGCTTGAAACTGATTTATTCCACTGACACAATAACACTAAAGCAGGAGTCTCCAACCTTTTTCCTCCTGTGAGCTACTTTTTATTAAACGAAAATGCCAGAGAGTTTCTAATGTTAGTGGTCACCAGAAATTTTGTAAATAAAAGTGCCATGGAAAGCCGAAAATGAGATACAGTTAGATGCCAACATAACCCATTATCGGGTTATCAGTGCACAGAATTAGGCATCAAAATTATACATTTACAAAGGAAATAGGCATTTAATCAATCAAACTGGAGTTATTCAGAGCTACTTGGAAAGGGGTGGAGAGCCACTGGTAACTCCGACCTACAGGTTGGAGACCCCTGCCCTAAAGCATGAGTATCCCAAAAAAGGATTCTAAATGTATATTGTTAGCAACATGAGCTGAAATTCATAAATACACTTATTTAGTTAAAGTATAGACTGATTATTTGTTCATGGTAAGATACGTCTTTATGATCCATATACATTAAATAGTTGAGTACGTAAATAATAAGAAGAAACGGCTCAAACATTAGTAGCCGGACATCCACTCATACCTGATCGATAGAACTAGCCCAGCCACCGGGAAAAGTCTGAAATCTGCTGAAATCCTCCAAGACACTGACATGATACAAGATAGACTCTTTCTGCAGGAGACATGCGCAGTAGAGCGTGAAGTGACATAGTCTGATAATCCGTCTATATAATTATTCATAGAAGTTATTTATTCAACTCTCTACAGCTTAAATCTTACTGTAGTACAGAAAAAAACAACAACAAATTCCTCACCTGTTCAAAGATAAAGGACCCACTATAAATACTGCATACAACAACAATAATAAATGCATGTAGTATTTATCGTGACAGGCCTATAGATTCTATTATGTAATTAGTAATTAGAGCCTTAGCGATTTGATAATAGCACCAAGTCAAATTGCTATTTCAATAAGATTATAATTAACTGTGCTGCCCTGTGTAGCATTAAGCTAATATCAGTCATGCTAATGTTTACTCAGTTCCATTATAAGGCACAGAGCTGTAGGTCAGTCAGTGGGCATGCATTAATGAGCCACACGCACGACTCTATTTCAAAGCCTGCACAATTCCCACAGAGACCTGGGGTTCTCTCTATCTACTGCTGGTTTATAAGTGGTCCCAAGACACACGAAGTCAAGCCACTAACTATCGTAGCGGTTTCACTTTGAAAAACAAATGTAAGCTTACATAACATTTTTATTCTACAGTATTTATTTAGGATAGTTATATCTGCATGTCTGTCCAGATAATTTTACCTAATCTATGACTGATTTGATGTAAAAGTAATCACAGTATGTTTATCAAATATGAGAGAAGTGTAGTATGAGTATATGTAGTATGTAGTATATGAGAAGAGAAGTGTAGAGAAGTATTATTATTATTATTATTATTAATATAATATAATAATAATAATAATAATAATAATAATAATAATAATAATAATAATAATAATAATAATAATAATAATAATAATAGTAAAAAAAAAAAAAAAGTATACACTCAAACCATCGCCAAATAATTTGACCGAACAAGCTGAAGTAGTAAAGTTAGCTTTTTAGTTGTCATTTTTTAGTAATACTATTTAGTGGTTCATCAAGTGTATGTCAGACAATATGAGATGTAAAGATTGAATCCAGACAAGGGAACTTTCCGACTATCACACACCTCATGGGACACACATCTCCAGTGACATTTAAAAAAAAAAAAGTCAGTTTCAGCTTTTTTTTTTTTTTTTTTTTTTTTTTACTGACATAAGATGATAATGCACCCTTCCACTAGGCTATCTGTGGACAGTGACAGAACAGTGCAGGTGTGAATAGAACTTTTTTGGTCCAAACCTGTTTCCTCCAGCTGGTGTGAGGCTATAAAAGGAACCCACAGCTGTGCTCTGCACTTTTAGCAATTACCAAGAAGAAGAGGCAGAAAATCAAATGAGGAAAATCCGGGGACAAACAACTATGGTAACACAAGGAGACTGTTTGTTATTACGGCGATAAGAGCCAGAGACGGTGCAGTGGCACAAACAGCAAAGGGATACAAAGAAGTGGAGTGATTGTGCAGTCGGATTGAATTTCATCATTTATTCAATAGTCCGAGACAGGGAGGAGGTAGACAGAGTGAAAGGGCCTAAGAAGCTTTAAAAGACCCTGTAAGGAGTGGAATATCCAGTTTCTTAATCTTCTTTCTCATTTCATTCTATAGCCAGCAGCTCCGGAGCAGGCTGGAGCACTCCGACAGTGTCACTGGGAGGGCACCTGCTTTAATTTGGGCCCATTACGTCGCTTACGTCTGAAGGGACAGCTGCAAATTGGACACTTCTTAAAGGCATGTCAGGATTAAGTGCAGCAGACAGGAGCGTATGTATTGTGTGAGGACTATTTGAAACACTTTAATGATTTTGCCTGAATTTCTAAGCCTCCAGTTTCCAGCCTCGGGCACTAGCTCCTATGATTTCAGATAGTATTATGGCATTCAGAGTAAAGATATGATTGTTTATTAGATGGTAACAGGAATGAATGAAGAGCATTGCCCCAAGCACTAGCACTACACATAAATACAATCATTCCAACTGTACAAGATGCCACTCACTAAGATACATAATGCTGTAAATCCATATTATAATGATGCTGGATGTGAGGTATTATTCATTATTGATTTAAAACAACAAGAAACAGATGAGAGAAGATGAACAAAAACACTGTTGGCATTAAGAACACACACCCACATGTTATTACAGTTACCACTGCATTGGAGACTTCATGACAGTACAGAGTTGAGTAATACTACCTACCTTCTGTGCTTTTTAATATCAATAAATAAAACAAAATAAACTTATTGAATTGAATTAATACTACCTAGTCTGCATTCTTTAAAGTTTCTGATACTTTTATGTACTGTTATGTACTGGAACACATCAGAGATTCATCCACACACCCCATGTTTTTTAAAAAAAAGCCCTGAAAACCCTATGAACCCTTGAAAACTCTCTCTCTCTCTTTTTTTAAAAATAACTTCCATTAACTGTCTTTTTCTCTTGTTTGCCTTTGTTTGTCTTCTCATGTAAAGTGTCTTTGAGTATCTTGAAAAGCGTTATATAAGTGTTATGTTAAGTATTATTATTATTTTTATTATTGTCTTTTGTGAACAATATAATTAATCTTCAGATCAGCAACTTCAGTATTGTGCTAGGCGAGCGATGCATACTGCAAGCAGTTTGTTAGGTCAACATAACACACAGGCAATGGTTGCAAAGTGAGTTTTGATTCATACTGAAATGTAAACAAATTTACCTTTGGACTGGTAACTTATCCACAGTTTATTTTGGCCTCCTCTTGAAGGTCCTACATCATGCAAAATTGACTGTTGTGATCTTCTGAGAAATGTTATAATGCTGTTACTTCATCAAAAACTTACCCAGAGTTGTGTTTTGTTTCATTCACACATGTTTGAGTAATCTTGCATTATTAGTCTGTCTACATCTCTAAATTTCAAAATGTTCTGCTCCACCTTGTGATGTCATGAAGTGGTAGGTTTCAAGTTAACAGCTGCTTTTAGCTTTGACCGTGTTCAGTAGAGATCAGCAATTCCAGATCTGAAATTGTCCAAATGATTCTAGTGAAGGTGTATGGGGTTTAAAAACACAGTGGAGCACTTCCTGTATGCAGGGTTTGTGTGTTCAAAGTGTAAATGAAACAAAACACAACTCCAGGTGTGTTTGTGATGAGGAAGCACAATTATAACATAGATTATAAAAAGAAAAGCTGTCCCTTTAAGCACCATGGCAACATTTTCCCGCTAAGTGATTTGTGCAGAGGCTGATTGGATGAGATAGTGATAATTCTCTGACTCTGACCTGTTCTTTTGGGGGACTCCGGGTCGACACAGCAAAGGTCCAGCCTGAATAATGTGAGCGTCTTTCTAATTTGTCTGTGAATCTGCAGGGAGACCCGTCATTCTAATCTGTGAGCATCTGGTCCATTCACATAGACAAGAGGTCTGCTCCACACTACAGCAAAGACACCTGGGCACACCGTCTCACCGCGGACAGCCAGATGTGGTCCAGACATGGTTCAGACACAGTCCAGACACACAACTTACGAGGAGTGATAAAACTAATAAAGAGTAGAAGAGATGTGAATTTTGAGATGCAGTGTACAGCCAAAAATATAATCAAGAAAAGGTACAGTTAAGGATATAAGGAATATACTTTGGAATTAATTCAAGAGATACAAGCTTTTATATAATCATGGCTCTATAATAGATTTTGTTACATGGGAAAAGACAGTTACAAAAACATACCTTAAGTACTAGTAAAATCCAAATGAATAAAATGACCTTTGAAAATATAATTAAGGAGAAACAGGTCCAGAGTTTTGGAAGGCTCAGACTGGCATCGGCAGAGGACAAGATGGCCCCTCACAGGAGGAGATGGATGTAGAGCAGGACAGTAGAGGTGACTTTTGGAAGTACATCACTTCAGATCAGATCACAAGGAAAGAGAGAGTGAGAGAGAGAGAGAGAGAAATAAAGAGTGAGAGGAGAGAAGGAGAGGGAGAGGCTGGCAGACTGATAGAGGCTAACATCATGACAGGTAGAGGAGGAGAAAACACTGAATCTGCACAAAGTAGATGTTTTCTGACTATTTAATGTATATTTGAAGCTTTTATTTGTGCGTTTTATCCATTGAAGTTGTGTTACTACTGTGCTGTGCTATACAATACAAATAAAGACTGCTTGGATCAATTTAAAGTAAGTTAGGAGTGGAACAGCTCTTTAAAGCGCTCCACTATCCTATCTGAAGTGTTGGAAATTTTAGGAGGATGCACAAAGTAGTAGCAAAAGTAGTAGTAGTAGCTGTTGTTGTAGTAGTAGTAATGTTTACAGTAGTAATCTATCACTATAACCAAAATATGATGCAAGTATTTATTTATTTATTTATTTTTTATTCTTGAATATTTTGCACTTGAAAACAATTTGAACTAAGCTTTTTGTGACTTTGGCACAATTAAAAGCAAGATCATATTTGAATACTTGATGATAAACATGTGACAATGAAAAAAAAAAATATAATAAATATATATATATATATATATATATATATTTACTAGGGATGTAACAATAAATAGAAATATTGTGATATCGTATCATCAAAAGTCTCACAATAATATCGTGGGCTGTCACAATATATCGAATTACAAGTTCCTTTGCTTAAATCCATGGTTTTATAGTAGCAACAGCTTATAAACATTGGGAACTACATATCCTACGATTCATTTCAGTACAGACAACATGAAGAAATATGTTTTTTACTTGAATTCTTGGGATTTTGACAGAAATAAATCTTGTCAAAGTATTTTAAAAGCAGTGTCCCATCTACAATTATATCAGCCTCTCCAAAATATCGCAATAAATATTGTACCATGAGATGCATATCGTGATAATATCGTTCCGAGGGATTTGGATATTGTTACATCCCTAATATTTGCCACTTTAAAAACTCACACAGTCAAATCTGCATTCAATTCCCATCATAGACAGCATCTCCATGTCTCATTTCACATTAGTTCCTCATGTTTGAATTGACAAGATCTGTTCACGTGTGTTTACTTCGTGGTACACCGCAGTCTTGAAAACCATTATTGATGCATTGTTTATTCTGTCATCGTTGTTAAATCATCCTTCAACCTGACACAAAACAATTATTCACCCCAGATCTTCCTTCCTTTTTTCATTTGTATCTTTGATTTCACATTTGTCTCACTTGGAGAGGCATTAAGCACTTGGTCGCGCGAGCTCTGGCAAATGCGTCCTTTTAAAACACCATTCGTACTGGCCAATTCAGCTCACAGTGGGCAAGCAGAGAGCAGCTTCACAGCCAATTTCCCAAGCCCTCCCTGTTGTGCGTGTTACATGTGTGTGCGCTTGGTGGGAAAACTGCTCTGAAGTCAGTGTACCCTTTGGATCCGCTGATAGGAGACGCACAAAAGACAAGCTGAGAGTGGATAGCAATGTTGGGTGGTCCTAGCGCGATCCATTGTCACAAAAGACAAAGCCGATGAACACCCAAGGGTGAGCTGTGGTGATGCTTAGTTGCCAATCACACACAGTGCAATTTGTCTCCTCTGTTGTCTGTATAAATTATTAAGCGATCCCCTGCTTGGTAATTCCATTCAGATTGAGGGGGGTAAAGATTTGATAGAACAAACAAATTGCGTTTCGACTATTCCCTTGGCACGCGTTGAATACATTACACGCACATGTAATGGTGGGGCTTTGGAGCTGGCACGGTGCCTTGTCTTCCTGTGTGTTCCTCGATAAACCAGCAGCAGAATGGATCGGGGAGCACCCATGGGAGCCCGCACCAGTTAGGAGGCTTAATTGAGATGTTTCAACATGAGAAGAGGCGCAGAGGAGCACATGCAAATATTAATACACATCATCAGTCACAAACCCATGCACTGTACAGGGACTGGTGTTCTAACCTGAGCGGCACTGAGAAGGATTTCACAGAGTGACAGTTGTGCGTCCTTTTATCAGCCGTCTTCTCCATCTATGGTTATATCACATTAGCACTACTCCACATGAAAGATAGAACAGAAAATATGACATGGTTGAGCGGCTAGATCGGGGTGGGCAAACTCAGGCAAACTTAATCCGGCCCTGCTAACTTGAATAATAATAATAATAATTTTCAGTATTATAAAAGTCATTTCAATAAATAGCAAACACTGTGGGACTTAAAAGACAGATATTTTGTTGTAATGATTTGTAATGATTTTCAGTTATGGGATATTTCTATAACATGGGATATTTTTTTCTCTTACGAGGTGGATTACCAAAAAAAAAAAAAAAAAAAAAAAAAAACTCCATCCATCTGCTCCTGGTCCGACCCTTCCGTCAAATTTTAGAACCCTTTATAGCCCACAAGTCAAAAAGTTTGCCTACTCCTGGGTTAGATCCACTGACTCACAGGCTGGCATTGTGATTCCAGCTCCCACAGATGAATGCTGTTGATGTGTCCTTGGGCAAGACACCTCCCCCTCGTATCTGCGTATATTGGTGTATGAATGTGTGTGTGAATGGGTGAGTGGTTCCTTGATGCAAAGCGCTTTGAGTGTCTTGAAGGTGGGAAAGTGTTATATAAAATGTGGCCATTAAGTATTTATCATAAAATGAACAAAATACATCACTACAAAGAACAAAAAAAAAAGAAAGAAATTGCGTTAAAGTGTTGTTGTGAACATGAATAAATTTTCCCTTTTAACTTTATTTTGTGTAGGTTTTGTGTAGGTTGTGTAGGTTTATTCTTCCAGTTGATCAAAATATCAGTATGTAAAGAGAACATTAAAACATTTGAATCTACCATATATGACAGATCTCCATCTACACGGATCTGAGCAGTGGCTCTAATCTGAGCTCCTCTGAGTTTACTGAGCTCCTCACCTTAAGGGAGCACGCAGCCACGCTCAGAAGGCAACTCATGGTCACTGTTTGTATTCAGGATTTTGTCATTTTGGACTTAAGTTTACAGTTGGAAGATTGTCCAACTTTGTCTTGAGCATCCTTAGGTGTTTCTGTGATATTTTGTTGAAGCAATGGTAAACATCTCCACTTGACTACATATTGTGGTCCATTGTTCACCACGTTGTTACTTCTTTTAATACCAGATGCATTTTTATATAAACGGGTTTAATGGGTTTATTGAGAGTCCAGTGGCAGTTTTGTGATGCTCTGTTCTTGTCGTGTCTCACTTGGATCTCACTCTCCACACAGAGGCCCCACACTCTCCTCTGGTCTTATAATACAGAGTTATGTCACTACCTCCTCCTGAGATTCACCATGTTTGGGCAGACTTTCTCAACTATTACATAAAGGGATATCCTGTACAGTTTGAACAATCTTGAACAGTTTTGGACAGAACTGAGGGAAGAAAACACATTTATAACAAAAAATAACATATCTAATTTTTATATTTAAATGTGGTGTATGTGAGTACATTATTTTAACATAAAAAGTCACAGAATATAATAGTACAATAATCAAATGTATATGTGAATTCAGACCCAAAATGGTAGATTATCAGTGACAGGAGATTTTTTTACAGTGAAACAGGAAATTGTATGTTGTATAAAAATGCTCAGCTTCTAGATATTTCTGAGCTATAAAACCACCTGTAATTTGATAAATGTAAGATAGATCTGTTTAATGTCATACTGTGGAACATTCCAGGCAGAGAAACAAGCAGAGAACAAACCCTCCACCAGAAAAGTTACACAATACACCTTTAAACTTTCTATTCCAGTGTAGCTGTTATAATTAAACACTACGTTTTAGATCTGAATCCGCACAATTTGGATTAAAGTACTATTGTATTTTGAGGTGACAAATTAGCAGTTCTGCTTGTTTTCATTAAATAGGAAAATCAAGTTATCAGTGCTGCCACATTTTGTCCTAGCATAGTGGAGCTTTTGTCTGTGGAACAATAAAACGTATAATTAAAACTCACTTTAGAGCCACAGCTACTTTCACACATGTAATGATTTTATTTGCTCATGACAAACACTGTAATGGCGCACAGTGGAGCCGTTTTGGTAATCTAGACAACAAGGCAGAAGTGTAGTGTTCACAAAGTCTAATTATACGCTATTACACTGAAACCTTATACTCCTTAATCTTATATTTTCTGGTCCGGGTCCCATCTCACACTCTCCCATTAGACAGAGGCATTTAGCACCCGTTGGTGAGTTTGGGCGAGGGGCTGACAGGTGTTGTCGTTACACGGTTGTTAGTGCCTTAATGACACTGCAGCGACACTGGAGACAGGGAGCTGGTCTCATCTGTATCCACGGCAACCTCCACAAACCGCACGTGATATAAGCCTGATCAATTTGAGGAAAAGAAGTTGCAAAAGCTTAAAAAATTTTAAGGTGTCCATATTGCAGTATAGTCTGATGTGTGTTATAATGTGTTTCCTCATCAAAAAGTTGTATTATGTTTCATTCACACATATTAAATACAGGAAGTGTAAAAGTCTAAAATTAAAAGGTAAAAAGGCATCATCTTTGGTGATGTAGACAAAAAAATAAACCAGGATTACTGAAACATGTGAATGAAACAAGACACAACTCCAGGTATGTTTTTGAGGAGGTAACAACATTATTAGCCAAGCTGGTGCCACCTAGTGCCTCAGCTCAATTTCATTTCTCTCCAGCGACTAGGTCAGGAATCGGAATACACTAGACGGTGTGCAAGAACCCGGGAAGTTGTATACAGCGCACCGGCCAATCGGAGAAGAGCTATGAAGCCATGGCATCAAACTCAAGTGCCTGTCTGGGTCCCTTCTGTGGTACAGCACAACAGTAAACAAAGCGGTTGAGATGGATGTAGGCGAAGACATACATTCTGTGTTGGCAACGATTCCCGAGATCGAGGATTTAAAGCCGGAACAAAGAGAATGTTTGGTGAATTTTATCAAGGGAAAAGGCATTATTGCCCTTCTTCCTACAGGATTTGGGAAAAGCTTAATATACCAGTTAGCCCCGCGGCACATTACATATGTCACGACCAAACAACAGTGATTGGTTAAATAAAAAGTACTCGCCTACCACTGAGCGAACGAATCCTAATGGTCAGACGGTTTCCACTAAGTGAAACCAGCTGATGAATCAGGCTATAACATTGTAACATCGCTCACAAGAATCAATTTTGTGTAACAATGGACCATTAAAATAGACATATTTTAGATTATAATTTACTTTCATATGCTTTCAATGATAACGGTGTTCCCTCACCAGTAGATGACTCAAAGTTGTATTCAGATTGATTCATGCATGTTTGTGTAATCCTGTATTGTCCTACATTTGAGATTTGAGCACTTAGAAAATATCTGTTTTCACCTATCCCCTACCTAGCCCACATCTCTGCATATAAATAAACATACACTAATTTTTCAACTAAAACAGTTATGATTTATGTTATAGTTTAATACTAAATACTTGCCTATGAAACACAAAAGACATTTTGCCATCCAAAATTCATGCCAATTCATGAAATTACTACTTTTTGAAACCTTTGTTGCTTATATTTTCTATATGTTACAGTATATTTATGTACCATCAGTTACTTTCCAACTTCCCTTTTGTTTGTCATATAATTTTCCTTCTCATTTGGGTATTTCTTTTTGAGTTTTCATGTTATTTTGAAATCCTCTTACCATTGTTGGTTCCACCCACCTCATCGGATGACAAGACACTGAGCTGTCGTGATTGTTTGGAATCTTACTCATCCTGTTTTCTTTGCCACTTTAAAGGAGTCATTTGAAGGGTTTTATGTTGGGAAAAGTGTCTGGTGATTCAAGTGGAAAATGGTCGTGACTTGTGGTAGAACTACGGTGGGCAAAAACAAGTACACACAAGTACACAACCTGTCAGTACTGCATTAGAAGCTTTTAGCACTTCTTAGCAGGATTCTCTTTCCTTCTCACTCTGTAAACATGCAGGGCCAATGGGAATGGTTTAAAGAATTCCACATTTTTTATGATCTGATCCTATAGATGTGTGACAATATTGTTTTTATTAAAAAAAGAAAGAAGAAGAAGTAGTTATATCAGCAGTTTGAACTTGAAGTATAAGGAACTGTCTGATAGCACAAGTCTAGACAAAATTGTGGTAAAAGTAAAAGTAAAGGTAAGCAGTTTGCATTGTCATACTTGACAGCTGAAGTGCAAGATTGCAGTGTGTAGTAGTGAGTTTATTTATATATATTTGTTTATATATAAGTATGACTCACGATTTTAAAGTGTCTATATTTTGCTATTTTCTGATCTGTTATAATGTTTCCTCAACAAAAAATATACCTGAGCTTTGTTTTATTTCATTCACACGTTTAATTCATTAAATATAGTAGTAGTATCCTTTAAATATAGTATCAAAATGGACTAGAATTTGACACTATCCTTATGTATAAAAAATGGAAACAAATCTGTCTTCTTATTTTCAAGTTGTTAAAGATGCAACAAAGACCTTTTAACAAAACACATTCAAGATTTTCTCCAATAATTTACAGACTGCGCTTGGCCCTGAGCTTAAAATATAAAAATTCGACCATGATTTTTTTTCAGGTTGGTATCTTGGTAACAGACTAACAACGTCAGTGTGAGTCTTGAATGACAAACTTCTTGGAATCAGTCAAATCTAATAGAAAAAATAACTAAAGTAGGCTGGTGTGGGTGAATTATTTTTGGAGCCTGGTGATAATGATAATTGGTTTATAGAGCTGCAATCCATCTGAAATGTACTAAAATGTTCTAAAAGGTTCTAGTATTGAAAAAATAAGAAATCGTCAAATAAGTACTATAAGAACTGTTAAATTTACCTCAAAATTACACAAACAACACCTTATACCATTGATTGGAACACTACAAGTTTACTTAATTTTGTACCCCTTTCACCTTGATTTTCAGTAACATTCAAAAGTTAATTTCAATATTATTTTGCAGAAGATACTGTATAATGCCAAACTAAAGTCATGGGTCTATCTTTCCAGTATATTTTCAAAAGTGTAATGCAAATTAAATCAACTGATATTGGAATATTCACTATTGGACTAAAATCTTTAGCATAGGCCGATATATAGGCCAAAAAGCTGTCTAAAAATATGTATAAAGCTTCATTTGGACACTTAATTTGAAGAGAATACTGCACAAAATGGAACTACACTGCCCTCTTATCCATTTTGTGGGGTAGATGAGTTTTAAATCAAAATCTGCTCTACATATCAACAAAAAACATTGACGTACCTTATCAGCCATCGGTTTCTCTGAGTTCTAAACAATCGGTATCGGCCATGAAAAAAACATCCGATCTCTAACACAAACACACTTCACCTAACCAAAACGAGCTGATTCCTCCCATCTCCTCAGTTTCCTTAGCTTGTGTCGGGACTGCACACTCTAAAGGTCAGTCCTCTGAGCTGAATGTGAGTCTGTGCTCTCAGCCTGAGCGCCTTGTGGCATACAGAAAACACTTAGTCAAACCGCGGACAAAGGCGCCATTGTTCCTGAGAATCGCAGCGCCCGTGGATACTCCGGGCCCATGTCAGCTGAATAATCACTTAGGTAAAAGCTGGCCCACTATTAAATGATATGTAATTACGCAAAAGTGTATTTAAAAACCAAACACTGGCTAGGAGCTGTTACGTTTCACCTACCGGGTTTTAAAAGTGCATTGTGTTGCTGGTGTGTGCACAGAACTGCAATTACCCATGGTCCATATCATGAACTCCCAATTACACTAGTAAGCCCTCATGTATAATTTAACATAGTGCAGGTGCAAAAAGCCGCTGAATGCATGCGGTGTTGTTTATTTTTCCGTGTACAGTTTGGTGTATGTTTTTGCTTTTGTGGTCCTCATAAATCTTCCTTGGGTTGACGGCGCTAAAGATAACAGCGATTAATCACCCACACGCACAGTAACATAGCACAGGACAATAGCTGAACATACAGACACGGCAGGCCAAGGTGAGGGTCCAGGCGTCTTTGCTGAGTCCATAGGAGACATTGGGTGGTCATGTCTTTGTTTGTCTGCACATGTTTCGCCAGCGCTGTGGGGTGTTTTGCTATTATAGTTAGGTCAGTTGTTTACAGTGACTGAGAATTACTGAGAAAAAGAAAGGGATCTGGCTTTAGACTCTATCCAGTAGGCTGTACCAGGAGGACCCCAACTTATTTCCATGCACAGGGCCCTAACTGGTACACTGTGATGCCATCTGAAACCCAGTAAGATTAAACAAATAACGGCCAGACCAGAAGATAGCAGAAGTCGCTTTTTAAAATTGGGACTAAACACCTAAACTCCATCCAAAATCACATTACAAATACAGCTGCTAAACTGCACAGTACCTGGAGGAGTAAAGAAGAGAAAAGGGGAGGAAGAGGGGCGGGGTCAGGACATATCAGGGACATTGTGATTGGTCTAACAGGTATCCATGTGTCAAATCCCACCCCTGCTGGTGTTTTTGATTACAAACACTTGGCTGTAATCAGTGCAGTCATGCGTGATGTCACAAAGCACTTTAAATTGCAGTGGCCACCGGAGCAAAGACACAACAATGTTTATACAGTTTTACCACAAAGCTGCAAATATACCTAGTTTGCACCAAAGTTGCAAAAAAATAAAAAGCAGATAATGCTTTTGAAACATATACACAGTTTATTAGCCAAAATTTGATTTAGTGTTAAAGGGACAGTTTGGAATTTTGGACATTAGGCCTCATTTCCTAGTGAGCCAGAGTGTTGGAGACGTGTGGAGACACTTTTTAAAAATATTCCATCCAGTCCTTGTATTTGCAGAGGTCGCTGGTGCTAGGCTAGTGCATGTCAATGGTCATAGTTATCCTTCCGCTAAAACAGTCTTACCCACTCCACAAAGCACCTGAAGGAAATCTATTATTACACCAGACTGTCCATGTGAATGTCTGTGTTGATAGAATAATTTTAGAAGTAAAACCAACCTTGCATTTGAAGGATTTATGTCTGAGCAGCAGCGAGTTGTACTTCCTGATAGAAAGTTTGGCAGCGGCGGACTGATATATGAGAAAATAGTCCCTCAACAGGCAACGATTCATGAGATGCAAGGTTAGTTTTATTTCAAACATTATTTTAACACAGACATTCACATCGACAGTCTGGTGTAATAATAGATTTTCTTCGGGTGTTTTGTGGAGTGGGTAAGACTGTTTTTAGTGGCAGGATAACTATGGCCATTGACATACACTAGCCTAGCACCAGCGACCTCTGCAAATACAAGGAATTTTGGACATAGAGAAATGAGGCCCTGTGTCCAAAATTACAAACTGTCCCTTTAAGTTACACTTTAAAATGATACTTTACAAAGATTAACACTATTTTTTTTTAAAGACAAGCCCCTTTCACTGAACTTATTTATCATAGATTTGTCCCTGATCCGTACAGCAACTACAGCAACTAAGAATGTATGTTTTTATAATATCATGACGCAGTGTATGCAGACAACTAAGCGTAATGTGAGCACAGTGATTGGTGATTAATATAGGTAGAGTATTAAAATGCAAAATGTGTGGATATTTACTGGATTACTCTTTGTCAGTACTGCTCAGAAATCTGCTATAATGTTTGTAGTTCTTTTTGGTGAGTATTTGCAGATTACATAAGAGGTAGAGTAAAGTAAAAGTGTCATATTTTTAGCTTGGGAGGAGAGGACTAATGCATTAGCCAAAAGGTGCTGAACATTAAAAAGCTTTTTTTGCTCAGAGTGCTCTTTAGAGAAATGGCATGATGAGCTGTTTAACCCAGACTCGTGTGTAAATAAAGGCTGCAATGATGGGGGAAAGGAGTTGGTTTTAAAAGTTTATGATGATAAAAATAATACTGATTTAAGTACATATGACATAGTACCAAACATAATTCCATATATATAACCTAGCAAGAGCTACAACATGTGTAAATTACGCAACAGTTAGGATTAGACTAGTAAAAATAGATGACAACAGCTGTATTTTGTTAAATGAAGGTTGAAACTGTGAGAAAAATGCCTTCCTTGCATTTTTGATGGATTTTTTGTGTTACTGATGTTCTGTTTAAATCTCCACTCTACCTCCTGTATTTTTGTACTTTTCTTTTAAACTGTTCTCAAACAAAAACACTCCTTGACTGATTTAAGAAATGTGTACAACAGATACTACCCTACCAAACCCAACTAACAATTAAAGTACTTGGTCATATGCACTTTTCCTAGGTACCACCATGGCGTATGTAGTACTGTGAATGTTAGCTCGAGATAACCCTTGTGAGAAAAGCATTCATTTTTTACATGTTCCTGTGTGAGAGCGGGGCCCTGCAGAGGAGTGGCAGCCTGTCACACTCAAGATGCACAGTCATACATCAGAAAAACAAGAATGTCACTGCATCTGTCCCCAGCAACTCTGCTGTCGAGGCTTCCCAGCATCCTCCAGCATCACGTTGCAGACACTGAACTTAGTGGAAGAAAAATGGAAAATCACTGCGGAAATATTACAAAGAAAAAAAAAAATCTAATTAAACTTTAACATTTGTTCCTCCCACGTAAATTGTCCCTTGATGTAATTTTGTGTATTGATGACAAAGATGGGAGGGTATATTTTTGGAATTCTCTTCTACATCTATAATTTTCTACTTTCTTTCATAAACCATAACTTGACTGATGGAAAACTACGACGAATATTTACTACATGTACTTTCCCACATACAAAGTAGTTGTTAGAAATCATAAAACCAACATATGTACTAGTGTTTGTAGTTTGTCTCAGTCCTTTTTATATGCACTGTTAAAGGTCTTATATCACGCAAAGTTGACTCTTGTCCTTTATTATTAGCCTGCATCTCCAAAGCTCAGAATGTTCTGTTCCACTTTGTCATGTCATGTGATAGTGTTCAAGTTAACAACTGCCTTTTTACCTTTAGTTCAGAAGAGATTGGCGGTTCCAGGGATGAAATTATCCAAATGATTCTAGTGAAGGTGTTGGAGTTTAAAAAGACAGTGAAGCACTTTCTGTATCACCACATGTCATGACAAGATCTGGAACAGGCTGTTTTCATTTTGAGAGAAGAGTTCAGCCTAAATATGCAGGATTTGTTTGTTAAACATGTGTGAATGAAACAAAACACAACTGCAGGTCTGTTTGTGATGAGGAAACATTATAAAATAGATCAGAAAATAGCGTAATATGGGCTCTTTAAAATTGATCAAATATGAATCAGTGCCAACCACGCAGTTTGTTAGTCTGGTTACATTCATAAAAAGATTTTGCGATGAACTTCAAACTTCTTACATTCGTGCGCTGGCTAGTTTCCAAGGTCTGATACAACCCACACACTTCCATCTCAAGGCTGTTTGTTATTCACTCTTTTCCTTTTTATTTGACCTCGCACAAAGTTTATCTTAATGTTTTGGTAAGTTTCTGTTCAACATAGTTCTTCCGTTCCACTTCTTAATCTGGTATTTTCAGACCGGTGCGTTGGAAAATCACTTTTGGAGACCTTTGCTGCCCGCAGATGTCTGTCTAGTGTGTGATTCAATGCTAGTCTGAGCAGCAGATAGAACAGGACGGTGTAATGTCATATCCAAAAGCCTGTGAGGTAAAGGTCACGACCCCCGGGCTGACACAACGACTGTTAACAGTGTAATGACATCAGTGTCTGGCAGCCCACCCGCTCCAGCACTGCCTAACCCAATGTAACCCAATGTAATGTGTGCCACGGTCACACACACAGGCAAAAAGGCATTAGAGGAGACAAGACATCCTACTGTGCACCGCTCCAGTTCAGAGCCTCCCTCACAGTAACAGAATCAATCCATGGGTTTCAGAATGATGGAAAATTAGGACCTCAACAGTTGCCTTATCAATTAATAGTGTAAAAATATTAACATATCTTTTGAATGGGAAAAAAGTCCTCAAAACTGGATTTTTTTCATTGCAGGTCCTGTTGAGTATTGGTGCAATCGCTATGCTAGAGTACAGTGATAAAGAAAAATTGACTGTTTTCTTTTGACTGTTTATGCACTATTTGGTGTTGCAGTTTTTACATTATAGCTCACACAATGGTCACTAATTATGGTCTTAAATCACAGACTTACAACTGTGATTTAATGGCCCTGTACCTAAGCTCACACAGCAACATGGATTCTCGTGATATTTCTGAGTTCACAAGCCCACAAGAATCTATCTTGGAGTGCACTCGCTGTACGAGTAATTGGGTGGGGGACCAATCACAAGGCAGGGTTTGAGGGTTGTGCAGAAGTCAAAGGCCAAGGGCCCAAACCAACCAACACCAACATGGTGTACTTCAGCCTATCTGTCAATATATTCAATTTTGTTTGTGAAGAATGGAAGTGCTTTGTGTATTTGTAGACAGGGAAGAAGCCTGTGCTTTCCTCTCAACTGGATCTAACAAACGTTTATTTTTTAGACTTGTTCCGCTGTTGTGGCCAAGCAGATTCAATTATTCATCATGACGCTTTGCATTTTACGACTGCTTTCCGCGAGAGCCCTCCCAGATTGATAATGTGTAGAACTCAATTCAGAATGAGACACATTAATCTGCAATGAGCCTGGTTACCTGTACCTGACATTTTTGGCATTTCCTAGTACCGTAAAATCATTCTTGTCCTGTATGGAAGGACAAAGTATGTAAAAAGATTGTCTCTATTGTATTATTTTTTAACAGAAGTCTAAATTTGATATTTACATCATGTGCTTTTGACAAAAAAAACAAAATAATGAAGCTGACTTTTTTGGTATTCTGGTCTGGTAAGGGTTAAGCAAAATTTGTTGGATGCACTCAGTTTTGACTTGTGTTCTATATGTATTATAAGCCATACATCTTTTCTACTTTATAACAGACTTCCAAGTAAAACCTATGTAAACTTGTGATGGTGTACACATTTGCTAATACTCCTGCAAGCCAGTGACATTTTGGTGACTTAAAGTACTTCTTAAACACATTTGTAAGACTGGTAGGATATGTGCCACTCTTACATCAGTCTACTTCACATTCCAGCTCCAGAGTTGGTCACAAAAAGAAGGATTTTCGTGGAGATGGTTTTCTGTGGGCGTGTTACTTGCGCTTACAGTGGAACTAGCTCAAACTAACTGTCACACATTGCATCATTTATTTCTCTTTACCACAGTGAAGAGCGGACACACTTGAGTTTGGGCTGTCAATCACTGCACATCTTGCACCAGACACCCACTCGTAAGCTAAAAGTACATGTCTAAACAACAACCAACTATCTTAATGAGTATTTACAATGTACTTTGGGTTACTTACGGTCTAACTGTAAGAAAGTAATGTTGTCTTTGGCTAACCTTAGACTTAGACTCATACATAGACAAACTTTTTTGATGCACATGGGAAATTATTTGGACACAGCAGCTCACACATCAATTTATTATAGTATTTTAATGAAGAACCATAAGATAGCTT
This sequence comes from Boleophthalmus pectinirostris, assembly GCF_026225935.1. NCBI lineage: Eukaryota > Metazoa > Chordata > Actinopteri > Gobiiformes > Gobiidae > Boleophthalmus > Boleophthalmus pectinirostris. Next base: position 19,172,868 of record NW_026570971.1, on the reverse strand, counting down.
GACTTGTTGGTTTTACTTCTGTATTACAATTTCATTTTAATAGAACAGTGCTAATATAACTACTTACTTACTCATACACACAGATAAGTATTCTCAGTTTTATTTGAATCTTAAAATTGTATCTTTCCTACTGATACAACTGAATACATTCACTTATTCAAGCAGCTTCTTCTGGACAGGATTCTGACTGCTCAAGGCTTATTTCACTAGCCTGATTCATCAGCTGCTTTCACCTTGTAAAAACCGTCTGACCTTGCAGCATTAGGATTTGTTTGCTTGATGGTAGGCGGGTACTTTTTTAAATTTATCCATTTGGTTAATTTGCTATTTGGTCGTGACGTATGTAATGCACTGGAACGCTTAGTGGTGTTCAAGTAACTGCTGGCATGTCAGCAAACAAATGCAAAGTTTGTATTTGACAAAGGAAGGAAAGGAGTATAGCTTCTTCTTCGCTGATTGGCCGGTGCACAGTCTACAACTTCCGGGGTTCTTGCAAACCGTCTAGTTTATTCCGATTTCTGACCTAGTTGCTGGAGAGAAATTAAATTGAGCGGAGACACTAGGTAGCACCAGCCTGGCTATTATTTCACACCTACTAGTATACAAATGTGCTGTATAAATAAACTTGAATTGAGTATACAGAAGTATGTTGTAATGTCACCCATTATGGGCTTAAATGATACCTTTGAATTGGCTGACAGTTGACACCTACATGAGTTCAATCGACTTAGATAATCCTTAGTGTAAACAAGTGGGCTGTGCTAGTTTCCTAGTTTGAGTTAGCTCCTCCCTTCAAACAGGTATTTAAGAACGAAAGAGATCTGTTGGATGAGTGGTAAAATGTATTCACTTATTTATTTATTTTATTTTTATTTATTTATTTTTTTTCCCCTTTTTTTTCCCCCCTTTAGACAGAAATCTTATCTTTTGTATGACTGTAACATACCGGTTCAACTGAAGGATTACATATTCACTTTTCAAATGTTATTTTGAAATTAAAATTAAAATTAAATTAAAATCTGAACTCCTTAAAGCAACAAACAACAAAAAAAACTATCATTCTATATCTATGCTGCTACATATAAAAGCTTGTGTTTTATAGCTGGTATGAAATGGGTTAAGTATTATTCATAGAAGGGGGTCATAGCTGCACAGGGACCAGATGGTGGCTGCTTGTATCATGGGCTTATGGAGGTCGCATACATAGGTAGAGTTTGCCAGCTTTATGATGCAACAATAGATGCATGGATTATAAGAAGTAATTGGACATACACAGGCTTATAGGTGGGCTATAGACTGCACGGGTAACTGTTATACCACAAGAGTGAGAGATCATATGTATTGACAACAAGATCCGCACGCAATCGGGTCACAAAGGCGCTTAGCTGTTAGGTATTGTGGTATACATTCACCTATTTGCACGCAACAATTTCTGTGTTGAGTGGATTTTGTGGGGTTTGACAGTTTAGGTAGATATCATATATTTATTTTTTCATCACAGATGGATAATACATTGTTGTAATGTTTGATTAATATAGTACAAATATCATTACTTAAGGGAAAGCATGCATATAGGAGGCCATCTGCTGTTGCCGTTTATTTATAATGGCACACTATGATATAATGTAAAAGCAGATGTTTAGTGCAATGAACCATTTTGCTATTAGAAATATATTTGTAGTAATGGAATGACAGATAGTAACTGAGGGTGTAAGAAGAATCTATCCACCTGTTGGATCTGTACAGGTTTTTTTTTTTTTTTTTTAAGGGGGTTAAAGGGGTCTGTACACGTTTTTTGTTTTTGTTTTTTAGTTTAAAGGCCTTATATTACACTATTTCCGATCTCTGTTATACTGTATTGTTGTTGCCTCCTCAGAAGCATACCTGGAGTTGTCTTTTGTTTCATTCACACATGTTTAACACACGAACACCTTGTGATGTCATGTGGTAATACAAAAAGTGCTCCACTGTGTTTTTAAACTCCATATACCTCCATTACAATAATTTGGATGATTTTAGCCCTGAATTTGCCAATTACTACTTAAGTTTATTAATTTAACGAGACAGGGACAGTGCACAATATACATTAACCTTAACAGGAGACATGCTTTGTACCTGGTTGTAGCGCCTGTGCTCATTTCCACCTGTCGTCCCTGGGCAGGTTGATGTTATAGTTCATAAAATCAAACATACAAAGAGAACGTCTTTATAATGACCGGCGCATCATAAAAATTCTGTATCCTCATTCACAGACAGTTCTCTCAGCACCTTAAAATCATCATCCTTATCAAAAACATCATTCTGTTTATTCACTCCAGTACATCACACTCTCTCCAGACACTCATCAGTCCACATTATGGGTGCAGGTTTAGTTTGAAAGGAGACACTGTTTCGCCAGGCGTGAGAAAGTGCCATAATTTGTACATGTGATCAGCTCTGTTGGACAGCCGCACATGAAAAGGCTGAGTTTCCAAATGCTGTGGATCCTGCACTCACCAAGCACCATGGATCGAGCGGCTCAGGAGGTGGTTTCAGAGCTCAGAGAAACAAATTGTTTTAGAGGAGGATCAGCAGTATCATGAGTGATCTTATGCAGCACAAAATAGTAAAGGTAGCTGTTAACATGAAAACTACCACTACATGACATCACAAGGTAGAACAGTGCATTTTGAGCTTTGGAGATGTAGACAGACTATTAATAAAGGGTTACTCAAAACATGTGTGAATGAAACAAAACAACTCCAGGTATGGTTTTAAGGAGGTAACAATATTATAACATGGTTTAAAGCTCACAGTGTCAATTTTGTGTAATATAGGACTTTTTTTTAAAAATTAATATTTATGTAATTTTAGCACTGCTTTTTTTCAACTAAAGCTTCTCAGATAGTTTAACTGGCTGGCACTTAACACCCTTTTGTCCAATACAAATATTGCACACATGACAAACACATATTTCTCATTGTCTTGATTGGTTTGTCTCATGAAATTTTATGGTGCAAGATCTTGTCCAATCAAGAATGACATCTTTGTTTATAATTTTGGCAATCCCAATATGTCCTCTTTCAAAGTACAAAAGAAAAATTAATTACCACCAGTTCAAGTAGAATGCTGCAACAATAAACAATGTGGATTAATTGCATTTCTAACTCCAAAAGGAAAAACAAAATAAAATATTTTGGTTAGCGTCACCTAATTAGCAAAAATACAAGCTTGTTTTCACTTTTGGACAGTTAAGTGAAAACATTTGGAAACAATCATCACATTTTCTCTGCACTCCAGTTTGATTCAGTGCCTACTCAGTTAAAGAGCCAATTTGTCCACTGAAAAATAAGAAACACACCAGTTATGATTTATTTTTGTTTCATACCAGAATATTGATTACAGTTTGTTAAAGGAAACAAAGCTAAAAGCATATTGATGATTTTTTTATTTTTTTATTTTTTTTATGGTAAAGTAAAATCTGAGGATGGAAAATTGTACTTTGAAAATCCACAGAAATCATATTAACAGTACATTGTGAACAAAACTATTAGTTGTTTTTTGTTTCACCAACATTTGTCTCGCCTATACCTCAGTGCAGCTCAACAGGGACAGTTTGCTCTTGTTCAGGAAGTACATTTTTCTTTCATTTTTCCCGTAGACTTTTTGAAAATTTCAAATATTAAGAGTTCAAAGACATCACAGACACTAACCAGCTGCATCCAACTAATATCCAACTAGCACATTTAAAAAGCAGTATTCTGTGAAATGTTTTAATTACTTTGCTGTTTATAAAGTTTCAGGAACAGATTTTAAATAAAGTTATAGCTGATTATGCCTGAGCAAGCTTTCAACTTTTATTTATTTATTTTCAGAAAGTGAATGGGATAAATAAATGAGAAATTTACTTCCAGAAACGGGGGGTGGGCGATCACTATTGAACTCCATGTAGTCAAAGATTTAAAAAAAAAAAAAAAATAGTGTAATAATAATAGTTGTGTATTTATGTTGCTTCGATATTTATTCTTCCTCATTGTGTCAGCTCTTTCAAATCCCGACAATGTATGTTCCCTCTCACAATAAGTCAGTTGACAGGCGCAGTTTGATGTTATTTTTAAACTATGTCCTTTTCATAATGCATAAATAGATGTAGCATAAGCAGCCATTTTCAGCTCTTTAGGGCCTGTCCATGCATTCACCAACATGAGAACATGATGAAGTCTAAAGGGAAAAGCCTTTACTGCACAGCCCTGTAAACGGCTGCCTTCCCTAACAACATTCAGATTAATTATGCATGGGATAAACTGAAAATTCCAGTTAGATTCCATTGGAGGTACAAAGCAATGACCCAGGACTAAGTTCCAGTTTTGCCATATGCAGTCTCCATAGGTCGTGAACATAAGCACACATACAAGGGGAGCTCATTAGCAGAGGAGCCACCCACTCAGCTTGAACCGTCAGATTATTTCACACCGTATAGTCTCAGAATTAACCTGAACATTATCACAGCTCACTTTTAACAAAACCAAAACCAAAAAGTCCAATTTGTGGAGTTTGCTAATCAAAACCTACATTGGGTTTCTCAACACTACAGTAAAGGATTTGTCAGGGTGCCAGGAACTTATTTTATTTAATGTCTTTTTGTATAGTCCAAAATGACAGTCACAGTCACTTCACAGAGCCAAAGAATATTATCGATATAGAAAATTAAACAGTGAAATAGTCATTGGTAACTAACAGACATGCACAAACACTCGCAAGAAACAAACAAATGGACCAGAGCGCCCCCCTGTCCTTAGAGAAAAACTCTAAAGAAGGCCATTGGGAAAAAGAGAAAGCTTGTTGAGAAGCACAGTGAAGGAGAGATTCCCTACCAAGGACAGGCTGTACATCCATTTGCTCCAAGACTTCAGAAAAGGAGGGTGTAGAATAAAATTGAGCCTGGATTTAAACATTGTCAGAGCAAAGGCCTGTCTTACTTCTTCAGGAGCACTGTTCAAGATTTTAGCTGCATAAAACTGACACTCTGACTTCTCATGTTTAGTCCTGACTCTGGGCACCAGCAGGAGGCTGGTCCCTGTGGTCCTCAGAGTGTGAGATGGTTCATGGCACTAACATGTCATAGATGTACTTCTGTGCTAGACCATGGAGAGACTTGTACACTCGAGGAACTGCTTGCAACATGTACAAACACTTAAGACAGATGACGGCTTCACTTTCTGCTCGTCCCAATCTTGAATAAATTGTTTTAAGAGTGTCTGCTTTCTAAATCCAAAGACAAGATAGAAGATTGAGTTCTGGGGTAAACTAGGGACGTACTCATTTCTGTTTGTAATTATATATGGCAGCGGTGGAGCAGATGGAGAACCAACAGTTGTAAGTAATGTCAATAATGTGCAGATGTGCTTGGCTGCATCCACGCCACTGGGTTTGGATGAGATAATGAGTCAATATGTGGAAAAGTGTGCTGTTAACACCAGCAATCAGAAACACATTAAGGCTATGGTGGGAATAACGTGTTTAGTCATTTGAAATTGTTGATTTGAATGTGAAATATTAGTAACATTTTGCGGATGAAGAAATTCTCCTTTTCTCACTGTTGTACAGAGATGCAAATGGACGCCATTTGTCCAGAGCTTTGACAAGGTACTTTCCCAGCATTGGTGCACTTGTAGTAAAGGTAATAGTTTTATTATGTGATGTAGATGTTGCTATCCAGAAGTAGAAAATGTGAATGATGATGTCCCCTTATTGTAGTAGTTATAGAAATAGAGGGAAAATGACAACAGTATATAGTTCATTACTTGTGCAGGATAAGCTTACAAAATAAGGCCTGTCATGATAAATATATTGATTTATTGTTCAATACATGACTGATGGAACAATATTTTCGCAGGGTCAGTATAATTATGATACTTTTTCTTTGCACTAGTGAGAAATTTTGGGTTATTTTTTCCTTCTATGTAAAAATTTAAGCTGTAAAAGGTTGAATTAATCACCTTTATGACTCATTACAGATGCAAACGTAGTACTAAAGACTTTCATTCTGCTGTTTATTCATTGCAGCTCATGCTTTTTTAACGGTATTGTAGATTTAGAATAGTTTTTAATGGTTTAAATCTGCTCTTGAGTTGTGAGTAGCATAAATTAGTTTCAATAAATTATAATTTATTGCTTATATTTACTTCAACAATACTTCAAAATGTGTTTTCCTAAGCAAACTAATGTGCATGACTATGTGCGGCTTGTATATGCAGTAGTAACAGAGTAGTCAGTGCTGTGATGCAGTAGCAGACCTTATGTAGGAGTTGTGTAGGCTGCAGTTTCTACAAAACACTATCATACTGTACTTTTACTGTCTATTCAGCTGTTTGGTTTACGACTCACAAACTGGAGTAATATCTATAATTACAAGTGTTAGTATGATTATGTAGTGTCAGTATTTCATTGTCACTCACATTTCACGTCTTTGAAAACTTCTTGTTGTGAAAACTGCAAACTTAACAGGAACAGGAAGAGCCTCTGCCCCAGTTACAGCTGGTGCACGGTGTAATCTGCCCTATTTCTCAAAATAATGGGATAAACAGTGAGCTCTGGTCTGAGGTGCTTTGAAGTCCTCTGACATTCACACCGCATTCATCATTATCACACACATGCCTGTGCGCTCCGTGTGAGTGTGTGTCTGGTTTTCCATGCATCTGGAGATCAAAGTTGTGCCTATATGTGCTTTCTCCACTGTGTTACTTCACAACTGTTTTAGCACTTCTCAGATGATTCAGTCAGACCAGTGCTCAGGAAAACAGCTACAACATCATAAAACTGGTCAAAGCCTGGATTTTCAGACAGAATCTTACCTTTATAATATATCGTTGTGAAAGCCAATTGTCTATTATTCTTTAAATACAGATATATGTGTTGCTTTTTAATAATGAATTGGATTTGAAGACACACAAACAGTGCTTTACAGTACGTAATTTGTTCACTCCTCACTTGGTAGAGGTAAAATACTATTGTAGCTAAAGATCCACTGGTATGGGACTGTTTAGAACCCAGAGAAACTGATGCCCAATGAACTCTGCCAATAGTTTTCGGCTGATATTCATTATTTTCCTGAAATTATGTCATTTAAATTTACTATCTACCTCCAAGCTATCCTGATTCATCAGCTGGTTTCACTTTGTGGAAACCGTCTGACCTTGCAACGTTAGAATTTGTTCGCTCAACACAGGGGGGTACTTCTTTCTAATTTAACCAATTGCTGCTAACAGGGCTAACTGTTATATTAGGTTTTTCCCAAATCCCATAGGAAGAAGAGCAATAACGTCTTTCCCCTTGATAAAATTCACCAAACATTCTCTTTTTTCCAGCTTTAAATCCTCGATCTGGGGAATCGTTGCCAACACAGAATGTATGGCTCTTTGCTGATTGGCTGGTGCCCGAACTTGTACTTCCAGGGTTTTTGCGAACCGTCTAGTGTATTTCGATTTCGTATTTCCTGGCCTAGTCGGTGAAGAGAAATTAAATTGAGCGGAGGCACCAGGCGGTGCCAGCCTGGCTACCCTCAAGCCTCTTTTTTATCACAGTATTAGAGAGTTGTGTAGTCACACTTTATGTAGCTATCTCTTTGTATTAAGGTGTTAATATAAAGCTTTGGGTGTATTTTTAGACAGCAGATTGACCAAAACAAAATATTGGCCTATGCTGGAGATTTAAGGCATGTAGACAATATGATAAAAAGTCTAAATATATCAATTCGAACTCCTCCAGCAACAATCAAGCACACACCACATTTATACTGGGCAAGCATGAAATATCACAACAACATTTTCCACTAGAGCTCAGCTGCCCCACTGTGGCACCTTATATTCCCAGCGGTCTCCCATCCAAGCTCTAACCAGGTCTGACAGCTTTGTTGCATTTGTAATTTGTGTATTTGCCCTATTATGTGGAATGAATTATCACTAGACCCTTTAGTTGGTTTTCATCCTGATGTTTTGTTAAATCACCCAAAATGTCATAATTTATTTGCTTTACAATGCGTTTCCCCCCCTTTTTTTTTTGTACGCAGAGGAAGCATCTGGTCAGGCTGTACCACAAATAACTGATTCACTGTGACAGGACACCAAAACGCAACTCAATGGATTTAACAGTCTGGAACCAATAACAGGTTTACACAGAGTGGATTACACATCTGCATGCTGGGACCACCTGTTTCACCAAAATCAAAATGGCATCAACATGGAAAAAAAAAGTTCAAATAAATAAATAAATAGACCACATTTTACAGCAGGAGATTAAATGCAAAAACAGATGTCTAGACCACTGGCAGTCTGGAGGTATTATTATTTTTTTCCCTGTCAGGATAACCTCTGGACTGAATTCTCAGACTAGCAGGTAAAAGGAGCACACTGGACCAGAATCAAATTGCTGGCTGCGATTGCCTCTTGGTGATTCATTCGAGGCTCCAATTGAGTCCACATCAATTTGAGGAGCAGTGATAACTGGCTCTTTGTAAAGGATATAAAAGAAGTGTTGTCTTCAGACCAGTGCATGAGGAGTCTGTCAGATAGAAGCAGCTTTGGTTAACCTCGATGTTCAGTCCACTCTGGTGAAACAGGAAATATATAGAGACTCATTCTGTACAGTGTTATGTGCAGGAGTTATGTGACGATTGTTAAGGCTGCAGCGTGATATAGATCCAAGCATTACTCTTGGTTTTGTTAAAGGTGTAGTGCGTAACTTTTTTGGTAGTCGGTCTACCAACTGCTTGTCTCCATGTGGAGAAGTTCATTGTCAATACAAAAAAAAAAAAAAACTCACTTTCAGTACATAGAGGTGACAGCCCAGAAAACATTTGATGTTTTTTTACTCAAAATGATAAAGAATTATGCTATTAACATTACTGCCGATCATAATCACTGACAGAACATAAATCATAGACTACAACTCATGTGCCAGGACTAAACCAGGTATAAACCAGGTCAAAACCAGGTCTAAACCAAGTCTAAACCAGGACTAAACCAGGACTAATCTTGGACTTGAGAGAGAGAGTACCCTGAGCCGTAGAACAGGGTGTCGGCAAAGCGTGATCGGACAATGGCTCAGCTTAACCCTGTGAGGAGCAAAGTTCTGTGCCGGTCCTTTCATCCCGCGGTCACCCGATGGTCTACACGGGCGCACCTCCAGGCCTGTCTCGACACTCAGTCCTGGCTCAGCCCTGGTTTAGTCCTGATTCAGTCCTGGTTCAGTTCTGGTTCAGTTCTGGTTCATTCCTGGTTTTGTCCTGGTTCAGTTCTGGTTCATTCCTGGTTTAGTCCTGGTTTAGTCCTGGTTCAGTCCTGGTTCAGTCCTGGTTCAGTCCTGGTTCAGTTCTGGTTCAGTTCTGGTTCATTCCTGGTTTAGTCCTGGTTTAGTCCTGGTTCATTCCTGGTTCAGTCCTGGTTCAGTCCTGGTTCAGTTCTGGTTCAGTTCTGGTTCAGTCCTGTTTTAGTCCTGGTTCAGCCCTGTAACTTGGCCCAACTCCACGTGCTTTTCTCCACGGAGATAGAAACATAGTGATTTTTACTGCAATCAAATCATTTTACTGGCAAACTACAACTATTTACCATTAAAAGGCATATTTAGTTTCATTAATTAGTGTGTATAAAATTGGTTTGGAGTTGCAGTTCAATTTAACATGTATTTTAGCGCCTGTAAACCCATGCATGAGTAAATATTGCATTTTTGTATACGGCTGAATTAACTGTAACTTAAAATGATCTCTGCATGATCACCTCCATCTGATATTTCCATTTACGCCATTTCTTCTAGTCCAATGCTCCACTTGGTGATGGGCACTTTTATTACTCACCATGAAATTAACATATGCTGCTGCGTTCTCTGGTAGACAGCTAATTAAACGCATAGGCCTAGAGATTTAGCGCCACTCTCCTGCCATATACACCAAACCAGGGTGACTCACTGTTCCACCACACTACCACTTAGTCTTCCACTTTTACTATGTCATATTTTTAAACATAGACCAGGCAATTAACGAGGTAAGAAGGTGCTTTTTGTGTAGCGTCTTTCGTTTCTAATTGATACTTTGAAGTGATGTCATGCTGGGGGTGTCCTGCATTTATGTATATGGCAGAATGAAGTGTGAAGTTTCCAATTTTTCACAACGCACACATTAACTACGGAAGCTTTAAGCAGCAAGTGAAAAAAAAAAAAAAAAAAAAAAAAAGTGGCATCATTTGGGCTCTATTTTCTTAGATTTTTTTTTTTTTTTTTTCACAAACAACTCAAAAAAATACTGTCTTTTTTATTTGCAGCAACAGCTAATTTTCTTTTCTTTCTTTTTTTTTTTACTGTTGACATGGCTGAAAAATAAGAAAAGAAAAAAGAGGCATGTAATTTTGGCTCTATTTTCTAAGATTTTGTTTTTCTTGTCTTCTTTCTTTCTTTCTTTCTTTTTTTGTCTTCTTTCTTTCTTTTTTTTGCACCAACAACAGACACACACACACACAAAACAAACAAACAAACTTGTCTTTATTTTTTCTTTGCAGCAACAACAACAACAAAATTATTATTTCGCTTGCCTCTCAGGGCTTCCATAATTAACAAATACAGCCAAACAAAACAAAACAAAACAAAACAAAAAAACAAAGATAAACCAGCAAAACTTTAAAAAGATAAAGTGAGTGTGACTAACTGGAAAATAATGTAATAATGTTGGCTAATGATAGCTCACTTCTGACTATAATGTTATTTGAGAGAGACTTTTTTAAGAGCACAAACAGCTCACCTGTTGTACTTCTAGCAAAGTCACTTAGCACCACACCTCAGGAAATGTTGATTTCATCACTTTGAAAGTATCAATACTGAACCTGTGAAGCACTTTGATCATCCAAGGATATACTGTATAGTATCTTTAAGTTTGAGTGTGAACTGGAAAAGCTTTGTTGGGTTTTTAAATGAGCATGAAATGTACAACTGTACTCATTGTCTCACTGACAAAAGCACCACACTGTCTGTAACCCAAATGTAAAAGATGAGTGACTGTGTCAAATCCGCACAGCTCAACAAAGCAGAGAAATCCCTGCTCTTCTAGGAACACAAAACAGACCTTGTGCTATGGATTACAGCAACTACACAACATAGTTGCTAGTGCAATTGACCAAAATTATGTTAGGTTGTGTTGTAAAGAGCTCAAGTAAAACCCTCTTAAAACCCACTTTTATTCTCTGGCTTTTTTTGGAGTGAGTTGTGTGGTCCTCCGGATCTTTTATTTATTTAATTTATTTTTAATGTTTTATTGGTTTCATTTATTTATTGGTATTCTGTGATTTTGCTCTTATTTTATTTTACTGGTTTTATTGTTTTAGAACTAGTATGATTCAATCTGAGTTTTTATTTTATTATTATATTATTGTTGTTGTTGGAAACTGTGAAATGTGCTGTATAAATAAAGTGGATTGGATTGGATTGAAGTATGGTTAAAGATTCACTGTGTAACTTATCTGCTTGTCTCCATGGAGATGCATTGAATGTTCTTGTTTGGCATTAAATATCTATCTTAAATTGATTTAATTAGGTAGGTAGTTTGGCCTAGGGGTATAACTTGTTTGTTTCCATGGAGATTCATACATTTACTGTTATATTGTGGAATATTTCAGACAAAGCAATGACATCTTCATGGAAACAAGCAGGTGGCAAACCAGAAAAGTTACACAGTGTGCCTGTAAATCATGGTGATCTAACTAAAGCGGCCCTGTGCAAATGAAGTAGGTTATAAAATGACTAGATGACTGCTTTGGTTTATTTCTGAGGTATACATAATCAAAACAAGCCGTGCGCATTGTTCTCTTTGTAGTGCTGATCTCGAATGAGTGGAATCCAAATCCACACTAGTTCTGGCTCAGACCACCTGTCACTGTCCCTCTGTTTTCTTCTCTTCTGTGAGCTGTGGCTGGCTGCGAGCTACTTACGCACATTTACAAAGGCTTCGTGGCAAGGAGAAATTGTTTGAAAGACGCTATGTTTGTTTTATTTGGAGTTTTTTGCTGTGTTTTCAACATCCAAATGGGGGATTTCCAGTTTCTGCGTAGTCCAATGTTGAACCTTTTTGTAAAATAGTTTTGGCTATGAGTCTACAACAAACAAAACACAAAAGCTGTACTACTGTTACTACTACTACTACTACTACTACTACTACTACTACTTCTGCAGCTACTGACACTACAGCTACTGCCAGTACTACTGCTGCTGCTGCTGTTCTCTTTCATACTGACCTATGACCACTACAACTTTTACTACAACAACTACTACTGCTACTACCTCTGAAACCACATCTACCTACTACTACTACTTCTACTTCTACAGCTACTACAGATACTACAACAACTGCTAGTACTACTGCCACTGCTGCTCTCTTTCACACTGATGTACTACCACTACAACTTTTACTACTACTACTACTACTACTACTACTACTACTACTACTACTACTACTACTACTACTACTACTACTACTACAACACTACTTTTACTACTTCTGCAGCTACTGATGCTACAACTACTGCTAGTAGTACTGCCGCTGCTGCGCTCTTGCACACTGACCTACTACCACTAAAACTTCTACTACAATAACTACCACTGCTACTACCTCTGAAACTGCATCTACCTACTACTACTACTAGTACTACTACAGCTACTGATACTACAACTACTGCTAGTACTACTGCTGCTGCTGCTCTTTTTCACACTAACCTGCTACTACTACTACTACTACTACTACTGCTACTACTACTACTACTACTACTACTACTACTTCTGCTAATACTACTAATACTACTTATACTATACTATTATATGCTCTTTATACTATTAATACTTCTACTGTGCTGTACCACTTTAAGAACAGAAGACAGAAGCCAAGGTCATAGCGGGTTAAATTACAGATTAATCCACTACTACTGCTTCTAATACTACCACTACTAGTACCACTGCCACTAAGACTTCAACAACTTCTGCTCCTACTTCTACTGTGCAGTGCCACTATCAGAACAGAAGACAAAAGCCAAGGTCCCAGCAGTTATAGTCTGTTAAAGTCCAGATTAAGGCACCTTAAGCAGCTCTGTGCGGGGGGCTCAGGACTGCAGAGGACTACAGCCACACTGGCCCTGCTCTCACATATGAGGCAGGATTATGAGATTAAGAGGGCACTGGGGTATATCAGCTCATTTGTCTGTGGACTGGAACTACCCGAGCTCCAGAGGTCACTGTTAAAACATTTACCCAAAATCATGACACAGTGCGTATATTGTGTTGTCATGTATATGTCATATATACTGCATATACGGTGTACTGCATCTCATCTATGTTATAATGTTGTTTAATCATAAAAAACAGACCTGGAGTTGTGTTTTGTTGCGTTTACCTTGTGATGTCATGTGGTAATACAGGAAGTGCTCCACTGTGCTTCGCTGTTCCACTGTGTTCTTTTGAGGCAGAGGTCAGGCCAGGTATAGTTAATGCAATTTTGTATATTTATTTATTTTCATATGTTTTATTATTTTAACTGGAAATGTGTGAAATAAATAACTGGTCATTATTATCGTACATTTTTTGTAACAGTGAACAATATATTAAATTGCCATTGATATTGTGAATGGTCTTAGGACTTATGGACATTTTAATGGGTATATTAAATGGGTATATTGCTTATAATAAAATATATATTTATATACATTTAAAGGTGCAGTGCATAACTTTTCAGGTTGGGGATCCGTCACCATGGAGATGTTATTGTAATGTTCCACAATATGGTATTAAACTTACATAAAATGCATTTATTCAATTATGAGTCATGCATTCTTACTGTGAATGGGGTCGCCTCTTCACAGATCTCACCTGTAAATTGGCCTGGTGGGCTCTCTTGCTTGACTCAGTGGAGGATGATAAATTTAATGCCATACTTTGGAACATTGCAGGCAAAGCAATAATGTGTCCATGGTGAGCCCTCTACCAGAAAAGTTAAGTTAATACACCTTTAAAACACATTTCTCTTAGATTGTCAAAATATCTTTCCAATTATTATCAAGATTCTCCAAAATAACACTGAGATATTCATTTTTGTCAATGCCGCCCGCTAAACCAGGCACAAAAACAAACAAACAAACAAGCAAAAAAGCTGTCGAATGTTGTGCTGTCTTCTGATCCCCTGCTCTATGTGTCGACATTTACAGCAATCACATCCCTCATTTATATGCAAAGAACCGCGGGCAATAAGAGGCATTCCAAAGTGACACGGACACATTTGTAAATACAGAATGTGGTTTGATCTGGTTTCCGTGTGGGGTTTTCTCCAATGATGGTGCGGCTCGGGGAGGCAGGTTGAGCCAGATGCATGATGGGAAAGGAGAGGTGGGAGCAGAGATGGATGTTCCAGGACCCAGACACAGACACAGGGATGACAGATGTACAGATGAAAGATGGTCCAGCTGTAGACACCCCTCACCCCCTGTTAGCACACACATACGGAGACATGGGCGGAGCAGGCATCTGGTGCTGCTTGTATGTACGTATAAGAATCTGGCCTGTTACCTAATATGTCTGCTGTCTAGTTCTGTTATTGTGGTAGTTAGTAATTACAGATGTGGTTGTTAATTTAAGTCTAGGTCTAAAAATAACAATGTTGAAGTTTACAGTGCAGTATAACTTTTGTTTACATCCTCTTCTATTAATTGTATTTATATTATTTTGTACAATGTTTGGGATCTAGAATACTCTCTCAAATTAGCATGATTGGCAGGTGGATTAGCCAGTCAGGGACATGCATGGTCTATTCATATCAAAACAAATATGTGGAAAAAAGCAAACAAAAAAAATATGGAGGACTGAAAAAACAAAGCAGATTTATGCAGAATCGATAAGCAAAGCCCTACATTTTATTTAGTTTTAAATGATAGGTGATCAAAGGGTAGCCAGGCTGGCGCCACCTAGTGCCTCCACTTCATTTCTCTCCAGTGACTGGGTCAAGAATAGGAATACTCTAGATTAGGGGTCCGCAACCCGCGGCTCCGGAGCCGCATGCGGCTCTTTAGCACTCCCCTAGTGGCTCCCTGGAGCTTTTTCAAAAATGAGTGAAAATGGAAAAGGGATGATTTTTGTTGTTGTTGTTTTAATATGGTTTCTTTAGGGGTAAACCCTCGTTCATCTCTGGTCATGGATCTGATCCATCAGCTGTGTGCAAATGCAAACACATGGGAAGTGTTTCAGAAGAACAAATAGATGAGCTGAAGCGGGGGTGGTGTCCGGTGCCTCCACCTGAGAAGCGCTTTCCCCGAAAAAGCAAAAAAACAAAAAAACACGTGCACAGACGGACCACTCAGAACAACATATAACGAACCAAACGGGATTCACGCTTCTGTCCGGATGCTTTGCACCACCTCGGAACTAGCCGCGGTCGAGCGTGGAGGACTGGAGCAGCCCGGACCTTTGGTCCACAGCGCATTCTCGCTTTTCCCGCACGGAACCAGCACGCAGACGACTGCACTGAAGCACTCGGACCCAGTACTTTGCGCGCTGGTCTTGCTCGCCCCCGTCTGGAACCAGGACATGGAGGATGAAGCCTCCGGACAATCTGACCAACACTGGACCCCCAGCCCTGTCTTGAGGGGCTGCGCGCTGACTGCTCAGAGCTTCTGCTCCGGGCTGATGTTGCGTACAAAGTTCTACATGCTGCTGTTTTATGAGTGCTCCTATGCACGATCAGAAGAAATGCGACTGCTGCTCTGAATGCTTCCATCATCGTCGTCAAAGCAACAGGTAAACGTCGGTCGCACTTTCAGCGCGTCAGCTCCTAAAACTGCGTTTATCTCAGTTTACACGTAAACGTGAAACCGGAGTTTTCCAAAATCTCCACTCTAGCTGTAGTTTTTAGAAAGATTCGTTTTCAGAGGCGAATTCACCATTTGCGTGTAAACGATGTGAACAAACGAAGGGAAATGTCTCCGTTTTTAAATACACCTGTGTACGTGTAAACGGGGCCTAAATGACAAAGGAATAAACACTAACCACCTAAGTTCAGTGGCTACAGACGGCGCACCGAGTATGAGAGCGTCGCAAAAGGGGTTTGTGTAATGATGAATGCTCATTTTGTATTTGTAGCCTACTTAGTCATTTTAATAGTAGGCTTATATAGCTAATATACTGACAGCCTATGTTGCCTTCATATTAGGCTTATATAAGGCTTTTAATTTTTTGCTGCTCCAGGCAGGTATGGTTTGTGTTTTTTTGGGCCAATATGGCTCTTTGAACATTTTGGGTTGCCGACCCCTGCTCTAGATAGTTTGGCTGGTGCCTGGACTCGTACTTCCAGGGTTCTTGCAATCAGCTAAGAGCCATACATTCTGTCTTGGCAACAATTCCCAAGATTTAAAGCCGGAACAAAGAAAATGTTTGGTGATTTTTATCAAGGGGAAAGACGTTATTGTCCTTCTTCCTACAGGATTTAGGATTACGGTTAATATACCAGTTAGCCCCGTTAGTGGAGCGTTACATTACTTCATGACCAAACAGCAAAGATTGGTTAAATAAAAAAGTACCCACCTACCGTCTTGAGAACGAATCCTAAAGCTGCGAGGTCAGACAGTTTCCACAGAATGAAACTGGCTGATGAATGAGGCTAATCGATGGGCTCCACATGTCACAAATGATACCGAGGCTTCGTCCACATGATAACGCTCCTGGATTTTTAAATTTTTTAATTTTTTGTGGGTTGAAAAAAATTTGCATCCACACATGTGTTGGGTCAATAAATATTCACGTCCTCACGACTACAGAGCACTGAGTGAAAACGATGTCATTCATATGCCACACCTGTATGTGGTGCTGTAAACAGGACACAGCCAGAGCCACTGGATACACAATACTACAAAAAAGTGCCTGTACATAAAGTCCTCCCTACGTGGGGTTCTCTTATCATTTTCCAAAAGCTTCAGTTTGCTTGTTCACATGACAACGCAATGCGACAAAAACACCATTTTCGCACACTCAAACCGCTGGCTCCATGTGGATGAAAGCCCAAAACAAATAAAAACTTAACAGTTTCGACCAAAAAACTTTGTCGTGTGGACACCACCTCTGAACCTGACTCAAGGAGCAACAGAGGGTGTGGTCAGTCCGAATGTTGGTCCTCTTAATTGAAGGTTGTAGGTTCGAATCCTGTTCTCGACAAAAACATCTTAGGTTGGAGGTGTCAAAGCAGCTCTCTGAATGCTGTTGTTGTGTCCTTGGGGAAGACATTTAACCCACCTTGCCCCCAGTGTCTGTGTATATGAATGTGTGTGTGAGTGGGTGAGGTGAAGGCAGAAACACAATAAAAAATATGACCATTATGATATGATTTTGGTCCCAAAGTGTTGCAAAAACTGTTCCCAAAGAGAAACATGGTACAAATCTCATATCATTTAAAAGCCTCATGTAAATGTAATGGTGGAAATAGTAAAGAAATAATAGAACTAGCAACCTTCTATTTAGTGAGGGTTTTAAATTACCTAGACATACTGTAGTTGTTTGCCTTCCCAAGTGTCTCTCTGTTGTCTGTGTTTGTGCTTTTAGCTGAAATAATTGTGTAGATCGCTATCAAAAGAAGTCGCTGAACATAAGGCAATTGTGTCAAAAACATTTCAGACATTTCCACGACTTATTTTTATTTTGACGGATCATGCGGCGCCTTTCCAAAACGTGAAGAATGGAGAGGAGGGAGCGGGCCACAGCTGGTGTTTGTTTTGGTGCCTTGTGTGAGATCATAGTTTGTGATGTTCTTCTGTTGTTTGTACTGCAGCCTTGTGCTTTATTTGCATCACAGCCACCTCCCCACCTGCTTTACAATGTAACCGAGCGCATTTACAGGCAAAAATATCCACTCAGAGTCTCGTATTATGCAACCGCCGGCTCCGGACCACACCTCGGTTATCTAATGCTCAGCTAATGGCGGTGAATGTGTGGGAACGGCCATATTGGTTTGTGTTACTACTGTGTGGGTTTGAATCGGAGAGGCTAGCGCTGCTAATTGGTCTTACTCATCTTCCTCCTCAGCACATGCTCCATTATGTCCACTACCTGCATTCACAGCTGGGTAACTGGCCATTTTATGTTTAGATTGGAGCAAATTGGGGGTTCTTTTCCGCTCTAACTTTGTCTAATTTACATTCAGTGGTATAGTCTACGTCTTTTTTGATAGTTATCATTTTGAACTGATTTTGTCACGGTTTAATCCTGTTTTGGCTTTTGACCTGGCTTGAGGTCGTACTCAGAAAGCCAAACATTTTTTGCTCGTTCTTGAAATTATAAGTCTGAGAGTTGTTGTAAATTGTATTACACTGTTTTCCATTTTCATCTGAATTTCAAATCTTCTACAAACACGCAAAACCAATATTCTCAGAGCTAGACTAACCTTTTCCTGATCACCAAAACCCACACACTTATTAGTACGCTGCGAATTTCTCTGATCTGGCCAAGAATTTAAAACTTATATCAGGAGATTCATCTTGTTTACAGATTTATTATCTACTTACTGGTTCAGAGACTGCTTAATTCTAGTCTAGAGGTCGTTTATTTTAAGGTAACTTGTTAAGTAAAATGATCTTGCTGCATGGACAGATAATTTCAGTACTTTAAGTCATTTTCTGACAGATTTAAGTGTATATCTTAAATTTTAAATGAGAGATCGATCGATATGTTTTTTTTTTTTGTTTTTTTTTTCATGGCTGATGTCGATACCAATGGTTTAGAAACCAGACAAACTGATGCACAATAAGCTCTGCCAATATTTTTGGGACTCTATATTGGCCGATTAGAGACTACAAACTCACACACAGCACTTCTTTACCACAAATTTATAGGAGAGCTGTGTAGCCATGTTTTGTACACTTATCTCTTGGAGCTTTATGTGTAGTCTTTAGGCAGCAGGTTGGCCAAAAAGAAAGAAAAAAAAAAGTCATTTGCTCGAGATTTAAGGCCGATAGCGTGGTGAAAAGAGCAAATATCAGCAATATATCAGCCAATCGATACATTGGTACATTTACAACTGCCCACTGTGCTCTGCTTTTTCTTTTCTGTCAACCCAAACCACACACACACACACACACACACACACAAACACACCCAAAAGTAGCTGAAGTGCAAAATGTACGTCCAGGTTCTTGCAGACATAAAGAAGAATTACTAAAAAAATAACTTGGAGAAAAACTTGTGTCCACAGTTGAAGAAGAGTGATGGGCTCGTGTAGGGCTGCGCTTTGATAAAACACCTGCTGTCCAACTGTGGGGCTACACATACATCTCTGTCTCTGCTACAGACAGCTCATGGATTCTGGACCAGGCTCCCCGAACCACTGGGGTTTGCAGCTAAAAATGTATTGCAAAAATGTAATTAAAAGTTTACCCACTGTAGAGTACACAGGTTGAGATAAGGTGTGCTGTTTTCATCATTCTTTATAAGTAAAATAACAGATTATAACTTCAACAGTGCTGTATCTAAATTTACTTCCAAACAAGAAAAACAGAGCTAGTTCATTTAAAAGTGTTTGCAGTGGTCGAAACTTATTCTAAGCTTTCATTTTTGCATTTCATAAATCCTGATTATCCACTGTGATGGGTTTATAAGGATTTTTCACAACTTTCAGAGGGCAGAGTGAAGTCAGCAGTAACTAGAAGTAGTAGTAGTAACTGTAGTAGGAGTTGTAGTGGTAATAGTCGTAATAGTAGTGGTAGATGTACGCTACCGGTCAAAAGGTTTAGAACACCCTGATTTTTCCAGTTATTTTTTTGCAATTCAAGTTGTGCAAGTCCAGTGAAGAGCTTGAAATGGTACAAAGGTAAGAGCTGAACAGCCAGAGGTAAAAAAAATAAAAATAAATAAAAGATAAAAGAACAAAACACAAGTCAAAGCTCTGCCAAAACTACCTCAGGAAAAAAGAACAAGATGAAGTGTCCAGCAC
Organism: Boleophthalmus pectinirostris; assembly: GCF_026225935.1. Taxonomy (NCBI): domain Eukaryota; kingdom Metazoa; phylum Chordata; class Actinopteri; order Gobiiformes; family Gobiidae; genus Boleophthalmus; species Boleophthalmus pectinirostris. Next base: position 19,152,902 of record NW_026570971.1, on the reverse strand, counting down.
AATGTCCAGACTTAAACCCCATCGACCTGGTTTGGGATGAACTGGACAGAAGAGTGAAGCAACCTACAAGTGCCACACATTTATGGAAACTTCTGCAACAGACTTGGGAAGAACTTTCTGAAGAATATTTGATTTCTATTGTAGAAAGAACGAGCCACGAATCAACATGAATCAAAAGTTTAGAATACATTTTGGTCAACAGTAAAGAGTAAAAAAAATGGAAAAAGTGTATTGTTCTAAAACTTTTGACCGGTAGTGTATTAGTAGAGGTAGTATTAGTAGTAGTAGCAGAAATAGTAGTAGCAATAACTTATATTAAATAATGCTAACAACAACTTACTTCCTAGTTCGTGGACGATAAAAAAAACTTTATAACTAGATGCCGACAGCACACAACAGTCTTATTTTGACATTACACAGGGTTCCTACTTTTTTTTCATGGACAAAATTCAAAACTTTTCCATGACTTTTTCATGACCTAAAGTGAATTTTCCTTGACTTTACAGCACCTACATGTATAGAATTGATCAGACTTTTAGGGCTAAATATTAAATGTTTCTACTCACCTTATGGTTTGGGATTATAGTTTTTTTAACATTCAAAATCCTGTCAATGCATTTATTGTTGTCTCTTGTAAACAAAAGGCGCAGATGTTCGGAAATAATCATAATAATAACCTAATGAGAACTTAACACAATGCTGTAAGTACGTGAAAGAGATTTTAAAAATTCCATGACTTTTCCAGGATTTCCATGATCATATAAGAGCTGTGTTTACAATATATCTGAACTGAAGTAATTTTACTTTATGATCATGTACAGTCCGTTGAGAGTTGTTCTGTTGTGTGGAATATTTTGAGGACTTTTTCACAATCAGAAGCTATAATATTTCGTTTCACATTTTGAAATTGCTATAACAGCAGTCGTCATTTTTCATCATTCTGAAACCAGTGGATACAATAAGGATTAATTTGATTTGTACAGATTTGTGGAGACTTGTTAAGGCGTCTTTGAAATAGCAAATAGCTCCTCTTTTGGCGTGATTGTTGGTTCTGACAGAGAAGAGGAGGAATTGCCCATTTGTCGCGTTGGACATAACAGAACATACTGAGGTCTAACAATTTGCCAGGTGGTTGAGATGGAACGGCTGGATGGTTTGAGTTAAGGCATACGAGAAGAGCTATTCCTTTTTTATCCATTTGCTTACAAAAGAATACACTATCCTCTTATAAATATTATAGTATAATCAGACATCCAAATCTGCAGAATGGCTCTCTGAAATGCTGCTCTGTTTGACCTGTTTCAATAATTCAAAGGAGTGACTTAGCAGGAATGGCTCTGTCAAGTATTCCACGCAAAGTCACCCACAGAGGTAAGAATATAAGTCTGTATTGTAGGTTTGTATGGAGCTGCAGGGGTGTAAGATTAGACTTAGACGAATACTGGGCTTTTACTGTCATTCACTTAGTATTGGCTCTGTGTCCGTGCAGCTTATTTGCCTAATCCTCCATATTTAATGCAATCGGCGAGGACACAATGGACTAATCATCGTTAGATTTATGGTGTCCGTGGCCGCTGTTATGTAAATGAACCTCCCAAAGTATTCTTCTCCAGCGTATGCCAGCTGTGTGTGTCAGCTACAATTGCTAATAATACCTCTCCAATGGGACATCCAAAATTCCACCTTTAATGCTTTATGATACTTTATATAGTTCATATGATTGTCTTCCTGTTAACCTGTACTAATTAGAGATAGACCGATATATCGTTTGGCTGATATCGGAAATGTAGTAAATTAAAATGACAAAAATAATCAAAATCAGCCCAAAAATATCAGTAGAGCTTATCGGTCATTGGTTTCTCTAGAGTTTTAACAATCTGTATCGTCATCAGCTATTAAGAAACAAAAACAAAAACAAAAAAACCTTGATCGATCTCCCACTTCCCTTGGGGTAAATAAAATATCTCTGTCTCTCTCACTCTGCCTCTCTTTGTCTCTCTCACTCTTTGCCTTTCTCTATCTCTGTCTCTTTCTATCTCTTTGCCTCTGATATTAGATTTTTTTATTAACTCTTGTGGTAGAGTGTCTGTCATCTGATTGGTATCGGCATCAGCTGTGAAAAAGAAAATATATATATATTCATCAATAAATAGAGTGTCTCTCTTATCTCTCTCTCCTCTCTCCCTGTCTCTCTCTTTCTGTCTGTTTTCTTTTTCTCTTTGTCTCTCTCTACTCTCTCTCTTCTCTCCCTTTTGTCTCTCTCTGTTTCTATCTTTGTCTCTCTCTCTCTCTCTCCATTTCTGTCTGTCTCTTTCTGCCTTTCTCCCTCTCTCTCTCTCTGTTTCTTTCTTTCTTCTCTCTGTCTGTCTCTCTCTTTCTGTGTCTTTTTCTGCCTCTCTCTCTCTCTCTCTCTCTCTCTCTCTCTCTTCTTACTGTCTCTCTCTTCTCTCTCTCTGTCTCCTCTCTGTCTCTCTCTCTCTGTCCCCCCCCTCTCTCTCTCTTATCTCTCTCTCACTCTCTCCCTGTCTCTCTCTTTCTGTCTTTCTTTTTCTCTTTGTCTCTCTCTACTCTCTCTCTTCTCTCCCTTTTGTCTCTCTCTGTTTCTATCTTTGTCTCTCTCTCTCTCTCTCCATTTCTGTCTGTCTCTTTCTGCCGTTCTCCCTCTCTCTCTCTCTGTTTCTTTCTTTCTTCTCTCTGTCTGTCTCTCTCTTTCTGTGTCTTTTTCTGCCTCTCTCTCTCTCTCTCTCTCTCTTCTTACTGTCTCTCTCTTCTCTCTCTCTGTCTCCTCTCTGTCTCTCTCTCTCTGTCCCCCCTCTCTCTCTCTTATCTCTCTCACTCTCTCTCCTGTCTCTCTCTTTCTGTCTTTCTTTTCTCTTTGTCTCTCTCTACTCTCTCTCTCTCTCCCTTTGTCTCTCTTGTTTCTATCTTTGTCTCTCTCTCTCTTCTCTCCATTTCTGTCTGTCTCTTTCTGCCGTTCTCCCTCTCTCTCTCTCTCTGTTTCTTTCTTTCTTCTCTCTGTCTGTCTTTCTCTTTCTGTGTCTTTTTCTGACTTTCTCTCTCTCTCTCTCTCTCTCTCTCTTCTTACTGTCTCTCTCTTCTCTCTCTCTGTCTCCTCTCTGTCTCTCTCTCTGTGTCTCCCCCTCTCTCTCTCTCTCTCTCTCTTGCTCTCTCTCTCTTTGTCTCTTTCTTTCTTTGTCTCTTTCTGCCTTTCTCTCTCTCTCTCTGTTTCTGTCTTTCTCTCTCTCTGTATCTCTTTCTGTCTCTCTCTTTTCTCTCTCTCTCTCTCTCTCTCTCTCTTCTCTCTCTCTCTCTCTCTCTCTATCTCCTCTCTTTCTCTCTCTCTCTTCTTACTATCTCTCTCTTCTCTCTCTCTCTGTCTCCTCTCTGCCTCTCTCTTCTCTCTGTCTCTCTTTGCCTCTTTCTCTTCTCTCTCTCTCTCTCTCTTTATCTCTCTCTGTCTCTGATATTAGATTTTCTTCCAGCCCTTGTGGTGCAGGGTTTGCCATCTGACTGAATCGTGGATGGATGTTATTGCTTTGCCTGGAATGTTCCACAGTATGCTTTTATCTGTCTTGCTTTTATTCGATTGCTAAAGAAATACTTGATTTATTGGTTCCCTCCGTTTTCCACCAGAAAAAAATTACACAGTGCACCTTTAATTCAACTTTTAATCAGCATATTCCAGATTAAACAATTTTTTATCTCTAACTACTCCCTCTGTTTCATTTAAGGACTTTATTCTCAAATTAATCGAACCTGGAGCTGTGGCTGCAGACAACAGGCAAACTAAAGTTGTGTTGAGTGGAATGAGTTTTCAAAAGCTTCAAAGGTTTAGAGGTTTGCAGTGGAACAATAAAGGCGTGCACAGACTTTGAGCTTGGCTGGTTCACGCTGAGATGAAACACTCTCACAGCTGCAGCTCTCCACTGTGGACTCATAAGGCAATTTCTCTAATAAGCATTTACTTTTAAATGAGAATTATTACTACTTTAAATTTCTCTAACAGTTTTCACCCTTTCGCTTTAATTAGATGGTGGCTCTTAAGAAATAATTTGATTCATTATCTTTATTAATCTGCATAGTATAGCTAAGTCGGCATTTACACTGCGGTGCGATGCATATTTTTATAAATCATATGGGGATTTTAACCTTCTAATTAATTTTCTTGTAATACAACATGGAGTTGTTACATCCCATCATTAAAATCATGCTTGAGGTGGTATTATATTAGCCTGATTCATCAGACAGTTTCAGTTCATGGAAACCGTCTGACCTCGCAGCATTAAGATTCGTTTGCTCGACTTTTTTAATTTAACCAATCGCTGCTATTTGGTCGTGATGTATGTAATGCTCCATATCCCGTCGGAAGAAGGGCAATAACGTCTTTCCCCTTGATAAAATCCACTAAGCATTTTCTTTGTTCTGACTTTAAATCCTCAATCTTGGGAATCGTTGCCAACACAGAATGTCTGTCTTCATCTACATCCATCTCGACCGCTTTGTTTACTGTTGTGCTGTACCACAAAAGGGACCCAGACAGACACTTGAGTCTGACGTCATGGCTTCACAGCTCTTTGCTGATTGGCCGGTGTGCGGTCTACAACTTTTGGGGTTCTTGTAAACCGTCTAGTGTATTCTGATTCCTGACCTAGTCGCTGGAGAGAAATGAAATTGAGTGGAGTCACTAGTTGGCGCCAGCTTTTTTAGTATTATATGTAATTCATACATGTCTGAGCAATTTAGCATTCTCTCTCGTACCCTATTTGAACCCTTCTTATGGTGAGTTGTGCGATCCTGTACAAAACTCTAGAAGCTCATGCTGCCACAGCTATTATTCATACAGAAATGATTTTTTATCAAAAATTAAATTCCCATTTAATGAATGTATGATGATCCAGGTACATAAATATGAATACATATGAATATATATTACTAGTACTGTATTAATTTAAACTTATTTGAGCAACAGTTTCCGAACATTACAAAAAATCTGTTGTGATTTCAAGTGCATAGCTGATGTGCTCAAAAGGAGTTAGAAGTAAAAAAAGAACATACAGTATATTTTCCTTTCCCTGATTTCAGAGTTTAGTAGTTTGCTGCTATGCATGTTATGTTTGGAGAATTGTATTACATTTTAGAGTATATACAAATATTTGTACATGTGGCAACAGCAGTACAAAAATATGATATTGTAAATGAGTCACAAAAGCACACAACAAAAATATACAATGCAACAATATTCAGTTAAATTATGGTGAGCGCTTGTTTGTTGTGTAAATGTAAACACTGGAAGGACCAGAAAATTACTGAGAATCTAACTCACAACCCCTTTGTTGCTAATCGGCGGCAGCAAACATTCTGCTAGTGAACACTGCAGAATCCTGTCACTCAGTGCTTTACACATTAAGGAGTTGCCTGCTACTCTTCCTGTCTGGTGTAATACCATGGGAGCTTGTGCACATCCCCTCACCACACACTCTCAAAAACAAAGACCCAAACATGCATCACAATTCCCCCTCTGCTCCGTTAGGGATCTTGGAGTTACATAAGCCATTGAATAATTGAAAGTAATTATTTTTAGGAGCCATTTTTTCTCCGTGGATGGAATATTGTTGTTGCAGGTGGTGGGGAATCTTCAAAGCCTTGTTTCGGCGCTCATCAGAGAAGCGAAATGTTGAGCGAACTTGTTATAGCATTCTCACCCCGGGTACCCCAGCCTCATTAAAACTATAAGCACGCAGGCGAGCAAGCAGCAAAATAAGACCAAGTAAACGCATCCTCACCCGCGGGACGCTAGCTCATTAGCCTGCGCTGGTTGCTTTCACTTTGGGAAACTATTGACCTACAGTTTATATAAGGCTATTGTCTACTACAGTGCCTCTGGAGTGCATCAAAGTTTAATGGGAGAAGCTTGATGATGCCGTAAATGTCATGTTGTTCGGAAACTAACTTTGACAAGCCGAGTCCCCAAACCCCACTGTGCCGAGATAAGATGCCTTTTCAGATTTCTTCTTATACCTTGCATTCAAAAGATGGATTGTTTTGTGTGTGCGTAATAGGGGTTACATAACAGCCTTGGTCTAGACGCTAATGTGGTGGGTTGTCTGAGTCATGGGATGAATTTCAGTGCAATTTTGCAGATTTAAACTCAAGCAAAATACAAATTAGGGGAGTATTTAATTATGGAAGTCATCTGGGAGTTATAGAAAGAAACGTTAGCAAAATATGGAGGATGCAGAGAGGAAGTAGTTGTAGGCCTGTTGTGATTATTACTGTACTACATATTTAGTTGGAAGGTTTCTGCTATTTTTTATGTAATATGGTAAGATTTAAACTATAGAAACATGAAAAAATAATTGTAATTATTTGTTTATTTTGGCATTTATTTGTTGTGGCTTGTGTTTTTTATGATATTGTATTTTAAAAAACATGTTTACTGGCATCATCCTGCTTTATTTTGTATTGAGTCAGTAGCATAAAGTAGTTTAAAGGTGTTTTTTTTGTGCAGCTTTTCTGGTGGAGGGTCCGTCACCTGACTGTCTTCATGGAGATGTTATTGCTTTGTCTAGAATGTTCCACCATAGAGATTAAACCTATCGATCTCAAGGGAGACAACCGCAGGCTACATTCTAGGTCAGATCTGAGAGAATTGTTGTAATTTTGAGCAACAGAAACACCTGTAATGAATAAATGCTAGATAGATGTGCTTAAAGTCATACCATGGAACATTCCAGGCAAAGCAATAACATCGCCATGGAGACAAACAGGTGACGGATCCTCCACCAAAAAAGTTGAGCAATGCACCTTTAAATACGATGTTTTATCATAATATTCCTCTGTAGAAATATATCATGCTTCAAAATGTGTGATCGTGACCAGCATGTTTATAAGTCATTTGGGATATAGAAAGAAATGTGAGCGGGAGATGAGGCTGCAGGGAAGTGGGAGTGCTTCACTCTAGATGTATGTGTCCTTGTCAAGTGTAAAGGGTGTGGTCGTGCATATTAACACCAGTCAATCTTTTCACTGGGGCAAATGGCAGATCTGCTGACAAAGTTTTACTGCAGTAGACCTGTACTGATGGACTTTGTGTTCCCACAAGGTCACAGACATGACTGGGAATTCTCTGTTTGAATGTGCTGGTGGTGTGGTGTGTTGGTGGATTATCTGTAAACCTGTATGTTTAGACCTAAAAAAAAAAAAAAAATTAAAATCTAAATACATATAATAGCCTACATATGTCAAAATCACTTACAGCAACATCACTACTGCACCCCCGCTTCCTGCCCTAGTGGCTATCTCGTTATTCACTTGAGGTTAGAAACTCAAAAGTGGTTTAAAACACCAAATTCAAGCCTTGTATGCGTTGTCAGCCATTTGGTAATTTCTGAGAATATTTTTTTGCTTGGACATGTCTTACTACTCAAATAGATGCATATGCAAATAAAAGAAATGAATACATTAATTGATTTTCACACTTCTTTTACACTCACAGTTTGCTCTGTTTTCCATATAAATGAAAAAACTTAAAGGGCCCGTGTTGTGCTATTTTCTATGTTATAATGTTTTCTCATCACAAACAGACCTGGAGTTGTGTGTTTTGTTTCATTCACACATGTTTAACACACAAACCCTGCATTTTATTTAGGCTGAGTTCTTCTCTCAAACTGATAACACTGTTTCACCTTGAGATGTCATGTGGTGATACAGGAAGTGCTCCACTGTATTTTTAAACTTCATAGACCTTAAATAGAATCATTAGGATAATTTCTCTAGAATTGCCAATCCTTACTGAAAATTACCACTTCATGACATCACAAGGTGGAACAAATCATTTTAAGGTCAATGAGTAAATTCTGTGTAAAATAGGGCCGTTAGTAATAAAATTCATTATAAAATACATATGAAATGTCAATATTTAGAAAAAAAAAATGAAAAAATGAAAACTGTTTCCCCAAGATAACAGTGGAGGTGTGGGCTCTCCTGTTTCTGTTGATTCAGCAGTGAAGCACTGTGGCAGAGCGTGTGATAGACTGTCTACTGTGTATATATGGGTCATACAGGCTTATAATAACATGGGCAGAAATACAAGACCACATATAGACAACGTAAATTATATATGTGCACAGGGATTTTCTTATGGGATAACACAGAGGCTTTTGTGTATGGATCTATGAGACGAGGCTTGGTCATGCTTTTCAATAGTGTGTCTTAAAATCGAATGCATAGTTTACGTTTTTTTAATACGTATGACATAAACCAATCTCTGCTACAATGCTACATTTTATAGCTTATGAAATGGATGAAGAAACTGTTGTTGTTGTTGGCATTACAGTTCTGATCTACCGTAGTCTTGGTTTAGGCAGTCTTTGTCTGTGTTTAGTCTTGGTTTAGTTTCTGCCCGAGCTTGGTTTTTGTAAGCTAATGTCGTGACTGAACTGACATGAACTGAAGAAGCAGCTTGGATGAGCTGCAAAACGTATTCAATCAAAAAATGCTTGTCCAGTTGACAGAATTGAATTTCTCCTTTGCCACTAATGTGACAGAATTTTTACTAACTTTAATTTTTATGAGCATTTCAGAATCACTAGTCTTGCAAATCCAATTCCACTTTAATTAGCATGAACAATAATATAAAGCATGAACAAAGACCACCACCAACACTCATGCAAACACCACATCCATATTCGGCAATGTGGGTGAAGTGTCTCAACAACATAGTTTTGCTTTTTCACTGGCGCCCCACTAACCTGATTCGTCAGACTGTCTCACTTCGTGGAAACAGTCTGACCTCGCAGTACTAGGATTTGATTGCTCGACTGTAGGTGGGTACTTTTTTTTAAATTTAACCAATCGCTGCTATTTGGTTGTGACGTATGTAATGCACCAAATTCCGTAGGAAGAAGGGCAATAATGTCTTTCACCTTGATAAAATTCACCAAACATTCTCTTTGTTTGGGCTTTAAATCCTCGATCTCAAGAATCGTTGCCAACACAGAATGTCTGTCTTCGTCTACATCCATCTCGACCGCTTTGTTTACTGTTGTGTTGTACCACAAAAGGAACCAAGACAGGCGCTCCAGTTTGACGTCATGGCTTTACAGCTCTTCACAGTTCTTGCAAACCGTCCAGTGTATTCCGATTCCTGACCTAGTCGCTGGAGAGAAATGAAATAGAGCGGAGATGGCGTCAACCTGTCTTACGCCCCACTACAGCACCTGGTATTCTCAGCCGTCTCCCACCGAAGCACTAACACGGCCTCACAACATTACAACAGATCAAAAAATAGTGTTATATGGGCCCTTTAAAAATAATAAAAGTGTAATTATTATAATGTGTAACCAAATAATCTTAATCTCTTACTTTTTATTAGTTTTGTTGCAGCCACAGCAGTCCCTCACCACGTTTCCCACAGCCCATATGCTCAGGTGCATATTGTGCTGGAATGTAGAGTGCATGTGTGTGAACAGGCTGTGCTGCTGTAGGCACATTTTATTATTGGCTGCGTGTAATAAGTCTTTGTGTGTATGCCTGATCTTGCTGATACCAAACACTCAAATAGCCCTCAGTATTGATGTGTGAGCAATCGCTAAATCTCTCATCTCTGCATGCACGCCTCTCTGTATCTCCTCCCCATCTACATTCTCCATTCTCATCATCACGTTTAACCCTTTTTGGCCCTTGGTTCTCACAGGGGCTCATTCTGATCCCCTTCCCATGCACCCTCCCTTCCTCCCTCCCTCGCCCACTCTCCTGCTGGCTCAGCTGATACACAAGCGCTCTTTGTTTCTGGCCTTTGATGGAGGCGCGCTGAAAAGGGATGTAGAAGAAGTCACAGGACATGGGAAAGGGAAATCCGTGTAGGAAAAAATAGGACACAAACAAGGGGAGGAAGGAGGAAAGGGGGATTTGGAATGGAAGAAAGGGAGCATCTTCGGATCAATGGTCAGGGTTGTTGGAGTCATTGATATCCAGTAGCGTACTTCCTGTGTGTGTGTGTGTGTGTGTGTGCGTGCGTGTGTGTGTGTGTGTGTGTGTGTGTGTGGGGGGGGGGGGGGTCTTAACCAAGCACACTTCAACTTGTTTACTGCGGCAGTGATGCAGACGGGCTGCAGTTCAAGAAGAAGGTCAACCATTTTTTATCGATCGGTCCAACATTTCAACCAATGTCACATGAGAACCCGAAGAGAATAAAGTGGATAAATATCAGATATACTGTGTGTGGCCTTCTCTAATATGGATTTCTTTTGTTGTTCTTTTTTTTTTTTTTTACAGTGAAGGCAACGAGACACAGTTCCACAGCTCCCTGCCTCACCAGGATGGTATAGCCATGGTATTATGTGAATACTGAAGCAGTGTCATCACTACATCTCCTACGGTAAGGCACAACAGTCAGGACGTACTATTGGCTATTCATTATTATTTAATTATGCATTGTTTTTTTCATTGCTTAGTTAACTCAAAAGCAATCATGATAATCCTATTTTTGTGTGGTACATATGTAGTTCTCAAACTTACCCAGAGTTAGAATATTTGCAGTTTAAAGTCAATTTTAGTTTAGTTAATCCACATTTTTGTCCTACTTTGGATTAGCAAATCAAGCAAAACATGCACCGTCGGTAAAATCCAACAACTAATGTAATTCTGAACAAGCCTAGCAACAAGCTCAGGGAGATGCATTAAAGGCTCGGTCAAATGCAGAGGACAAATTTCCCTACGAGGACAATAAAGTGTCGTAACCTTAACTGTGCAGTCCCATTTTAGACTTGTTTTGGCCTTATAGTTTTGAATAGTTTTAGACTTGGCTAAGATTTAGTGGCACTTGGAAGGCCAAATAATTTCTTAGGTGAGGCTTAGTGTGAAAAGTTTGAGAAAAATCTATATTAATGAGTCTAGTTAGAATTTGGCAAACTCACAATTATGTCTTTTTGTTGCAGAATCACTCATACTTAAATGTACACTGTGTAACTTTTTGGTTGGAGGTCCGACCATACTTGTTTCTCTGAATATGTTTTTGCTCTGCCTGGAATGTTTCACAGTGAGCGGCGTCACCTCTCCACAGATCTGACCTGTAACTTGGTCTGATTTGCTCTACATGAAGAGAAAAAGGTTTAATACCATACTGTGAAACACTCCAGACAAAGCAATAATGTCTCCATGGAGAAAAGCATTTGAAGGACTGTCCAACAGAAAATCATGAAACCATTTTATCAAGGCCTTGGAGTTATGTTCACGTTGGCCTCATTGACACTTTTACCTGAGTTGACCCGGCAGCTGAAACTCAAGCTCTTGCATTAGTTCTTGATGAGGAAGTCAACTGCTCACAGAAACCTGAATAGAGCCTCTTTAGCTGCCTGTGAGTTTGCTATGGAAATGAGAATGGAAACCAGGCTATCTAGTTCAGCATTGTGTGGGCGCTCTTAAGAAAGCAGGGCGCCCCAGTTTGCCCATGTAACAGAACCAGACCGTGTCATTCCTGTCAAACGCACTGCTTTCTTCTATTAATTAAGTTTACATCCACTTACCTCAGATTCTAGGATATGTATATGTGCTAAACAGAAAGAAAAACATCTCATTTAAATTCATGTCTATGGTCCTTCATGGTTTATTTTTAAACCAAGACTCACTGTGCACATTTTAACGGTCCTATTTTACTCTAAATTAACCGAATTTTGAGCTTTTAGCCATGTTAGCACATTGTTACCTTCTCAAAAACATACCTGGAGTTGTGTTTTGTTTCACAACATCTCCAAAGCTCAAAATGTGATGTCCTGAAGCGGTAGTTTTCAAGTTAACAGCTCCTTTTACTTTTTGTTTAGTAGAGATTGGCCAACTTTGGGTATGTTTTTGATGAGGAAACAATATTATAACGTAGATCCGACTGTTAATCTCATGCAACAATTATTTCAAAATGACTTATTTATATGACCCATGGGGACAAGATATTTGGCTTTCTGAAAATGACATATTGCAAATCTCCGCAGCTTTTGCAATTTGTCCAGATTCACATTAAAATTGGATTGTTTTAAGTATTTTTTCAGCCATATCTGTAAACATTTTCCTTCATTTCATAATCTTTTTAATTCCTCGTCTTGTATGCCGTATCTTGTGCTGCCATTTGGACGCATTTACACTAAACCGACGCTTAGAAACATCCAATTCATTTGCTGATAGAGAATTGTACATGTTTTGACTTATTCATCTAAAACCAATATAGAGGATCAGTGAAAGCGAGTGTGTGCTTTCATGTGTGTTCCGGGTGTGTAATTGGATAAACATGGGTGAGATGACCACAGGCAGTGGAGAAATCAGCTCGGACCATAGCGAATCTCTTACATGCACATAAAGGCTGTGTTCAGATGGAATCGTGGCTCCAGGTTCTTCACAGCCAGCTCCTCATACGCTTATTTACTCTTAAAGGCAGAAACCCCAGTGTAACCCAACCTTGAACCCGGCAAATTTCACTTCTTTTTAGATTTTTCGTACAGCTTTGGCCCATATAGCTCTTATTTGTTTGGTGTTTACTTTTTTCCTCACTATTGTGCTTTTAAAAAATACATTTGATTATATTTTCAATGAACCCGGCCCTGAAGGTAATAGTACAACAAATATATATATATGTATATATATATATATATCAATGGCCTACATACACTTGATACTTTTATATATGGCTTAGATATAAAGATGAAATAAATGGTCTTTTGATACTGTGGGGTGTTTTACATTACCTCTATTAGCAGAATGTTCAGCAGTTACCATGATGACGCAATGAGCCCATAATCAATAAGAGCGTTCATGATCCTGTTTAGGTGTTTGATTTTCAACAAATAAATTGAGAGCAATGAATAACTGTCGACTTTTTTAATCACCTCACTTGTAGTTCCAACCAAGTCAGTGCTTTCTGGTCAGATTGTGTCCAAATAAAATTCATATTAAACCATAGATGTTCATTTTGTTTCTTGTGTACTTTAACTTCTTGGGTTCTTTTTAAAGACAATACAGTAAAGTGTATTTACCTTGTTGACATGTTTCGGCTGCTGCTGGAAGACATCTTCAGGACTGTCCCCAGTGTTGTTGACGTGTCGTATATCAGCTGCTATTAATTCCTATAGGCATGGTCAGCTCTTTTTACTTCCTGTAGGTGTGGACAGCCTGATGGCCCGAGCAGGTCGCTCAGACTGACCACGCCTCCCGTCGCCCGGTGTTCTCTGGAGGAGGGGGTCCCAGGTTTGTGAAAGGAAGAACTCTTGAAATATCAAGAGATTGAGATTGATTATAATTATAGATGTACCTTTTCTGTCACTCGCATTGTCATAAGCATCCCACAATATGGCGTTAAGCAAGTCTAACCTGCATTCTTCTATTTTTCTTGCAAAAAATTCTTTTGAAAATCATCCTTACACTGAGCGGGCTTGTATCTTCACCTGACCTGCAACTTGGCCTGGTGTCATGTTTGTCACCTGCTTGTCTCCATGGAGATAGATATGCTTTAAGCCCTTCTTTGGAGCATTTAAGGAAAAATAATAATATCCCATTAAGATAAGCAGCTGGCGTGACCTTAAACCTTAAATGCACATTAGAGAGAAAACTGAAGAATCATAATCATCTGCTGTAAACCACGTATTCAAATTTAATAACACAATTTCCTTTTCTCTGACAAATCCTTATTCCAGGTGGATGAGTTTGATGAGCGTTTGTGCAATAACACTATACATGACAGACTCGCTCTGGGCCCCTATACTACCTGTACTTATCCATTATATATAGAAAGCACAGGTGGTTGTGTTTCATCCCCCACCTGCCGATTCAGCTGCTGTCAATCATCTTTAAGTGTGAATGTACTGAAGGCGCTGAGGCTCAGGTGAGACTGAGCAGTGATTTTTCTTATTACGTCTGGGAGCAGGCTCGATAAGTGTGTGACGGGCACATCAAACAATCGGCCATGTTTGCTATAGGTTTGAGGTCAGTCAGGGGCCTCCGCATCCATCAGGGAGTGGAACTTGCAACCATAACGCTTTTAGAGGTCTCAGATGTGCACTGAAGTTGAAAAAGTCAGAGCCAGTTTGGTCTGTGAAAGCTAGATTACAAGAAAGTACCAGAATGGCAGATATAATAACTTTTGTTTTTTATGGGTTGAAATCATGTTAGATCAGGTTAGAAGGTGTTTGGAGCTTAAAAAAACACTGCGGAGCAGCTCCTGCATTACCACATGACATCACAAGGTGGAAGAGAGTGCTTTCCGTTCGAGAGAAGAACTTAGCCTTAATATGCAGGGTTTGTTTGTGATAAGAAACAACGTTTGAACAAATACATTATTATTAGATGCAGATGGCAAGCCACAGTCTGATTTTGTCTCAAAGTAGACTTATCTACCTGCTTCTTACCATTGCGAGATAGCTCCATCGTCTATAGCTCTCAAATACCTTTAAAGTTCAGAAAGAATACATTAAAGTTGCCACTGTCCCCTACTCACTTTGATGAATAGACGACAGTATGGAGTGATAGCTACAAACTGATAGATGGCCGAGTGACTGCAGTGTACTGAGATTGATGGATGGGAGAGAAAACGTGAACAGAAACTAAATTTATACACTGATAGCTTTAACCTTTCTGTCACCCTTTGAGATATTTGCCCCGTGAGGCTCTCATTTAGTCCCATTTGGTGGTTTTCCTTCGAGACATTAAAATTCAAATTACACTTTCTCATTTTTACCCAGAAACGATCATGCTATTCTCACAGTAATCTTCCCCACTAGTTTCCAACCTAGTCTTTTATCCCCTGCTGTCTACCATTAACCTCCTCTTTACCTCTCCCTCCCCTCAGCTTAGGGGGGCCGGAGCGATGGTCTCCCTGGGGACATGCGTGTGCTTTTCCAGTAGCGTTGAAAGGCGTGGAGTCCTCTGGGGTTTGGGGAAGGACAGCGGCGGTGGGGTTGATTCCAGAGGTAGAGGCCAGGCCGGTCTTGGATCTACAGAGTGATGACGCTTAACCGCGAGCGCACAGGGAGGAGAGGAGCAAAGGAGAGAAGGATGAAAGAGGAGGGAGTGTGGACAAATCTTACATGAGAGGAAATGTAAATAGCAGACACAAAGCACGGTGAAAGGAGTTGTATCTGTAGGCTAGCGGCTTTGTAGTGTTGTGTTTTCATTACAAACTGAGCTTCAATATAAAATCCAATTCGGTGCGGTAGAGGAACTACTAGTTGGAGCTTGTAGATGCATGCAACATAGTAAATGTTGTAACAAGGTTTGTAAGGAATTCTATGTGATGCAAAATTGACTCTTTTGAGCTTTTAGTAATGTTGTTACCTCCTCAAAAACATACATGGACTTGTGTTTTGTTTCAGTCACACATATCTGAAGTTATATTTACACATAGCCGGAAATGTTGTGAAACGAATATTTCCCTCCCTTGGTTTTCCAAAATAACATCATGCACACAGCATCATTTTCAAAAAAGTTTTTATTTACATCAACCCGCATGACGCTTCCTCATAGTCCGCATAGACCCTCTAGTATGTCCTGGGTGTAGCTCAGGGCCTCCTTCCAGTGGGAGTTCAGGAGGCATCCGGAACAGATGCCCGTGCCACCTCAGCCTTCTTCTCTCGATATGGAGGAGCAGCGGCTCTACTCCGAGCTCCTTGAAAAACATTCATTACTAAGTGGGCTCGCCTCTCCACAAATATGTTAAAGAAGTGGCAAAATTGCTGCCCTCCCAACCTCATTCATCTCTCGTTTTGGATATGATACATCAGCTGTGTGTGCAAATACAAACATATGAAAAGAAGAAATGTGACTGCTGCTCTGATGCTTCCATGATCATCATCATCTTCAGAGCAAAAGGTAAACATTGGTCACATTTTTGGCACGTCAGCTCCTAAAACTCCATTTATCTCACTTTACATGCAAACACCAAACCATAGTTTTCCAGAATCGCCACCTTAGCTGGAGTTTTTAGAAAGATTCATTTTGCAGACACGAATTTGCTGTTTGCATGTAAAAGATGTGTACAAACGAAGGGAAATGTCTCCTGTACCCATGTATGTGTAAACAGGGCCTGAGTGACTATTTATTGTTTGTCTGTCTGCGTATCTAAAGCTCAAAATGCTCTGTTCTATTTTGTGATGTTATGAAGCGGTAGTTTTCAAGTTAACAGCTACTTTTTATCTTTAGTTCAGTTGAGATAGGCATTTCTAGGACTGAAATTATCTAAATGAAAGTATAGAGTTTGGAGTATGGAGTCTTCTTGTATTACCACATGACATCACAAGGTCGAACAAAGTGTTTTCTGTTTGAGAGAAGAACTCAGCCGAAACATGCAGAATTTGTGTATGAATAAAACAAAACACAGCTCCAGGTGTGTTTTTGATGTGGAAATAACATCATACATACATACATTACATACTATTTTGAGCTGTATTAAGATGATCAAAAGTATGTGTTCCAAATAATAAATAAATAACATAAAAGAGCTTTCCCCTTATAGTCAGAGGATTATGGGTTCAAGTTCCTAGTAGGATGTTTGCATGTGCTCTCTTTAGGTGGGGTTGATCCAGATACAACCTAAAACAAGTACAGCTGGCTAATCTTCACGTTAAGTATTCTAATCCGGTGTCTAATGCGGACCTCGGGTGCCTGGATTTGTGCTCGGGTAAGATGTGGGGTTCGGACTTGTTTGCATTCATGTGCTGTTGTGCTGGAAAATCGCAGTTTTGTCACTAACAATAAAATCACTGAGTTGAATTGAGCTAACCGGTGACATTTTATGTTGTTAGCTTTCTGAAAAGCTGAACATCAAGTGTGGAAGTCGAGAAGCAGGTTTTGACACGAGTTCACAAGTTCTTTTCTCAACTTGTGCTGTGTTCATGCATTTTTCAACTTAGAAAAAAGAAAAAGAGAGGAAAAACAAGTTATTTAAGACCATGAACGCAGCGTAATCTTGAAAATTCTATGTGAGCCTATAAACTAATGGATATTACACTGTTCTATCTCAAGTTACCATTCCCTCAAAACTGCTGTGACAATATATTGTTCTTACATTGTTTTTGAAACAGTGATCCAGCAGTTATTAACCTGATTCATCAGCCGGTTTCGCTTAGAATGCATTCACTCTACGGTAGGCGGGTATTTTTTATCATTAACCAATCGCTGTTATTTGGTCACATATGTAATGCGCCGCTAAGGGGGCTAACTGGTATATTAAGCTTTTAACAAATCCCGTAGGAAGAAGGATGATAACATCTTTCCCCTTGATGAAATTCCCCAAACATTCTCTTCGTTCTGGCTTTAAATCCTCAATCTTGGAAATCGTTGACAACACAGAATGTACGGCTCTTCGCTGACTGGTGCCCAAACTTGCACTTCCAGTGTTTTTGCAAACCATCTATTGTATTTTGATTCTTTTGAGTGGAGGCACTAGGTTGTTTTTTTGTTTGGTTGTTTGTTTTTTTAATCTAAATTTTTTTCAATTTTTCCAACAAAACTTTGAAATAACTCATATTTATCATGTATACTCTGTATTGTTCTATGGAAGGTGCAGCAAAGCAAACACTTCTTATGTCAATCACTACAGTTTCTAATCAGCCTAATGAAAGCATCTGCAAAGCTCTATTGTTGTTTTGTATAGTGACACATAATAATGTTGCCTGTTTCCATGGCGCCAACATAAACAATAGTCAGAGTGCTATCCGGGCATCACCTGGCTCACAGCAAACAAGTGAAGCTCTATGATAAGTGCTGATAGCCATTTTGACCTTGCTTTGTTTGTTTAAAGAGGCAACAGGACATATCTCATCGACTCATGGTGATTTATTGTAACCCAGGAAACTGAGGAGAGACAGTGTTCTCGAATACTTAGATAAATAGCAGTAATACATCAAAAAGTAGTGTTTGGAGTATATGAGGCCATAACTTCTTGTCTTATGGCTTGAAAATGCTATCGCTCATCCCTTTATGCTTAGGTATGCACTGAATCTCCTCTCCCATCTCACAGAAAAAAAAAAAAAAGTTTCATTATTTGTGACTTCCTTCGTAGAAATGGGATTGTGCTCTCACCGCGGGCAACAGGAAATAGAGAATGGGAAACAGGATGTGAAGGGGGCCATGTTTTATTGCACAGCCCCACAGGCCGACAGCAGAAGAGAGCAGGAGGGGTGACACAGAGAGAGACTGCTGCGGTTTGCGTCAGCCGTGACATTCTGAATCACACCAAATCATTTGCTAATAGGCACAGCGCCGACAGATGCACAGAAAGATGATTTCGATTTCAGTAAATACGGATTTCCAAAACTGTTGGGACAGGCGGAAATGTAAATAAAGCCAAATGTGGTGGTTTGAAAGTTATACAAATGTAATTCATTCACAGTAAAGTATAAATAGTCTGTCAGATGTCTAAACAGATATGTTTCTCCATTTTCTGAAAACAAAGTCTTTGAAAGTGTAAGGGGAGTCTTATAATAACAGGAAATAGAACATTGAGAGGCTAATCATAGTGGAAAAAGTAGTATTTAGAAATATTTTTAATACATATTTTTAATGTGTGAACCTGAAACTTCAATTCAATTAACAAGTGAGTATGAAAATGAATGTTTGGAATAACAGCTTTATTTTGATTCATTTGTTTGTATCACTCCAGGGACACTTCCAGAGGTCATATTTTGTGATAACACATCTTCAATCCTTAATTGAGCAATTAAAGAGACACCAAAACAAAATACAGCTCTCTGCATGAAAGACGTTATGGCTGAATGGTGAGCACTTTCACCTCACAGTAAGAAGGCTCTGGCTTTGATTCCTGAACTTTCTCCTCTCTTATACCTAGTCACCCACACTTGCCTTGAGTCCATATTATCTGTGCAATTTTGTTGTGGTGAATTAATATTTTTTCTTGATTGCATGCTGGGATAAAAAGAGTTCAGTTGAAACTTTGCATCTGATATTATCAACATTCTCTGGGGGTATGATGCTAACTGTAAGCACTGCTCTGTTTGAGGCTTTGTAAGACTTTAATTGGATTTTTATTTTAACGTAATCTGACCAGAACAAATAATCTTAGGTAACAGGTTTTCAGTTAAATTCAAACACCTAAACAGGACCATGAACACTCATATTAAATAAGCAACATAGAATCAATCAAGTTATTTCATGCAGTATTATCAAGGCTAAACCCTTATTCACTCATATATTTTAATTTGCCAATCAAATCATTTCTGTCTGTCCTTGCTTATATAGGCCACATCTATTCCTAGCCCGCTCTGTTCTTTTACCACATGTCTCTTCATTGGAGCTGTTTTCCCCTTTATACCTCAGCCCCAGTCTGTGTCACGTCCGTCACTCATCTCCATCTGTGCTGCCTTCACCTGTGACAGCGAAGTGAGCACATCTTTATCACACCCAGAGGCCCACAGAGACCAGCTGCTGCTCCAAATCATCTGGATGCCCCACCACGCAACACCATAAACCACCCACGCTCATTTGGATTTCACGCGTTTGTGTCGTCTCCAGCTCGGCTGCACTCAATTTTTACTTTGTCCGTCAGGAACCAAAGTTGTGACAAAAGGTTCAGTTCGTTTTACAGAGAATGGAAATGGGATATTGGTTGTCAGGGTGATGTGAGGACAGGTTTGGATTGAAAAATGAAGAAAAAAAGTCAATTTGAGGAAAAGTTGTAGAGAAATGCCTGATTTGCATGAACGAAATTGCAAATATGTGATTGGGAAAGTTTTCTGGTGGAGGGTTTGTCACTGGCTTAGTATCAGGAAAATGTTACTGCTCTCCCTGGCGTGTTCTACAGTATGGAACAAACATATCCATCTCTCATTATATCAACTGCTAACAATTTTGTATAAAAAAAAATACTTGATGAGTCACCTGCTCATCTCCATGGAAGCTGCTAAACTGTTTGCTGTTCAGTGGAATAAATAAAATAAAGAATAAAATGAAATAAAATAAAAGGTTTTGGACCCTCCTCCCAAATTCTGCGTCCATGTTCTGATCTGTTATAATGTTTCTTCATCACAAATATACCTGGAGTTGTGTTTTGTTTCATTCACACATGTTTAACACACAGACCCTGCATATTTAGGCTGAGTTTCTCTCTCAGAAAGAAAACACCCTGTTCCACCTTGTGATGTCACATAGTAATACAGAAAGTGTTTTTAAAAACTATATGCCTTCACTGAAATCATTTGTATAATTTCAGCCCTGCATTTGTCAATCTCTGCTGGACTAAAGGTAAAATGAGCTGTTAATCTGAAAACCACTGCTTCATGACATCACAAGGTGGAACAGAGCAATGCAGGATTACTCAAACAAGTGTAAATGAAACAAAACACAACTCCAGATATGTTTTTGAGGAAGTAACAACATTGTAACATGGCTTAAAGCTCACAAGAGTCAATTTAACCTTTAAGAGCCTTAACACACTGCAAACTTCAATGTATAGTTTGAAAAATAAATGACTGGAGAGGTATTGTAGCATGAGGGAGGGCATCTGGTGTAAACAGTAAACCTAAATCAGATTCTGGTTTGTTTGTAAGTATAGAAGAACAATATACAACACTAAGAATTTTAGACAAATATTTATGCCAATACTTTAGAATCTTTAAATAATACAAACTTTTTAATGTTTCAGCACCACGGACAGCTCCATATGATAGGCTAGCCTTTTTTTTTTTTTTTTTTTTACCAGAGCATTCTTTCTTTCTATAGGGCCAACACTAAAAATGTCTTGTTTTTATTTTATGTCTGTAAGTCCCATAATGCAGTTGGGTTAGCTCTTGATATCTCAGTATTTTAGCAGCGGGGATGTGAAAAGTGGTGGTCCATTTTTGCTGTAAAAGCCAGACCTATTGTTTCGCCAGCGCAATTTTTCAGACTATATAGAGGCACCAGGTCTGATTACAAATGCATGGAGTATTCTTCCTATTATGCTTTTAATGCAGCCATCCCCTTGATGCATGCCACGCTCTCCGCTGGGCCGTTTCCTCCAATACTCCCATTTTAAAAGCTGGGTATTTTCGGTCAGACAGATGTTTTGCTTCCACCCCAAAGCCAATCACAAATCGGCCATTTTTGTTTGGCAATATTTTGGGTTGTGTCCCCTCTTGCTTTACCCATGGGGACCTTCCTTGTAGCTTGCCTGTGGTCACAATCCATCCATTGCGTGCTTCCAGTTTTTCTTCTAATATTTCTTTCTAAGTGCCTTACTTTAAAAGAGTGTTATCAAGTTTCTGTCCTCAGAGTATTTGATATTTTATTTTTACATCATTGCTATATTTGGCATAGCTTTCAGGGTATGTTTTAGGCAAAGTAGCACACGTTAAAATAGTCAGCTATACTTAGATGCACTCTTGTGGTTCATAGAGAGGTTACAGGGTGTTTTAATGCCACTGTACCTTGATTACTTAATTCTGATATGATTTATTCTTATGTATCTTCTATAAAGGCTAATTGAGGTCTTGTGTGAGATACAGGTCTGGACAGAAGAGATACATCTTAAAAGCTGGGAAATAATTGTTTGGGGACACTTTAGTTTAGGGACCACATATAAATCGTTAACTAAGTGCCAATTATTATGCTAATTAGCTGTTACTTAGCTATTAGTTGGCATTTATCAAAAACGTATTAATGCTTACTAAGATTTCAGTGTGTGTACAGCAGAGGTCTCCAACCTTTTTCCTCCAGTGAGCTACTTTTACAAAACAAAAATGTCAGAGAGCTACTCATTTTTAGTGCCATGGCGAGGCTTAGATGAGGTACAGTTGGATGCCTTTGAAACATAAAGCATTATCCATTTATTAGTGCACAAAGTTAGGCATGGAATCAAAATGATACATGTACAATGGTAAAAGACATTTAATTAATCAATTAATTTAACCACACCATAGGGCGCGCTCTTAAGCCTCCAACTCCATCAAAAAATGACTGCGCACCGCAATCCAGAGCGCCCTATACACGAATCCACTCAGGTGTCACAGCACAACTTCAGTAAACTACAAAGCCGCACCACCCACAGCGCACGCGAACACACACGCAGCAGACAGCGACCACGCAGCAAGAAACACCCGCAGCCACACTCATCACTCCATGCAGACGAGGAACGGAACGAAGGAATGAACCGAAAAAGTGAGTGCAATGTGCCACTTCTAGCCACACCTGAACAACTGAGTCACTGCGAACATGCCAACAATCCAGCGGTCCCAGACAGCACCCTCCCTACACGCCACAACTGAACAAAGCCCAGAGTCACCGTGAAACAAAGTCCCACTGACCCATCTAACTGTTGTGTTTCGTTTAAAGTACGGTGTGGGTTTATTTGTGAAAAAAAATTCAAAAATAGACCATACCGCCTTATAATCCATCGCCTAATAGTGCGGAAAATATGGTAACATCTGTTGTAATCCCCACTATGGTAATGGGAAGAAAATACTTTATGGGTTAATACTTGCAAAATACGGATTTAGATAAAAATGCATTGAAAGTAGATCCCTAAACTGAAGGTCCCTAAATTAAGTGTCACCAATTGTTTTCCCACATTGCATAAAGATATTGAACTAATCCGTTTTTCTTGTGGAAAATCATTGGGAATGGTAATGTGAGGTGAAATTCCAGTTAGATGGATATCAGAAAGGCTTATTGTATCTGTATGCAGTCGGTTGCTATAGTGATAAAGCCCCATAATGACTTTTGAGTGGTCTATAAATCCTCAGGCTAACCCTAAGATAAACCGTCTCTTTAGTGAGTGACATTTTTGAGTAGCTGGATAAGGAAAGCCTCATTGTATACAGTTACATGTAGTTGAGTAACTTTTTGAGTAGTTTTCTCACACCGTACTTCATCCTACTTTAACATTATTCATATTGAAGTAACAATATTCAGTAAACATTTGCTGGAGTAAACATTTTAGCTATTTCTCACACTTTATGGTGACAAGAGCTTTGTTTTGACAGATTCAAACATCTGTGCTTTTCACACCTTTTACCTTCACACTTGTTTAAGTAATTGTTGTGTCTATTGTTTTTGAAATACCAAAATCTGTGAATCATAATCTTTTTCCTTCTGCGTACATGAACTCATAAATCAGAATTTAAATGTATTTCACAGCCAAACTGTCAGTACTCAGAAAGTCGTTTCTCAAAAAATGTTTTTACTCTTGCTTGAGTAATAATACTTTAAAGCAACATTACTTTGACTTGAGTTCAATTTTCCTCTACTTTCTCCACCTCTGACAGCGACAAATTCACATATTTATTCTGCATTTCTCTGTGTCTTTGTGTATATTCCTTATGGATTGAACCTTTAAAAGTGTAATTTTTCCAGCCACAGTGCAAAACTTACATTGAGATCCATTAGCCAAAACTGCACGAAAAGGAAAAGAAAAACCTGGACAAACCCTTTAGGCTCCTGGATCATATTTATCGCTAACATTTCCAAACATGAACATAATTGACATCTTAAACTCTCCACAGCTTTAACATGAGACTAGCTGAAAATTCTATGATGACACAATCCGTGGCCTTTTCTCGTGGTTCAAATTGTGCGGCCACGACTGCACTCACTGGAGGAAAGTCTTGTTAACTCCCTCAACGGGAAACAAAGCATCTCCCGCCATCTTAATTAATGACTGGTTAGAGATTGTGTCTGGGCCTCTCTTCTGTTTTATCTGTCTGTTTCCAAAGATAAGCCAAATTATCATGCCCTAGACTAACCCCTTCCCATTTTACCTATGTATTTGTAATTAGAATAATTTGATTGTTTGCAGTGTCATCATGCTGGGGGTGAGTTACCACGGTGACACAAACATTAGCAAACACAGACAACAAAAAAAGATCTAAGGCTAATGCTTAATGGGGCTTAATGCTCAATTCAGATTTTTTTTGGGAAATCCGATGTTTTTGAGAGGTCGTTCACATTTCCAATTAAATGCGACTTGTGTGTGATCTCCAGTGTGAACAGTAAAGGGCCTGAAAGTGTCCCGCATGCCCAATGGAGGACACGATGACGTCATCCACAGCGAGCGTGCTCTGTGTTTACGGAAGTTGTCCAAACATGAACATGAGCATTGAGCACCTGATGATTTTAAAGTTCCTCTTCTACTGAAGCCAGAACATGTACAACTTACTTGTTTTAAGGAGGAGGTTGAGAAGGAGAAGGACGAGGTTTTTGGCCATGGTGTTTTGTGGGACAGTGGCAGCAACGTCCGTTGAAAGGAACGTGTGGATGCGGAGACGTAGCCAAGAGTGGTGAGTGGTGATGTGCTTCGCTTCAGTGACACGGAGTTCATTAACAATTTTCGCCTATTTCAGCGCAGAATAGTGACTTTTGTGGCTTGTTAATAACGTGTAGGTCGGATGAATGCGCTTTGGCCATTCAGACTGAAGTCACATGTCAAAAGGTTGCATATGTATCGGTTTCAGGACCACATATCCAAGTGGCCTGGGTCACATTTGAAAAAATCTGATCTGTGTCATTCAGACTGTCAGTAAAAGATCAGACACAGGTCACATAGGGGCCAAAAAATCAGATTTGGGTCACTTCAGGCTGCAGTCTGAACGTAGTCTAAGATAAGGTCTGAAAACTTGAAAAAAATACAAAACGGATTTAAAAAACACAAAAACATTTTAGTATCATTTTAACTGTTTTGGTGATTTTTTAGTTTTGTTTATCAGGTTGTGAACATACAAGGTTTGTTGTGTTGATTCAAAATATGAAAGGGCATATTCTTGCAAAATCGACAAAAATATTTGTCAGGTTTTCTTTCTATTTTTGTAGTTTGTTGTGTTTGACTTCATTTATAATTGAGTAATCCTGCATAATTTCAAAGCTTTAAAAGTCTTAATGTTGTATTTCAGGGACAAATTGCCTTCACTACAAAGTATGTCATGTTGTGCTACCAGCTATTGTTTTATTTTAACTCGTCTGTTAGAAAACTCCCGAGCTAAAAGGATTCGGTAACATTTTATTTTAGATGCTAACTAGTGCAAGTGGTTAATTCAGATTTAAATAATTTGTATTTGTTTTGCCTTGTCAATGTTTTATTCTGCATAACCTTATTCTGCTGTTAATTAGACACGTATTGTCATTTTCATATTATTCATCTCCTTAATACTGCACATTAGTCTGGTGTTAGGATCTTTTGGCACATGAATTATAATGCTAATAGGCTTTTGGTAATAATACTGTTAAGGTTTAGTACTGCAAGAAATATAGTTTTTACTTATTTATTCGCATTAAAGGGCCCATATTACACAGTTTTCTGATCTATGTTATAATGTTTCCTCATCACAAACAGACCTGGAGTTTTGTTTTTTTTTCATTCACACATGTTTGACACACAAATCCTGCAAATTTAGGCTTCTCTCAAACTGAAAACACTCCCAACTTGTGATGTCATGTCGTAACACAGGACGCGCTCCACTGTGTTTTTAAACTCTATACATGTAAGCATGAAATCTTTCTCTGCTTCTCTCTAGATGTGTGTTAAATTTACAACAGTGTGTATCCATATATTGGAGCTTCCAGTGTTTTCCTTAAGTGATACAACTGACTTCTAATACTCCCCGTTCTGTGAGTTTCGTATACAGTGGTCCCTTGTTTATTGTGGGGGTTATGCTCTAAAAGTAACCTGCAATAGGTGAAATCTGCAAAGTAGTCAGCTTTATATTTTGCAGTTATTATATCTGTTTTAAGTCTGTAAAACCCCTCACCACACACTTTAGACACTTTTCTCAGACAGTCCTTATGTTATTTTACTCTTTTCTTTATGTAACAAACCGAAGATTAATTAATATTCTGTAATAGCGCCCTACAGCCGTGTAACTTGTACTTTCCTTCAGCACGTCCAGAAGTTCAAATTTTTGTGAGATGGTGAGCATCTTCCTCCGTCTTTTGGTGCGACTGTAGGATAGGAGCCTTTGTCGGTGCAGAACGTTTCGTCGACATTGTGGATTTTGTTGGGGAGGAAACTTGCAAACATACAACACTTCAGACTCACACTGGTAGAGATCCAACATTTATGTCAATTTGTCAAATTGAACACATTCTGTACTGTACACGGAGACACGGCACAGAGGAGATTGATTGACAATGGTCTACAGTCCCTTAGCCAATCAGGACGCAGGGGGAGGAACACGATGCACATTCATACACTGTAAAAAAAAAAAAAAAAAACAAAAAATTGTACAATTGCAAAAATCCATGAAACAGTGAGACCATGAAAGGTGAACAGCATTATAGTAACTGATGACTGTATATGTACTTTGTCTTATTTGTCTTATATGTATATTCTCTGTACCAAGGGTTCATGTGTTCACTCGCCCATTTCTACTCATTATCATACAACGAAATACTGATCGTTTTCTTTTGTCTGGGGGCTCCCTGGGCTGCTCGCGAAGATGTAACATGGAACATCCTGATGTAATTCAATTTCTTTCATGTAACTATTCATCTAGCTATGGAGTCAATTTTTATCAACCACATTCTCCCAATAACAATACAGGTGTATGGACTGAAGGTTCACTTGAATGATTTGGATAATTTCAGTCCTGGAATTGCCAATCTCTACTGAACAAAGGGTAAAAGGAGATGTTAACTTGAAAACTAGTAGACAGACTGATAATAAAGGTTACTCAAACATGTGTGAGTGAAACAAAACACAACTCCAGATATGAGTACATTTTGTTTAATAAAGTAAACTTATGGATAAATAAAATGTTAAAAAGAAATGACATGCTGTTACTATCTGCGTTAAAGCCACTGTTATGTATTGTGAGAGGAATGTGCTGCAGATTGTCATATATTAAAATGGTGTTTATGATCTGAGCGGTGTACATTTGCCATAGAACATCTGTGCAGAATCTCTACATGGACGAAACAGCACTTGGCAGTTGCGTACTTGCTTACTCCGGCTGCCATCTTGGATTCTGTTCTTGTACTGCTTTGCTCTGGGGGTACACGCAGCGCCTGCAGCTACCACAGCGGCCAGTGGGGGACAGCTCCAGCTCACACCCCTGGGTTATATTTGCACCACCAGCATTCCCTTTGATCCGGTGTAAATGTGCAGCAGAAGACATGTCCAATCTTGGAATATTCCGGTGGGCTCAATGCAATATATATGAGGATTCCTTTTAGATGTTCTTCCAGTGGATCAGAATATTCCTAAGATTCTAACATGCTTTGACCAGAAACAGACCTATAGTGAGTAAGAGTTTCCTCCAGGCCATCACACCTCTGCTGGCCAGAAGATTTTCACTTTTCATTTGTTGGCAAAAACTCAACTGGAATTACTGACATTTTGACTACTTCCCATGGCTTTCTGTCTATTTTCAGCACCACGGACAGCTACCAGCGCTGCATTGTATTGGCCGCTCTAGAATTCTTTGTGAAATATTTTGTTCAATTTGTTTTTTGTGTTGTTTCGTGTTGTGTATGTCAGTATAGGATGGAATTTATGAAGACGCAACGTTTAATCATATAATTGCAAAAAATAATTTACGAGCCTATGCCATGTCCGATACCCAGTAGAGGTGTGCAAAAATATCGAAATATCTATATATCGTATCATTTAATGTGATGATACAGTATCGATATCGTGCTCTGCTGTATTGATATATCGCCAAGAGTAATTTTTGGTTTATTTTATAAATTTTTTTGTTTTATTTTTTTGTTTTTGTTTTGATGATTAAAATGTTTGTGTTTCATATGGACTTTGCACAAGAAGTGGTTTATCAAAGACTTTTTTGCATTGTTTTGTGTTGTGTATGCCAGTATCGGATGGACTTTATGCAGACACAAAGTTTAATCATATAATTGCAAAAAAATATTTACGAGACGATGCCATGTCCTATAGCCAGTAGAGGTGTTCAAAAATATCAAAATATCTATATATCGTATCGTTTAATGTGATGATACAGTGTCGATATCGTGGTGCTGCTGTATTGAGTATTTTTTATTTATTTTACTAAATGATTTTGTTACAGTGCTACAGTTTTGTTGCTTGTTTAATGGAAGGAAATTTTTTTATGCAACACATTTGACATTTTCACTGTTTTGATGATTAAAATGTTTGTGTTTCATATTCACTTTGCACAAGAAGTGGTTTAACAAAGACTTTTTTAGTATCACAGCCATGTTTTAGCCTTTATTTTTTAGTGAACCGTATCAAATCGATTTGAAATATATCATATCGAATCTAAAAACTCACTGTATCAAGATATGTATCGTATCGTGGCCTATGTATCGAGGTGTGTATCGTATCGGCAACTTCTTAATGATAACCAGCCCTACATTTTTTTGGTGGAGCATCTGCCACTTGCTTGTCTCCGTGGAGATGTTATAACTTTGATTATTTCACAGTATGAAAATAAACTTGGTCATCACAATAAAGACAAGTTAATGGTCAGATCTATGGAGAAACAAGCCTGCACGTAAAAAGAATTCATATTTTTGACGCTATTTTTGAACTATAAAACACCTGTATCTGAATAATTAGAAGTAACACATTTAGTAATACATTTCAAATATCATCCTCCTATGATGTTTCATTTTAACCAGGCCATACACTTCTTACTTGTACACTTTACTTTACTTGTCTGTCGCTCAGCTCCACACAGAGCTCCACTGCTGTAAAACCCAGATTACCAAGTCAAATCCCAATAACACAGCTGGAAGAGGGGCCTGGTAGTCACATTTTTATTGACCATTTAAGTGTATCAGCCTCTTTCAGGGGAATAAAAGCCTGTTACCAGTTTGCGGCATAGTGAGCCTCCTCAGAGACCAACTTTTAAGCTTGAGTTGTTATTCATACACTGATACACACACATGCACACAAACACACAGCACGAACACAGACACACATACACAAACCCACACTCTACAGCAATTCAAATGTGAACTACTTGGCTGGGTACAAATCTTATGCGGGATGACCTCCTGTCCAGTGAATGGGGTAGTTGCATTTCCAGTGTCCATTGAGTCGCAAACAGGAGAATTTTTGGGATAAACCGAAATGTACTGCTCTAAGCCCTTAAAATAAACAAGAAATGATAACTTTGGGTATTAAATGTTATGTTTGTGTACTCTTATCTTTTTTTATTTACACATTTCTT
The DNA here is from genome assembly GCF_026225935.1 of Boleophthalmus pectinirostris. Lineage (NCBI taxonomy): Eukaryota > Metazoa > Chordata > Actinopteri > Gobiiformes > Gobiidae > Boleophthalmus > Boleophthalmus pectinirostris. The sequence continues at coordinate 19,123,794 of NW_026570971.1, read as the reverse complement.
CACTTAACTGTGCTTTAATAGCGCTTTAACTTTCTATGCAGTAGGATTTTATATAGTGAAATGTGCACTGTGTAACTTTTCTTTCTTTCGTTCTTTCTGTCTTGTGTTGTACGTGTTAGAAATCATACAGTACATACTTCACTGATCTGTACCACTGCAGTCTGGGAAACTCAAGCTTGTGCAACTTAGACACGGTTGGCCAATTAGAAGCTGATTAGAATGCAGAAGTGACAGGTCGAGTTTGCCGCGACCTCCTCTGGCACAATTCTGTCCATAACTCGCATAATTTATATGCTAATCATGAAAAAATCCAACAGATGAAATGTTTAATATGGCTAAATGATGACATGAGCTAATGCTATGTGCACAGTGTCAGAGGTCAGAGAGATTTTTACATTATAATCAGTGTATATAGTTCCCTAGTAATTTTATTAACAGACAGTTTCAGTGAGGTGTATCCCCCTGCAAGGAACAGTGTTTGAATGCTATAAATACATATAAATGTGCATTGTATTTAGTTAGACATAAATTTGATGCCAATTCATATATTAATAAAACAGATTACTTAATATGTGAATGCTGTATGCCTGGAATGGGAAGTGTTGTACTGTACCTTTGAAAATAAGAACCACTGGAGTGATTTTGTGCTGCTTCTCTCATGCAGAAATTTAATACAATCAAATATAAACAGTATCAGCTAGAGGTGTAACGATATCCAAGTCTCATGACACAATATCATCATGGGATGAACCTCATGGTACAATATTATTGCGACATCGTGGGAAAGCTCACAATATGGTGGGGAGGCTCACAGTTAGGGATGTAACAATAGCCAAATCTCTCTATTTGATATTTTCACAATAAACATCTCACAGTATGATATTTATTGAATATTTTGTGGAGTTAATATGCTACTTTTTCCTCTTAAAATGCCTTGACAAGACTTAATCCAAAGAACTAAGACTTAAAGTGCTTAGAACAGTCCACAATGTCCACTTCAACATGTTATTCCATCAGATAATTGTTTTAACAATGTACATACAACAGGTATAAGCCATTTGGTAAGCCCTGCCTGAAAATAGAAGAACCACTGGAGTGATTTCATGCTGCTTCTCTCACGTAGAAGTTTAATACAATGAGGAGAAAGAACGCAAAATCCCCCAAATGGTGGGTGAAGGCTTTACTAATCACCAAAACAAAGGATCCCAGGCTCAGCAGTCGATCACAGATATGATTACAGTTTCCTTGAACGAAATGACAAGAATGTTACTGAAAAATAAACTAGAATAAACATTTAAGTAATTTTTTTTTTTTTTAACTGTATTTAACAAATGTTTTAAGGCTTATGTAAATTAATATTTATTGCAAACCTTTTTACCGTTTTTACCTTTTGACATGAAATCACATTATGAACCAGATCACTGCAAACAGGCCCACAGCGTAGTACAGGGGTCTCCAACCTGTAGATCAGGAGCTACTGTTAGCTCTCCACACCCTTCCAATTAGCTCGTCAGGGGAAATATATATATATTATTTATATTACACTTCTGATTCAATACGATTACATATATCGTATTGAATCAGAAGTGCACTGTATCGAGATATGTACTGTATCGAGACCGATATATCGAGGTGTGTATCATTTCAGCAACTTCTTAATGATACCCAGCCCTAATTACCATTGTACACTAATAAAGGGATAATAGTTTATGTTTTATAGGCATCTAACTGATATATAAGGCTTATACATACTCAGTTTTTTGTGCTGAAACTTGTAGCTCTCTGGCATTTCTGTCATTCAGCGTCATACATTTCGTCATGCAGCACCATTCTAACCAATCACATGAACTTGTGTGTTGAGATTTCCTGGCTGCTTGATTTGAAGGTCAGTGGTTCGATCGCTGCTCCGACAAGTGCGTGTTGTTGTTGTGTCCTTGGGCAAACATTTCAAACGCCTTGGCATAGATGATAGTCTATCGCAGAGCAGGTGCTGCTACAAAAACAGCTCACCACCACAGAGTATGGAGTGAATGCATAATACCAGAGCGCTGTGTTTTTAACTTAACAATACAACACATCAGTTGCCAGTGAGCGACTCCATAATCAAGTGTCAAGTAGCTTTTGATGGATATGTTAAGATTAGTCACACCGCCTGGTCTTAGATGGTGTGGGTGTTTTTACAAAGGCTTTCACACACATACACACACATACACACACATACACACATGAATAGCGTGGCCAGCCTGCTTAATGTGACGACTATTTCTGTAGCACACACACCTGCACACACAGGCACACACACACACACGCACAACACACACACACAACACACACACACACACATGCTCGCACCGGTGATCTGTATTTAACCTAGATAGCCATGTGATTAGCCTGCTAGTTATTAACAGCACTGTCACACAACATGCCCGCAGCACAACAACACAGTAAAAATCCTTAATAACTTCTAAACAATTAAGAATTTTTCGGAAACTGCTTTCAAACCTTTTCTTTTTCCACGTTTTACGAATATTAACACCTGCCAAATTGTCCAAACAGCGATTAAAACCAGCTCTTTTGTATACTCCACACTTATTTCAAGGGGGATATTGGCTTAGCTGTTTGTTGTGTTGTAATTCAAAAGGATGTTCAAATAGTGAACAAAATGCAATTTATATGCAAATTTAGAGCAAAATAGTTAGTTTTATTATGGTGCATGTTTCATTTAATACAAAAAGAAAGATGTAAATAAAATAGAGGATATACATTAAAACTGCTGTTTGAAGGTTACTAAAATGGGTGAATAATATGCCACGAAAAACACATTATACGGCTTTAGTTTTGATTTTTTTTTAGTTCTGGTTTAGCTCTGGTTCAGGTTTAGTCCCAGTTAAGTCAAAATGTTCTGCAAGTGTGAACACGGTGTGAATATTTTTTTATTTGTAGGTAGTCAAAACAACGTCTTAGGAGCAGAATACCGAGAAAACAAAATAAAAATAAAAACATTCCAAAAAGACATTTCATTGACAACTAAAATAGCTACCCAAAACTTTTGTAGTAAATATCTCCTCTGTGCTGTGTCTCCTGTACAGTACAGAATGTGTTCAATTTGACAAACTGACATAAATGTTGGATCTCTAGCAGTGTGATTCTGAAGTGCTGTATGTTTGTAAGTTTTCTCCCCAACAAAACCCACAATGTCGACAAAACATTCTGCACAGACAAAGGCTCCTGTGGTCACATACAAAAGGCAGAGGAAGATGTAACCATCGCACAAAAAGTTGGACTTCTGGACATGCTGAAATAGGTAGAAGTTTCACGGCTGTAGAGCGCTATTACAGAATAAATGAATCTTTGGTTCGTTACATAAAGAAAGAGAAAATAACATAAGGACGACAGCAGCTATAAGTTTTAAGAAGGATGCAAAAAGGGTTGTAACTGTCCTGTCTGAGAAAAGTGTATAAAGTGTGTGGTGAGGGTTTTTACAGCCTTTAAACAAATATAATAATTGTAAAATCTAAAGATGACTGTTCACAATATATAGTTAATGTAACCCTCGTGATAATCGAGGGACCACTGTATCCTGATTTTGATTTTATGATATTATAAGCCAACATTTCTTTAACATGTTGTTAGTAGACTTGGATATAGGCAAGTTTATTTGTAAAGCACATTTTTATACACAAAGTAATTCAAAGTGCTTTATAGAATAAGACCAAAATAATCAAATAAAAATGTAAATAATCCTAATACATGATCCTTTCAGTCATATGTGCGCTGTGACTATCCTTTTTGAGAGGAGTGTATAAAGTGTGTGGTGAGGGGTTTTACAGCCTTAAAACAGATAATAATTGTAAAAAATAAAGCCGACTATGTTATTTTTAGAACGTAACCTCAGCGATCAATGAGGAACAACTGTACAGTGATACAAGGGACGAGGAGGAGGAGGATAGGTACACAAAATGTCCTGAATAACCTTTCCGATATCTGTTACGTAAATCTGTACAACGTTTTTGCTTTTTACAAATTTCGATGTGCTATAAGTAGTTTTTTATTTATTTTTTTGTCTGTGTTAAAAGTGGTATATGTAAATAATGCAACGCCAGTGTGCTCATGATTGAATGTGCTTGAATAATTGATACAGACCCCGGCGTACTCGCACACACAGCCACAGCGAGGCACGCCACAGCCCTACCTGTCCCCTTCTGTCCATCTGTCCTCCTCTCAAGATCACCAAGTCATCTTTTATTCAATGCGGAGACAGCTATTTACCTGTGCAAGATTTCAACAAACCTCTCAAGTATTGTTTGAAAATAGTACTAGTGCACATGTAGCATTGACACAGAGTTTCGGTAGGTCCCAGAGAAGAGCCGGTTACTCAGAGGTTGTTTTTGGCTCGGCGTTTTCATTCATATTTTAGGCCTTTCGCTTGGCAGTGCATCCAGACTCACATTACGTTTTCATTCTCTTACAGCTCTTATGCTAATTGGATTTAGGAAAAGGAGTTCTTATGTCTTGCTTAAACTTGTGCAGTTAATGAAATGATTTATTTGTTCGTACAGTCATTTAATTTTGGACTTTATGAGGTTGTTTACATGGAGTTTAAGCTATAATTATTACAATAGAATGAATGTAAATGAGTTACGCTTATGTTTACAGAATTTACAGAATTTTTTGCTTCTCCATCGAGTGAGCTGCTATTTTGTTTTTTGTGCGCTATGTAACTTCTTAGTGTGAGGTCCGCCACTTGCTTGTCTCCATGGGGATGTCGTTGCTTTGCCTAGAATGTTCAGAGTTATGATATATACACATGGGAGTATAAAAATGATCAGCCCAACAAAAAATGTTATAAAATGGGCATTGCGAGAATGACCGATCTCACTGACTCAACAGTCTGCCTGTCTCCCCTACGCCAAAGGCACAAGCTCACAAGAAATTCTGGCACAAACTCACAAAATTCGGAGCAGTGATAGAGCACCTTGAGACCTAAAAAAGGGCTGAAATGCTGCCTTAAGATGAAAAGAAAGTTGGCCATATTGGATCAAAGCTTCAATGCCGTTTTGACTGATTTTATTTCAATTTTAGTATTTGTCTTTGCTTAAAAAAACCTCGGAAAAATTTGTCAGCGGTGTCACTTTTTCCTCAGATCCGACCTGTAATTGCAGACAAAATCAGCAGTGTGGAACAAAGAAAAACATCTCTGTGGGGAGAGTAGCATGTGGACTCCCAACCAGAAAAGTTACATAGTGCACCTTTAAACTGTTGCTATTTATTTATTGTAAAAACTACCAAGCTTTTGTATGAGGTCCATTTTAAACACGTATGTATAAGAAACGAGGAATCAAATAAACTACACTGATCCGACACTGAAAAGCAAAAAGAACGTGAATTCTTTCCAGACAAAGAGAATGCTTCTCTACTCCACAGTCCCCATACAAGAGCATTTATAAGAAACTCAAAGTGCCATGTTGACATTGCATGTTAAAACCCTGTAGTCCCAAAGTCAACAGCTGCTGAGATCCTTCATTAAGTCACGTTAGCATAAAGTAGCTTTAATTACAGCGCAGGGGATTGATGGAGACTGTCAGCGGGAAGATCCACTGGCTGCAACCTGCCACCATCTATCTCCTCTCACGTGAGTCCCACCAGGCTCTAATGTGGACTTTAAACACAAGATTCTCAGGCTATAAAAACATCCAAACTACTGTTGTCAGGATAAGTGCAAAAATTCAAATTTGATTTTGTTATGAAGGAAAAGGCTTGATACTTGATGACAGTTTTTCATATCTGTGTGTATTTGTCAGTATCAGTGTGTCATGATGTTCATTTTCCTTGAGTTATTTTACCACCCAAAATCCAGTTTCTATTTTTGGATTTTTGTTGTTTGGTTACTTCTCATCTTTGTTAAAGGGGAGAGTCCACCACTTGCTTCACTCCACGTAATGTTCCACACTATGGTATTTAATTTATGGAGACAAACAGGTCACATCACCAGGCCACGTTACGGGTTGGATCTGTGGAGAAGTGAACCCGCTCACAGAAATAATGCATGTTTTTGGAGTAGTTTTGGGAAATAAAAACACCTGTAATTGAAGATATGCCAGTTGTAACTGTTTAATGCCATACTATGGAACATCTGAAAGTAATAATATTACCATGAAGACAAGCAAATGGTCTGTCCTCCACTAGAAAAGGTACACAGTGCACCTTTAGACTTTACATTGAACAACATTTCAAGTGCAGGTCTGCATTTTGGTAGCCAGGCTGGTGCCACCTAGTGCCTCCGCTCAGTTTCATTTCTCTCTTCACCCGTGAGATCATATCAAATATGTATTAGAGCGCCTTTGTGGGTCCCTTTTGTGGTACAACACAACAGTAAACAAAGCGGTCGAGATGGATGTAGACGAAGACAGACATTCTGTGTTGGCAACGAATGTTTGGTGAATTTTATCAAGAGAAAAAACATCACTGATTCATCAGCCGGTTTCACTTCGTGGAAACCGGCTGATGAATCAGTCGACCATTCTGGGTCCTCCTCTGTTTAAAACATGACATAAAGCCCATTCAAATGTAGTTCCGAAGCTAGTTTTAGTATTGATTTGCATCTGGGTTTTATTGTCCATTATTTGACAATCCTAATTCAGACATTACTCAGCGTATTGATGTCTGTTTACTTTGTGTTACTTTGCTCACCCACTGCTGCCTCTGCTGTGCCTGTTTGGAGCCCAGTCGATATTGTTTTGCCTGGCCTCTCTTCTCAGACAATGAAAGTGCATTATTTTCATGGAATAGCATTGAGGTTGCAGCAAATAAGATAATGACTCAATATTAGCATTTCATTTTGTTAACTTAAGTATATGGAACAGGGCTTGTGGGAATAGCAAAACAAAGGCAATAGGAGGCAATGTGCAAGCTGCTTCTCAGAAATGATGTCAAAGAAGCACTCAAGTTACAATTGCACAAGTCTGTAAAGAAGTTGCACAGATAAGCCCCAGGAGAAGATGTACAGTAAGTCGTGTTTAGTTTATTATGTTTAAAATGTGAATTGATTCATGAAAGTGTCCACCTTTAGCAGATATAACAGCTGAACACACTCGTGGCTCGTTCTTTTTACAATAGAAATCAAATATTCTTCAGAAAGTTCTTCCCAAGTCTGTTGCAGAAGTTTCCATAAATGTGTGGCACTTGTACGTTGCTTCACTCTTCTGTCCAGTTCATCCCAAACCAGCTCGATGGGGTTTAAGTCTAGAGACTGTGCTAGACTCTCCAAGTTTTCAAGCTTTACCATCTTGTTCTTTTTTCTTGAGGTAGTTTTGGCAAAGCTTGGACTCTATCTTTTATATATTTTTTTACCTCTGGCTGTTCAGTTCTTACCTTTGCACCATTTGAAGCGCTTCATTGAACTTGCACGACTTGAATTGCCATAAATAACTGGAAAAATTAGGATGTTCTAAAACTTTTGACCAGTCGTGTATGTTCTATTTGACTTTTAGTGCATTTTTTAAATCATGTGTCATACTGTATAACGTTGACAATATTAAAATCATAATGGATTGATGAATTATGAAAGAAACAGAAGAAAGATTTTTTTTTTTTTTTTTTTTACTTAACTACTTAAAGATGACTGCTCAACTTTTCTGGTGGAGGGTCCGTCAAATGCTTTTCTCCATGAAATCTCAATGGAGATCTTTATGGAGACCAAACCAGATGGAGTTACAGGTCAGATTTGTGGAAAGACAAGCCCATTCACAGTTTTTCAAGGTATTTTTGAGCTATAAAACCACCTGTAATTTAATAAATGTGAGGTAAATCTGTTTAATGTCACACTGTGGACATATGAGGCAGAGAAATGACATATCCATAAAAATAAGTAGGTGACGGATCCCAAACCATATTTATTAAGTAGTTACTAGGCCTGAATAATCCTAGACTATTTGTTCTTCATGAATTAAGGTGTTGAAATCCCACCTCCCTATTGCTTTCTGCACCAGGGAGGCTGCGTGTCGTGTGACACATGCTGTGATTACCAGCTAATGCTATGATAGAGCTGCCTTGCCTTTCAGCACCACGGCCAGCTCCGTCCTCCACTCTGCACGCTGACAAACCTATGTGCCCAGAGCATGCAATTTGGCTGGATTTGGTTTTGTTCTTATGTAAGCTCCACAGCCTCCTCTTGCCTCCAGGACCATGGAAAGTGTGTGTCATCCTCCCACCTTATCTGCTCCTCTATTCCCTGCTCAAACTCTCCATAGAAATAACATACAACTGAGACATATAGGCTAGAGCTGCAAATTAAATATCCATTTCACAGTTGTATTGACGAGATTGTTATGTGGGTTTGAAGCTGGAATGGCCTTGTATGCAGTTAAGAGTATTGCACAACAAATTGTAGCCAAAGGAGGCGTGTGAGTGATCCTGTCGTCCACAATAGACTACCATTGAGACGAATGGGAAGGCTTAAAACACAATAAGCCATTTAGTTACTCCTGAAACAATTTAAAGTTAAGTAAAATATCTTGTTTGCAATACTGGCAAGACTGTTCCAGGGGAGTTTGATAAAAGGGGCCAAATAAAATTCTCTTAAACGCTAAAGTAGTTAAACTCTTGTTGTTGTGCTATGGAGACCCAGGGCAATTCAGCTTTAAATGAAGTCTGAAGTAAAAATGGCGTGATGGGGTTGTTTTGAGAGCTAGAAAGTGAAATGTACAACAGATACGAGATGTGTTTATAGGTAACCAATGAGCAGATTGCCCGGGGACCCTTTGCCCCAGACCGTTGAGCAAAACAAGTGTGATAGGAACAGCTGAACAAATGCTGGAGCCAGGGAGCTGCAACAAGGCTGAGAGGCAAAACTGTGAAAAATTTGGGAAGTTGGAAAACTCCGGGAAACTTTGAAATCTATTAAAGTGGTTTAGCATGCCTTTGAGTCTGTTAGCTCTGCCAGATGGTGCAATATAATGTGAATTTAAGCACCATTAGAGCTAAACGTTCATTACACTAAGATACTGTGTAAAGTTTTAAAGAGAACAATCTAAAACAACTCAGTTTGGTGTTGTTTTGCCTAAAGAGAGAGTTCCGAAAAGCTCTATAAATAAAGCACTACATCTTTAAGTGCTGTGACTGTGCCATTGTCTGTGGTTTTATTATGTGTTAAACTGCTCTCTTCTAAGTTAGTGAAACAGGCTGTGAATGACTAAAAATCACTGCTAAATGTGGGTGCTTTTTTATTAGCCGCCATCATGTAATTAAAGAAACTCTCTGTAACTTTCTGGGGGTGGCTTCTCACCTGCATGGGAAGTTAAATGCATACTTTGGAACATTCTCCATGGAGATATGATTTATGGCGTATTGGAAAATATTATAGCCAAAGCAGGAGGAGGGGGCCAGATTAAAATCAGGTTTGTGGAGTTTAGATTTTCTACATTTGTTTTCATTTTATTTGCAAAAAGAATATTTTTTTTTTGCAAGAAAGTTACACAATGTGGCTTGAAATCATTACATATTTGCTCAAAAATATCTGCACATTTGCCAGGGAGGGGGGTATGTAGCCAGGCTGGGGCCATCTAGTGCCTCTGCTCGATTTCATTTCTCTCCAGTGACTAGGTCAGGAATCAGAATACACTAGATGGTTGACATACATTCTGTGTTGGCAACGATTCCCAAGATCGAGGATTTAAAGCTGGAACAAAGAGAATGTTTGGTGAATTTTATCAAGAGGATTTGGTGCATTACATACGTCACAAATATCAGCGATTGGTTAAATTAAAAAAAGTACCCGCCTACAGTCGAGTGAACGAATCCTAACGCTGCAAGGTTCCACGAAGTGAAACCGGCTGATAAATCATTACATAGTTGCCCAAAAATATCTGCAAATTTGCCAGGGGGGGGGAAATATTGGTCCATCTCTAAAATGAGACTATTTTGAAGTTTTAATACCATGAGTGCTTCTGAAAATGTGCAGACTGCCGATATAGCAAAAACCTAAGTGTATCGAGTAAAAATAACAAATTGACATATAGAAAACTGCCTTTACATCTTGACCGATCCAAAGTGTCTGGGTGCTGTCATTCATTCAGCTCTGTACACTTTTCATCGCTCAAAACATGGTGAACTTTGCTTTCATGACATTTCAAAAGTTGGGTTAGTATCGTGTGGACACAGATGGAGCGCCACTCTCCTCTGCCATTGTATTACCGTCCATTTCTGTCACTCTTGGGCTCCTTTAGATTTGAATATAATATAAAGCAGTCTGACCCAATTTGAGTCACTTTAAATAAAATATTCATTGCCCCATCCAATTCATGATTAATAATTCCCACACCCCAGAGAGCCCATTATGAAAATAAAGTCTTTCTCAAACCACTCTTTTAATTATTTTTCCCTTTGGCACATTCTTAACTTTGATATTTTATCACAGAATACAATCAGAAAAAAGAAACAGATATGAATGACATGTGTATTTTGTCAGATAGAGTATGTCCTTTATTAACTTTTGTACTTTGAAATGCATGGTGCTTCAACTGTAATACTACACTGCCTGACAACTACTACTACTACTACTACTACTACTACTACTACGATATTGCCACTTAGAATGGATGCTATTCAGCTATCTCAAAGTAATGAGCCACTACTACAACTACAACTACTTTAACCACTTTTATATTTTATACTTGAATTACTATCATCATAACTACCTGTACCATTATATTTTTATATTTATACTCCTCTCTCATAATGGAGATTTTCAACTCTTTCTGAACAAATAAATATATACTGAAAGTATGTTTTAACTGCACTCAGAGTACTTTTTTTTTTTTTTTTTTTTCAGAATTTTGGGCATAGGACCTCATTTCCCAGTGAGCCAGAGTGTTGGAGACGTGTGGAGACACTTTTTAAAATATTCCATCCAGTCCTTGTATTTGCAGAGGTCGCTGGTGCTAGGCTAGTGCATGTCAATGGCCATAGTTATCCTGTCACTAAAAACAGTCTTACCCACTCCACAAAACACCCAAAGCAAATTATTACACCAGACTGTCCATGTGAATGTCTGTGTTGAATAATTGTAAAAGTAAAACCAACCTTGCATTTGAAGGATTTAGTTGTACTTTCTGATAGAAAGCTTGGCAGCGGTGGACTGATATATGAGAAAATAGTCCCTCAACATGTGATGATTCATGCGATGCAAGGTTAGTTTTATTTCAAACATTATTCTTTGACACAGATATTTACATCAACAGTCTAATAACAGATTTGCTTTGTGTTTTGTGGAGTGGGTAAGACTGCTTTTAGTGACAGGATAACTATGGCCATGGACATGCACTGGCCTAGAAGGCCTAGAAGGACTGGATGGAATATTTCAAAAAGTGTCTCCACATGTCTCCAACACTCTGGTTCACTGGGAAATGAGGTCCTATGTCCAAATTTCCGAAATGTCCCTTTAAGAAATGTAGCTACTCATTATGGTTGAACTGTGAAGTCTGTATCACTGAATCAAACATGACATGGGGTTACACTGCGTACAAGGTCTAAAGTCTATTAAAACCCTGAATTTCACTTGTTGGACGTGGCTGTCGGGGCATCTGGATGAGAGCGGCGCACATTTGTAAAAGATTTACTCTCGGTTGGCCTTTAGAAATCATTCTGTTGTCTGTACGCATCAGCCTCTCTGCGCCTCTGTGTGTGCTTGTGTGTCTGTATGAGAGAGACTGTATTAGAATATCAGACTGGGGTCCCTGGTGGAAAAGTCTGAAGTGATGAAGACGTTGAGTTAGAGCAGCTGTTTTCAATCGGCAGAAATGGAAAGTAAAATCAAACTCCTCTAATGACATGCTTTTGGAGTTTTCAGGGCGTCTTCAAGGTCTCCCACATCAGGGAAACTGACAGCTGAATGAATAACACATTATAGTTTCATCATGGCACCTGTTAGTGGATGGAATTGATTAAGCAGCGGTAGATAGGCCTTGTGGGTAATTTGTCAGCCCAAAAGATTAGACTGCAGCTCTTATGGGGGGTCAAAATGGTCCTAGAAATGAAAATGATGATATAATAATAGGATACAAAATAAGATAGAAATGCATGGATCTCACAGTGGGTAAATGCATTTGTCAAGGCAGGTGTTAAAAGTGCTATATTACACGAAGCTTTAAGCCATGTTATAATAATGTTACCTCATCAAAAACATACCTGAAGTTCACACATGTTTGAGTAATCATTGTTTATTAGTCTGTTTACATCTCCACAGCTCAAAATGATCTGTTTCTTTAGTTTTAGTTCAGTAGAGATTGGCAATTCCAGGGCTGAAATTATCCAAATGATTCTAGTGAAGGTGCGTGGAGTTTGAAAACATAGTGGAGCCCTTCCTGTATTATCACATGACATCACAAGGTGGAACTGAGTGTTTTCTGTTTGAGAGAAGAACACAGCCTAAGGTCCTGTTTACACAAGAACGCTTGCGGGTAAAAACAACAAAATATTTTATCGGAAGTGCCTTTCATTTAGACGGTGTTGGCGTTTCTGGGACTTAAAAACGCAAAAATCTGAAACCACCCTCCAAAGTGGAAAAGTCTCTCTATCTCTATTCACTGTTTCATGTTTTATACTACCTCTTGGCCAGGTCATCATCGTAAATGAGAAGGTGTTCTCAACTAACTTACCTGGTAAAATATTGAATAAATAAATAAATAAATAAAAAGTTGAGTTTCCGTCTACGCTGCCCAAGATGCAAAACTCTGGTCAGATCTGCTCACACTGCGTATGCATTTACGTCACATACATACAGTACACAGAAACAAACATGTCGGATCATTTCCTTGCAGCTCTGGCAAATGTACAGAATCTGCAGAGATACTATAAGTGAACAGAGAAGGATGTGCAATTATCTCTGTCAAATTCCCAGTTGAATTCCACACACTTTTGCGTCACCGTATGCATGCAAATTTCCTCCCGAAAACACTCGTCAGGTAATAAAAAGTGAAGATGCGATGCCACTTTTGCGTCTTCTGTTCAGACCGTCATCATATAAACATAGCCTCAATATGCAGAGTTTGTGTGTTGACATGTATGAATGAAACAAAACACAACTATGGAAACATGGTTCAGAAAAAAGCGTAATATTGAGCCTTTAATATACAGCAAAAGTACAGAGGCAAGAAAGCGTATATGCTGTCAAAATCAAACTGTCAATAAGCTCAAAGAATGAACTGGCCCGTACTGCAGTTCATATTACTGAGAAATGACAGTTCTGATGGACTCATGTCAGAAAATACACTGGGTTTATTTTTGTTTCTTATGAAGTCATCCATCTGTTATTGATGTCAAACAACAAATGTACGCCCTGCAAGATCCATACTGCAGAATTAGCGTGTACAAAAATACATAGCCTCTTTTGTGCTTACAAATCTGATCAGAATACTAGCAAGATTAACTTCTGAACAGTCTGGCATTTTATCTAGGGATGGTTTAATATAGTTTTGTTTTATTTTTATCAGTCTCTACAATATCTGACGTTTGACTTTTGTCTGAAATGATCTAAATGATTCTAGTGAAGGTGTGTAGACTTTAAAAATTACAGTTTGAGAGAATAAATGTCTGGGTTTTTATACAAATTAAATAAAACATAACTCAAGGTATATTTTAATGAGGAAACAACATTATAATATAGATCAGAAAATACTGTGATATCGGCTTTTTAATAGATACAGGTCCAATATATTGTTCTTTATCATTTTATATTTATCCACACTTAAATATAGACTTCCTCATATGTGCAGGATGTGTAGACTCTCTGTTAGAAACTTGTGACCGTGCTAACCATGTGACCAACATCTTGTAAGGGAGGTTTTCACACCTCATCACAGAGACAAGTTTCTAGGAGGTTTTCAGCTCAGTAGATCATGTAGCCTATAAGGTATAGGTGTGGGAGAGAGTGTTAAGATTGAATGAACATGCTAATAATGAACAAGTGCAACAGTTTGCTTTGCCCTCGTTAGTTGTTTTAATGGTGCGCTGTGTAACTTTTTCTATGGAGATGTCATTGCTTTGCCTGGAATGTTCCATAGTATGACATTAAACAGCTCTGCCTTACGTTTATTCAGTTACAGGTGGTTTTATAGTGCAAAAATACCTAGAAAAACATTAATTCTGACTGTGAGCAGGGTTGCGACCTGCACAGATCTGACCTATAAATTGGCTCAGTTTGGTATCCATGATGATAGAAAGGTTTAATGTCATACTGTGAAACATTCTAGACAAAGCAATAACATCACCATGTAAAAAAGCATTTGACGGACCTTCTAAAAGTTGCGACACAGGAGAAATTCAGTTCGTCGACTGGACAAAAGTTTATTACACGCTGCTTCTTCAGTTCTGGTCAGAATGCTTGGATGAGCTGCGAAACTCGACCAGTTCGACCAAATAAACTTTTGTCCAGTTGATGAATTGAATTTCTCCTTTGCCATGGTTTCTACTTGGATGACTGAGGGATTTTTCACACCTCCAAAAGTTACAAAATGCACCTTTAACTCATTAGTTTTTTACCATTTCAAAGTTGCCGGTAGTTTGTCGTAGTACTCATAGTACACACTCATTTTCAAGTGTAATGCAGTATTTATAATAACTATAGCTTATTTAGTCTTAAAAAAGACTTAATTCATAATGAAGAAATGGTTTATTAAGAATGAGTCAAGCTTAGTAACTACTTCATGAATCCCCTAACAATAACTCCTACTTTCTGAGAGACTCCTACCTACTTGTCTACATGGAGAAATTGATCGCTTTGCCTGGAAAGTTCCTTGGTATGACTTTAAACATATCCATTTAACATATATTCATTACAAGTGTTCCTATTGCTCAAAAATAAAATCTCTCCACAGATCTGAATGTCAAAAGTGTAGAGCTGCAACCTTCTTTTCTCTGATGTGATACATAGGTTTAATCTATACTATGGCACATTCTAGACAAAACCATAACACCTCTATAGAGACAAGCAGGTGGCAGACCCTCCACTAAAAATGTTAGACTAAGTAGTGCACCTTTAAAGTAAATTAATAATCCCGCTGTTTTCCCCACTGGGACAGGGAAGCATCTCACTCTTGGGCAGTAGAGCGCTCGTCCTCTGATCTGAACGTTGGTGTTTTGGATCTCGCTCTGGACATAAACACCATTGTTAGAGCCACTGACCTAGAGGTTGGCAGTGTAATTCCAGCTCCGACAGATGAATACTGTCATTGTGTCCTTGAGCAAGACACTTAACTCACCTCGCCTCCGTTTACAGGTGTATGAGTATGTGTACGTGAAGCGGGTGAGTGGTTTCTTGATGTAAAATGTTTTGAACGCCTTGAAGGTCAAACAGAGTTACAGAAAAAAACCAACAACAACACACAAAGTTGTAGCTTATCTTAAAGTGTAACCTAGCTATGTTTTAATATTATGGTCTGGAATAGTCCAAATGTTTCTGTAAAAAATATTTACTTACTGACACAGTAACTTCGAAAAAAAAAAAAAATAAAAAAAAATAAAAATAAATAAATAAATACCAAAAATGGGCAAAGGTAAGCCAAAAAAATGTTATTGTTCATTGCTTCCACACACAACACTTCACTTTATTATTATGTACTTTTGTCTATGCTTTTTCTCTGCAGCCACAAGAATTCAAAGTGTATATTTGCATTTATTTTACATTCAAAACACATTTAAAGCAGAGACATTAACCTCAGCAAGCCTCATAACAAAAGCACTCCCCAGTTATTTCCATCTTCTCTTTGAGCATCTTACACATGCACCCCGCCAGCACTGTGTTTTGAAGCTAAAGCTAAATGCCAAAACCCTAACCAACATTTCTTTTTTTATTAACAGACTGTCATGTTTCAAAGGGATTTCAATTTTAATACATGCCTTAAATCTCTCTTCCTTTGTGCATTGGTGTGTGACTCCAGCTAAAGCTCGCCTATACCCACCCAGTGCACAGCCAGTTAACCCTACAGGGCAATAGTAAGGATCAGTGCACTACCCCAGAGCTGTTCTCGTGGCGGTAAATAAAGGCCAGTGCTTAGGAGCTATACATTAGATGCTCTTCAGTCGTTTGCATTTAAGCACCGTGAAGCTAACCAGCGGCGTGCTATTTTACGGCCCGTATTGATCTGCTCAAGCATGAGAAAATTGAAGCGTTTACGTCTTTAAGGTGGGGCTTATTGTTTCTCAAGTGCACAAAGGGTGTGACTACAGCTGGTGAACAGGAGTCCAAGAAATACACATTTCTTATGCAAAAACATGAAAAATAAAAAAAATATATGTATATGGATAAGTCTTCTGAAGGTGTACTGTGTGACTTTTCTGGTAGAGGTCTCGCTGATTATTTTGATTTACCTCCAATATTCCAAAGAAAAACATAAAACTTTTTAGTCTCCATAGAAACAATCATGAGATGCCACCAGGGCAATTTACAGGTAAGATCTGCAAAGAGGCGACCCCACTCACAGTCATAATGTATGTTTTTTAATGTATTTTTGAGCAATAAAAACACCCATAATTGAATAAAAAGTTTAATACCTTATTGTGGAACATTATAGCTAAAGCAACTGCATATCCATAGGAGCAGACACCCAACCTGAAAAGTTACACAGAGCACTTTAAACATTCAAAATAATAATAATAATAATAATAATAATAATAATAATAATAATAATAAAAATCAGCAGATTTGATCAAGAAGTAATGACAGTCTGTTTTTGTTTTTCCAAATAAAGCTTGACATTTTAATTAAATGTTAACTCCAGATATGATTTCTTGTGTTTGTTTTGGCTTTTTTTTGCAAATATATCTATATATTTTTTTCTTTCTTCAAATAGTGTCTCCTCTTTTTCATTCAGTCTCGGTCTCCGTTTCAATATCCTATGTATCTTTGCAATGGAAGATGTATGCCAACATCCCCGGCAGTGATCGTAAAACAGCATGGCTATTTAAATCTAAGGCCCCTTTAGTGTCACTCATGTATGCTCTCACATGCAACTCACATGCACTCACATGCACTCTGCGCTACGGCAATAGGAATGTTATGGCATGGGGATTGTCTTGTGAACACAATATCATCTGATAAGTGGTGATCGATAGTTCCTTGCTACATTCTGAAAAATCGTAGAAAGCATTGCGGACCAGATATTAAACTGCACCACTATGAATCAGGCACTTAGAGACTGGATGGTTATGTCTCCTATTACACCATCTTGTTCTTGCTCGATTTTCTTCTTGTCTTCCAGTCATGAAGTGTGTTTATAACAGGACCTAAAAATCAATATGGCGTAGCCCTATATGTTCCCCCGACATAATATATCTCATGTATACTGCTCGCCATACATTTGCATTAGCTACCGTTTAGCCATTTCTCTCTATTTGTGTGTTATCAGGCTGACCTTGGGAGCTCATCTTCTCGTATTCCTGGCAAGCCATGTTCTCCTATAAATCATCTAGCCAGTGCGCCCGTATCTGGTTTGTGATTGGTTTGATTTCACCCATTAAATCTAATTCAGGAACTCACGGTTGTCGGGAGGGTGGTTGCCGGGGTTAAAGAAGGATTTGTCAGCGCAGACACAATAAAAACATTCATAATAACATAAATACAATTTGCAATTCAATAAGTGCAAAGTGGATTGATTGGAATTAGCAAGACGATGGTTTTGTTCAGTGTGTGGCGCTATGAGTCTCTCTGCTGTTTATCTCGATGCTATGCAGATTGTGTTGGGGCCTGTGTCTTGCATGCAAAGCAGGGGAAGGCGTGGGTGGGTTTGTGTTTATTTTGTTTGATTTTTTTTTTCAGATTCGGATATAGGAACACGCAGAGAGCTTGCTGGAATAGCGTGTGTTGGTATTATCGAGGGAACGGCATGGCTCAGCATTTGTAGTGTAGTCCCAAAGTGCGCTAATTGTATAAATGCTAATTGTGATGTGTTTAGGCAGCTGCTGACCCCTGTTGTTTGAGTGGGCAAAGCCATTAGCCTGAGCAGAAGGTTTACTCCAGTGGACAGTGCAGGAAACAAAGGAGAGGGAGGTGGAAAGGGGGAGAGGGTGGGGAGATAGAAGACAGCAGGGTGGTTAAACTCTCGGGGAAGTTGGTGCAGTATTGGTGTGCTTTAAAATATAAATAACAAAGATGCACTCGTAAGCGTTTTTTTCAAAAGTAAGTGGAAAGTATTGTGTTTTAGCAAAGCTTTTTACAAGAATTTTTACTGTTCGGAGATTCATTGGAAGCACTTGATCTCTACAGTTACAAGATCAGTGGGACAAATATACCACTCCCAAACACCAGGGGTCATTAATGGCACAAATGATGCATATTTAGAAAGGCTATATATTTCTGTAGCCATAACAGATATTTACAAAAAAAAAAAAAAAATTGCATATATAGTTTTAATTATGGACTATATGCTCGACATTCTCAACATACCTCTAGTTGTGCTTTGTTTCATTCACACATGGTTAACTTAAAAATCCTGCATAATTAGGCTGAGTTCTTCTGTCAAATAGACAACATGTTGTTCCACCTTGTAATGTCATGTGGTAATACAGGAAGTGCTCCATTGTGTTTTTAAACTCAAATTTAATTCCACCTTAAAGCAAATTTTTAGCCTGATTCTCGATTTGTGGAAACCGTCTGACCTCGCAGCGTTAGGATTCGTTTGCTTGATGGTAGGCGGGTACTTTTTTTATTTAACCAATCGCTGCTATTTGATTTTGACGTATGTAATGCACCAAATCCCGTAGGAAGAAGGGCAATAACGTCTTTCTCCTTGATAAAATTCAACAGTTCTGGTTTTAAATCCTCGATCTCGGGAATCGTTGCCAATACAGAATGTGTGTCTCTTCTCTGATTGACTGGTGCCTGAACCCGCACTTCCATGACTCGATCTGTACAATAATTCTTTAGGATGAAATAGGTCCTTTACATTATGGTCATTTCATAGATGTGGATTTAGAGCCAGCTAAAATCTACTGACACAAATCCAGCGTGTCAAATAGAATGAGTGAGACGTGTGTTGGATAATCTACATTGTGCTGCAGCCAGCGGGAATCTGACAAATGAATGGAAAAGTGCAAGGCCTCACTTTCTGCACCAAACTCTCGGAGCTATCATCTCCAAAAGCTTCAAGACATGCGTTACACAACCTTGTCTTGGCCATGACCCAGGTTTGTCAGTTAAAACTTCCGAGCTGTACTTGCTATTATGCTTTTTATTGCATTAGTCAAGTGCATTAATAACTTGAATGTTGCCCCTTCATGACATGACAAGGTGGATGTGAGCATTTTGAGCTTTGGAAATGTGGGCAGACTACAGTAATAATAAAGAGTTAATCAAACAAAACTCTGATTTGTTTTGGTAATGACGTCCTAACATGACATTGAATTCACAAGAATACATTTTTCATGGGTGAAAGTGGCTCGGTTTGTAAAGAATTCATCCTTGGATCTGAAGACTGAATGGTTCAAATCCCACTCCTGATTCTGAAGGGCCCATATTTCACTATTTTCTGATCTACATTATAATGTTGAACTACTGCTTTTGAGGGTTAGAGATGTAAACAGACCAATAATGCAGGATTACTCTAACGTGTGAATGAAACAAACACAACTCCAGGTATGTTTTTGAGAAGGTAACAACATTCAAACATGGATTAAAGCTCACAAGAGTCAACTTT
Source organism: Boleophthalmus pectinirostris (assembly GCF_026225935.1). Lineage (NCBI taxonomy): Eukaryota > Metazoa > Chordata > Actinopteri > Gobiiformes > Gobiidae > Boleophthalmus > Boleophthalmus pectinirostris. The sequence goes on along the minus strand of NW_026570971.1, from coordinate 19,104,109 downwards.
ATGTAACATAGAACCTTTAAACATTATTAGTAAAGTGGTCAGATCCAGCGACACACAGGTTGGTGCAATTACAGCTTTCACAGACGAATACTTTTGTTGTGTCCTTGGGCAAGACCCTTAACCTACCTCACCCGTAGAAGGCGTAAAGTCGCTATATAAGTGTGACCATTTGATTTGTAGGCGCAGTTACTATCGCGGACACGAATCTATCTCAGCAAATGTCTCAACGTGCTTTTTAAGACATTTGTTACGCAACTGTGTCTCTGTCATGATCCGAGTTTGTCAGTTAAAATTCCCCGTCTGTACTTGGCATAGCGTAGGGCATGCTGATGTGTTGGTACAGTTAGCGATGTGGCTGTACTCAATGGGACACTACTTCTGATTCTGTTCAACACTTGAGCGTTTGAAGTGTTTTCCTGACTCCAACATGATGAATGTATTTGAACAGCAGCGGGCCACAGTGAAGGAGGGGCAGGTCTGAGTAAAGAGCCCTGCACATAGCTGGGAGAGGCTCAGACAGACAAAGTGCCTCCCAAATACGGTACACAGGATGTCATAGGCCCAGGCAGTAGAGTACAAGTGCAAGTTATAACACATGCAGTTTTCTATCACAGATTACATTTATTTACTTACAGGTGCTTTTATTGACTGAGATCTGACCTGGGACTTCGCTTAGTAGTGTCATGTGCTTGTCTCCGTGGGGATAGATAAGTTTAATGCCATGCTGTGGAAAATTGCAGGCTCTGTGGAGATAGGTGCTCTAGAAAAGTTACACTTTGCATCTTTAAAGGGCCCATATTACGTTATGTTCTTATCTATGTTATAATATATAAGATAAAAAACAGACAAGGAGTTGTTTTTCATTCACAGAAGTTTAAAACTCCTGCATATCCTGCATATTTAGGCTGTGTTCTCTCAAACAGAAAACACTCCACTCAGAAATTCCCAATCTCTCTTGATCATAAGGTAAAAGTTAGCTCTTAACTTGAAAACTACCCCTTCATGACATCACAAGGTGGAACAGTGCATCTTAAGCTCTGGAGATGTAGGCAGACTAATAATAATTGGTTACTCAAACACGTGTGAATGAAACAAAACACAACTCCAGGTATGTTTTTGAGGAGGTAGCAACTTTCTAACATGGCTTAAGGGCCTGTATACACGAGAACGCTTGCAGGCAAAATATTTTATTGGAGGGAGCTTTTTTTTAGACGGTGACGGTGTTTTTGGGGCTTAAAAATGCAAAAATCTTCAACCACCCTCCATAGTATAAAACCTGAATATGTTTCACCATAGTGCTTCTGTCTATACTGCCCAAGATGCAAAACTCTGGTCAGATCTGCTCACGTCGCGTACGCATACATCACCATTGAGCCGCCTGGCGTGCATACCCAATCAAATTCCACACACTTTTGCGTCACTGTATGCACGCAGATTTCCTCCCGAAAACACTTGTCTAAAAGCCACTTTTCCGTCTTCTGTTCAGACCGTCATCATATAAACGTAGCCTCAAGCTCACGAGAATCCATTTTGCGTAATATAGGACCTTTAAGGAAACTACATTTTCCAGTTAACACAAATATATGCCTTCAGTATACAGTGTGTAGGAAAGAAAATTAACCTTGAGTTTGTTAAATGTTTGATTCATTTTGTAATTTCCATGTTTTCTTATGCAACGTAAAGTGAAGCAACTGATTAACTCTCTGAGCTTTCCTCTGTACAACAAAATCAACATTCAGACATGGAAGCTAGGTTATAAAAATAACTGTATGCATATGAACAGAGAAGCATGTTTTACATCAAAGGAAATCCCACAAAAGCTCTTGAAAGAAACCATTAACCTAAAATTAGAGACTGTCAAAACCGAAACACAGAAGCTTGTATCATTTCTTAAGTATATGCTCTGCTAGTAAGTGTGAAAGTGCTGATGAGGGGCTCCAAAAGTCTTTCATCACAGTCTGTTGGCACGCCTTTAACCACTGTATACGCGCTCAGTGCCAGGGCGTTTCTCTCAACTGCCAAGTCGTTTCGCCACTCACCCCCGGGAGATTTGCACACGGCACTCAAACACTCTTTTCACTTTATGGAGCGCGTGGACAATCCATGTCTCACCAGAAAGCCATCAGGAAGTGCGGATCACGCCCACAGATGTTAGTGACCCTGGGGAGCGCCAACATGTGTGAAAGCCTATCATATTTACAGCAGCGCCAACACCACCTGATTTGTCTCTTACCCATAATCCCTTCGGATAATTTGCCATTTCTTACTTATATCCCATGGTTTCGTGGTTCTGGGGGTTCTGTGTGTGTATAATGCTGTACACTCAAGAGGGAGTTTGTGTGAAATAAGCTTTGCCCTGTGCTGTGTTTGGAGCCTGTGTGATGACAGGCATGTGGTGGCAGAGCGGTTAGCGCCTACATCGATATGCCAGGAGGTCAACCACCCACCCGCAATGACCTCCCTCCCTTTTTCTTCAGCGACTAGGTCAGGAATCGAAATACACTAAATGATTTGTGAGAACCCCGGAAGTTGTAGACCACACACTGACCAATCAGCGAAGAGCTGTGAAGCCATGACGTCAAACTCAAGCACCTGTCTGGGTCCCTTTTGTGGTAGAGCACAACAGTAAACAAAGCGGTCAAGATGGATGTAGAAAAAGACATACATTCTGTCTCGGCAACGATTCCCAAGATCAAAGATTTAAAGCCGGAACAAAGAGAATGTTTGGTGAATTTTATCAAGAGGAGGAAAGACGTTATTGCCCTTCTTCCTACAAGAATTGGTGCATTACATACCTCACGACCAAATAGCAGCGACTGGTTAAATAAAAAAAGTACCCGTCTACTATTGAGCGAACGAATCCTAATGCTGCGAGGTCAGACAGTTTCCACGAAGTGAAACTGGCTGATGAATCAGTCTAATATATGGGTTTCAGAATGATGAAGAGTTTGAACTGTTACCATCAATTAACAACACAAAACTAATAATGTATCTTTTGAATGGTTAACCATCTTTAAAATGGTAGTGTAGAACAAGAAAATGAAAGCCATGAATTGAATTGAAACTTTACTGGCTGTAGAATACAAGAATGATACTGTATTATTTGTAAGTACAGTAATGGGCACATCTATATAGTACTTTTTCTACCTTCAAAGCACTCAAAGCGGTTTATGTCACGGACCATTACTCATCTCACCCATCCTCATCCAAGCACACTCACACAGACACCAGTGCACACAGACATGGAGGCGAATGGGGTTAAGTGTCTTGCCCAAGGACAAAATAGATGTCCACAGATGACAGTATTCATCTGTGAAAGCTGGACTTGCTCTGCCAACCTGTGGGTCAGTGAATCCGGTGCTTATGTCAAGAGTGGGATTCGAACTGCTGACCTTTGGATCAGAAGACGAGTGTTCACTTTTAATAACACAGAGTTCTGCTGCTGTTTAAGCTCAACCTTTTTTAAAAGAATTGCGGGTTTGAAAGGTACATGAATCATTGTACGTTTGCGATCAGTCTTGAAGCTCTTAGTAGTTCCTCTGATCTCCTCCACATATTATTGTACTTCTCCACACATTTTTTTTTTTTTTTTTCATAGTGCGCATGTTACATTTAAGAGTCCCAAATCCTCGCTGCACCAGAAGAAACTATATCCTCCTCATGCTTTCACACCTCAGCACTCATTTTAATTAGGTGCCTCTGATCGTTCCCCCCACTCCCCTCTTGGATAATGCCTTCTATTCCTCTGTCTCGCACCTTCACGCGCTCTCATTCCACTCTCTTCTTGCTGTAATTAATGAGCTGATATGTGCTTTGGTGTGGCGGGGGTCGCGGGCCTCTCCCCCCTTCACTCTCCCTCTCCCTCCGCGCCGCATGACTCATCTCGCTCTTCTCGATTGCCCCGCGCTCAAACAGACAGACAGTGGAGAGAGAGGGACAGGCGTAGTATGACCTCCGCCACACCGCCTCATTTCAGACCAGTAATTACAGCAGATAGAAAGGCTTGAGTAGAATGAGAGAAGGCTGTTCATATATAGAGATAGAGGTGATGAGAGAGCAGGCCAGCAAGATGATAGCATAAGGTGTACTCTATATAAATATATATATGTATGCTTATCAGACAGAGTCAAAATATATACATTTCATACATTAAACACACTTTTTCATACATTAAAGGCGTTATACATGTTTGACTGGTGCACTGTGCAACTTCTCTGGTCAAGTTCCGCTGCTTACTTTTCTCCATGGAGATGTTATTGCTTTTCCTGGAATGTTCCATGGTGTAACTTTAAACATTTTAGGGTTTCCACTCTCTTCCATGACTTTTTAATTTGCTAAAGTGAATTTTCCATCACTTTACAGCACCTACATGTATAGAATTGATCAGACTTTAGGGCTAAATATGAAATGTTAACCCTTTCCACTTACCTTATGGTTTGGGATTATAGTTTTTTAACATCCGAAATACTGTCATTGCATTTATTGTTGTCTCCTTTAAACAAAAGGAGCAGATGTTCAGAAATGATCATAATAACCTTATGAGAACTTAACAGAACGCTGTAGGTGCATGGAAGAGATACTAAAATTCCAACTTTCATTGAATTTACAAAATTCCATGACTTCTCCAGGCTCGGAAAATGGCATTTTTATGACTGTGGAAACCCTGACCTTTCCATTTAGCATTTATTTATTCCAAGTTTTTCTATTGCTCAGAAATACAATATTGTGAGTAGAGGCGACTCTCCACAAATCTGAATTGTAATGCATGCTTGTTCCCAAAGCAGGCGGTGGACTGTCCACTAAAAATGTTACATATTGCATCTTTAAAGTGGTCCAAAGTTATTCCTCACTTATTTTTGCATTCTGAGCATCCTAATTATTCATGGTGATAAGTCTATAAGCACATTTCACAATTTTCAGAGGCCAGAGCGGAGTTTTGGCATGATGGTAAAGCTAGCAGCAACTAGCATATGAATGTGCACTTCCTGATTTGTGGATAATGAAATGGTAAGATACAGCAGACATAGTTTGACTTCAAGAGCTGCTTTCCAAGAGCTCAGATATGTGGGAGAAAATCAAGTATAGGGCTTTTAAATACATATATATTTTGTCCATATGTAGTGCATAACCTTGACTACATTCTCAGTATATATTATGTGTTTGTTGTAGAAAAGTATAAAGTTCAGTTTGGTATACTTTTTTAGTCAATAACTGTTTCTGCACAATGTGAATTAAATCAAAGAACAGCTTGACATTAAATTCAGAATGAAATGTAACAAATGAATCCCATCTATTGTTTTCTCAGACCATCTGTGAAATGCAAGTGTTGCCGACAAGCTATCTGAGATTTTAAACATTTACAATGAGTATGTTTTGTTTTTCATTCACAAATCCAGCAACAATGACACTCAAAATCCAAATAGTGCCCTTTGCCGCTGTGTTAGACTGAATGCCAAATTCACATATGGCCAGCCCGAATTGAGGAGACTTCAGTTGGACTACGTTGAGAGCTTGAGTGCATTGTGGCAACACTTGTGAAAGGACGGAAAATACACACACAAAAAAGAAAAAAAAAACTCCCCCCCATTATTCTGACAGCGTAATGTGACCAGAGCAGACAGCTGGAGAGGGACTCAGGGTCAATTGCGCAATCACGAGAGTCCAAAAGCGCATGTTCTTCATCCTCTATTGTTAGGCTTATATTATGAGCAATTTAAATAACTGGCCCTCTTTTTCTCTTCCTTTTCACTGTGCCCATTTGTCACTTTGAATCATCTCCAGCCTGTCATTTCACACCACGACTTCATGTGCTCTTGAAAACATACAAAAATCGTTTCTTCCTATTCAATATTCCCCTTTTATATTTGTCCAAACTGTCAGCCTGTAAATTCTGACTTTACACTTGGTCTGCATGCTCTACCTGTGTCTAGGTTTACAAAATGTCTCCAAAAACCAAAAACTTGCACAATAATCAAATACATAAATGTGCACTGTGTAATCTTTCTGTTGGAGAGTCCACCACCTTCCTTGTCTCCATGGAAATATTACGGTTTTGCTTTGATTAATGAGGTTAATGGTCAGATCTATGTAGAAGCAAGCCCGCACATGGTAAGAATTCATGTTTTTTAAGATATTTTTGAGCTATAAAACACCTGTAGTATAACAAATATGAGATATGCCTACAGGGGAACAGGCAAATATATAACATCTCCATAGAGACAAGCAAGTAGCAAGTTACACACTGCACCTTTACAGAGCACCACATAATGTTCCAGACAAAAAAATAATAATCTGGCTTGCATCTCCACAAACCTGACTCATTTGACCCGGTATTCTTTTGGTTATAATTACAGCCCGGCCAATATATCGGTTGGACGATTTTATCGGCCGATATTGGTACATGGAGGCATATCAGCTATCGGCCGATATGCTTGCTGATAGGGGCCGATATTTCACATGGGCATGTGATACGTCGTTAAAAATCTTGGACTCTCTACATTCTGTTCTTTTAATCCAATTTACAGACAGATAAATGTCCTAATATGTGGCTCCACATCAGTATTTATCTGCGGACTCATTTGTCTGTGTGTGTGTTCGTACTGTCCCTGAACACACCACAGTGTCGCGTCACTGACGTGTGTTTGTTTACACCCGCAGACACAGATCCAAACAAAAAGATTACTTTCTTTTTACGGACAATAGACTATTATCACGCTGATACGTAGTGCTTCCGCATTCAGTGACCTTTATGCACGCCTACTTCCGGTGAATTGTCACTCTGTTGATTGAACTCATGATGGACGAACCGAAGTTCTTTACATAGACTACATCCCTTATAAATTTACTGAAAATATCCTTTTCCAGACACAGTTTATTTTTTGAAAATTTCACCTACGACTATGAAGGTGAGTGGCTACTAGCTAACATAACTTTACAGTTGCCGATCCGACAAACCATCACTCCGATATTGACGTGTTATTGTCAGAGTAGCGGCATTTCCATTTTTTATCAAACGTCCCTGCACTCCAACATTTCTTTATCTTTATCCTTTGGTCGAAGTGGCAGAATCCTATTGTTGAAGGCGCACCACTGTGCGTAAAGGTCCTGGTACTGCGAGTGCAGCCGAGCAGCACGGCTACAAGGGACAGATGCGTAAGAATTTGGAACTTTATGAATGAAGAGGTTACAGGGCGTTACCTGACACTGCAGGTGGAAGCGCGCAGTGACGCGCATTTGGCTCAAGGCGCAATGATACGGCCAAGCAGAGAAACAAAGAAAAACTGAATTGTGTGACAGTTTGGACATTTTTGTGAATGGACAGGAACAGGAGACTTTCATTACCTGTTGGCAAAGACTAGGGCGCACGAGAATGCGCTGTAAAGCCCAGTGTGTTGCGACAGTGAACCGGTGCCGGGCTCGCAGTCAGATAGAGACACTAAAAAGATCAATGATTTAGGAATCTGGATATTTTCATGAATAAGGGCTAAAATATTAGAATTATACCTGGTCATAGAGGACAGAGCGACTTACACAGGGACCCAGAAATGCGTCGGTCCCTTATAAACTCATAAAAGCGTGTCCTCTCGGCTTCCATTCACTACCATAGAGTACACGCACCCCATCCTTCCAGATGTGGCTCCGCCTTTACTAGTTAAACTGATCGCCAGACAATCCGGCACACCGGAAGTGGAAGTTCACAAAGTAGATAAACCCCGCCCACAAAACCCGGAAGCGTGATAATGGTCTATCGGTTTTGAGTTATTTTAATAGATCCATGGTTTGAGTCTGGATCAAGCCCCCAGGTTCCAAAATGGCCGTCCATTCAAGTCAATGGGCTGATGGCTGAGCTCAATGGCGCATGATCCCAGCTTAGCCTAGCATGGCTAGGTACTTCCGGTGGCTGTGGGCCGACCGAGCAAACGCAGTAGTGCTCTTTTCTCCCACGGGCACACGCGATTGCACGTGACCACACGCACGGAGCGCGGGCTCGTGTATCACGTGATCGCTTTGACCAATCAGAGCGAGAGGAACTAGAGCGGAGCAGAGCGGAGCCGGAGCTAACGAATATAAAGAGTTTTTTTTAAGACAACTGAAGGATTTTGAGCGAGAAAAAGTTTATGATCTAAAAATAGGTAAAAATCGCCAACAAATCCGATATTTTTGAAAGCTGTACGTGACCTGTCAGCCGAACACGAGCAGTTTGTGATTACATTGCGCTCTATGAAAAAAATCTTGTCTCGGCCCATGGGACTTTTTCTGCTGAAGTTCCAGTGAGTGACCACTACGTCAACTGGAGACAGCTACAAGCTAGCAATATTTTAATAGAGTCATGGTCTAGATTAAAAGAACATTTATTAGTGCAGACTTGTGATGTGAGGAGGAACCTGTGTGAGCTGTGAGTGTTGGAAATATGTCGACTTTGAAGCTAGTTTTGGTCATTTGTTATGGGTTAGCTGCTGATATGTAGCAGCTGATATGTAAATGAGCTGTGAATAGACGTGTGAATTATGACATTTGCGCATATAATTAATTACCGCGGCGCTCACGTATTTACGGCTAAAGGCTAATAGCGCTAATAGCGCTAGTTTCTTTCGCGAACGAAATGGCTCTTAGAACTGGCTCTTTGAAGCGAACGACGGGAGCCTGCTCCTTATTGGGAGCCGTGTTTTCTCTTTCTCTCACTTTTTTTCTCTTCACGCCGCATGCAGACTCGTGGTTTGACAGCGGCAGCGGCTAAAAACGAAACTTTGAGAAATTTGCGTGTACATTGGATAAAAAAAAAAAAAAGTGCATATTTGGCTGTAGTTTAGCTTAAAATAAATAAACCAGGACTAATATTGGGCACGAGATAGAGACCGAGTCCCGACACTCCAGTCCTGGTTCAGTTTTGGTTTAGTCCTGTTTTACACGTGGTCTAGATCTGTTTTAGTCCTGGTTTAGTCCTTTTTCAGTCCTGGTTCAGTCCTGCTTTAGACGTGCTTTAGACCTGCTTGCAACAAAACAATCTGAAGAGCCGCTTGGGAGCCAAAAGAACCAGCAGCTTTTAGTGAGCCGAGCCAAAAGAGCCGGTTCTCTAAAAAGAACTGGAATACCCATCACTAGTGTCTAGAATAATTTTATTATCCCATATGTGTAGAATGTGATGCAAAAATGCCATTAAGCCAACCTACTGTCTGTAAATATGATGTAAAGAGGCAGAATAACAATAAATGTTGCCTAAATAAACCCAATTTAAAATCCATCAGAGCCAAACGTAAGTTTTTTAAACATCACTAAATATATCGGTGATTATATCGGCTATTGGCAGCTCCAACTCCCATTATATCGGTTTCATATCGGTCGAGCTCTAGTTTATAATACTGTATAGCAGGGATCATCCCCTCCATGTTCGAACATCCCTCACAGTGGAGAGTTTTAAGTCTCGTCTTGAAACCCACTTTTATTCTCTGGCTTTTAACACTGCGTGACTTGTGTGGTCCCCTGTGCCTTTTATTTGTTTTATTCATTACCTCCGCCAAGGAGGTTATGTTTTTGCCGGCGTTTGTCTGTTTGTTTGTTTGTTTGTTTGTTTGTTTGTCTGTTAGCAACATAACTCAAAAAGTTATGGACCGATTTTATGAAATTTTCAGGATTTGTTGGAAATGTGAAAAGGAAGAACTTATTTCATTTTGGGGGTGATCCGGAAGGAATCCTGGATTCTGGATCACTTTTGAAATTTTAACAGTTAAATGGGGCCAAAAATTTTGTTTCTCAATATCTCGATTAATTATTGACCAAACCCCATGAAATTTGACTCAGGGATGGACAATCGGATCCTCTTTCATATTCCAAATTGAAAGATACGAGACAAATATTTATGGAAAACACAATTAATATGAGGGGGACTGTAGTCCTTGGTGGAGGTCTGCGCTCTCTGAGTGCTTTTCTAGTTTTTAATGTATTTTATTGGTTTTATTTCTTTATTGCTATTCTATGATTTTGCTCTTATTTTATTTGACTGGTTTTATTATTTTAAGACTAGTATGATTAAATCTGAGCTTTTATTTTATCATTTTATTATTGTTGTTATTTTTATGTATTTGTGCAGCACTTTGGAAACTGTTTGTGAAATGTGCTGTATAAATAAACTGGATTGGATTGGATCATCAAATTAAGGCCCACCCCAGCCCCTAAACCCCCCACCACTATCAGCAGTACTCTGGTACAGAGTACTGTAGTGCAGAGTACTGTAGTGCAGAGTACTGTAGTGCAGTTAAAGACAGCAAAATGACTCATGTTAAAGTACAAAAAGTTGACAGAGAGTGCCAAGTTGGACACAGTGGTTTAGCGATTATTTTTTTGTTCAGTGTAAGGAGTGTGCAGTTTGTCTGATATGTAACGAAAGTGTGGCGGTTTTCAAAGAATATATTCTGCGTCGTCAGGGTCATACAATTCTGTTAAATGGCCGACCCTGACCCCGGCCCCCATCACAGTCAAGACCCATAATGTTGCACCCAGACAAAAAAGTTTGGTGACCCCTGGTCTATAGGGTAGCATAAAATGTATGTATCACCATGGAGACTGTTATTGAGGAATATTGATGTATGGTTTAAACTTTATATTACCTTGGAGTGGAAGTTATTCTGTTTTACTTTAAAATAGAAACCACTGCCAATAATCCTTTATGTTTTTTTCTTCTTTTTTTTTTTTTTTCTTTCTGAACCCTATGACCCATATTATAAAGCAATGCAGATCCTACTGTCTTGCACTGTTTTTCCTCTCTCACATCACCACAATTGTATCGCTTATTATTACGTTTCACATTGTATAAAGCCCATGCAAAGTGTTACTTTTCTTGTTGAGATTCATGGGAAGTTGCTCTACCTTTACATCCCGGGCTCGGTGTGTTTGTTGGTGCGCATCATCTTTTAATCCTGGTTCTCCCATGTCCTTCAAACACCAATCAAGGTTGTCATTAATGAGCATTTCTCTCCTCTCTCCGCGGTGCCCTTCTCCTCCTCTCCGTCGAAAGCTTTCATAATTAACCACAAACTCTGCTGCCTGCTAATGATGCCCCGATCCATGGTGCCGATGTGCGCACAGAAAATCATTGCAAACATCACTTCAACTTTGATTAGCGATTTACCTGTGTCTAGTTAGGGTATTCTAATTTAATCTGATATAACTTTGTCTCAAAAACATTTCCTGATTAGTTGAGATGAGTTTGGGCTCTGCTGATTTGATTACCACAATATAATCTTGCATACCTCCATGACATTGGACTTTGCAAATGTGGACAAAAGTCACATGCTACAAGAGAAATTACACTAGAGAATACGACAATTACAACAGCAACTTAATCCGATGTGGTTTGACTAGGTGCATTCCAATAAATGCGACTTGTCTGTGACTCCAGTGTGAATGGTAAATGGCCCGAAAGTGTCCCGCATGTGCACTGGAGGACACGATGACGTCAACCCCATGCGTCAACCGCAGCGAGCGTGCTTTGTGTTTACGGAAGTTGTCCAAACATGGACGCGAGCATTGAGCACCTGGCGATTTTACAGTTCCGGTTTCCGCCTGCTTCAGCGCAGAATAGTGACGTTTGTCGCTTGTTGATGACGTGTAGGTCGGATGAATGCGCTTTGCCCGTTCAGACTGAAGTCGCATGTCAAAAGATCGGATATGTATCGGTTTCAGGACCACATATCCAAGTGGCCTGGGTCGCATTTGAAAAAATCGGATCTGTGCCGTTCAGACTGTCATTAAAAGGTCAAATACAGGTCACATAGAAGCCAAAAAATCGGATTTGGGTCACTTCAGGCTGCAGTCTGAACGCAGCCTAAAACTTGGGACTCAACTTGGACTTGACATTCAATGACTTGGGACTTGTCTCGGACTTGAGGCCTGTGACTTAAGAAGACTTGAGAGGCACTTTTCACAATCTGAATTCTTTCTGTTCTGACTGTAATGATTTGCACTAAGATCTTGTCAAAACAAGGAAACAGGAAAAAATTACATTTCCACTCTTAGATACTATATAAATACTCATATATAAATGTACTATACATTTTTAAATCCAATGTAATTCATATAAATTGCGTAAATCTAAGCTACATTTGGTACTTTGGTTTAAAGACTTGAAAAGACTTGAAGCTCAAACCAGACAACTTGGACTTGACTTGGATTTATGAGACAATGACTCGAGACTCGACTTGGACTTGCCTGTCTTTAACTTGGGACTTGACTTGGACTTGAGGTCAAAGATTTGAGACTCATTTGAGACTTGCAAAACAACAACTTGGTCCCATCTCTGACAATAACTACAACAATGTACTGCAGCCCATTAAGCAGCTGTGTGTTTGTAAAGGGGATATACAAATCAGACCAGTAACTCAAGATATTTACAACTCCATTTTCTCTTTCTTTTCCAGGTGTTGCATCCAAGTGGGGTGGTAACCATGGAGAGGTTGTTGCTATGTGTGATGTTGGCGGTCGCCATGGCAGTACGGGCACAGATTTGCCCCAAACGCTGTGTCTGTCAGATCCTGTCACCCAACCTGGCAACCCTGTGCGCCAAGAAAGGCCTGCTGTTTGTACCTCCCAACATAGACAGGCACACGGTGGAGCTGAGGCTGGCCGACAACTTCGTCACAAGGTAATGCTTCCACTAATTAAGTACGCAGGATACTGATGTTAAAAAAATTAATTAAAGAGTTTTACATTGATGGCCAAGAATGACCTTCAGCATATCCGCTACTGTTAAATTTAAAACTATAAATCAAGAGTTGCTATAGAAAATTTTCTGGCACGTCACATAAATTAATTGGACATTGTGCACAACCTGGCAAAGCTCTCCCATTGTGTCCATCTATGTGACCGCCATCAACTCAAATGACTTGCTCTCTCAAAATAAGCATTCAAATAGTTGGAAGTCTAATTCAATGTCTGGAATGTGATGCAAATATTTTTAACATTACAATATTCAAACATAATACTGGTGTCTAGACTCAAGGCCAGCCATTTGCTAAGATGAACTATTCAAACGCAGTATTAAATGCCATACAATTTCAGACCTAATGCAGTTTTTACAATGATTCATCTAAGCTAATTACACAAATAAAAATGATTTCTCTACTGCTGCCACCAATACAGTGGTACATATTTCAGTGGGATTGCCATCAATAGGCGTAAAATATGGTGAACGGAGGCTGAGCAGGATTGTAAGAGGCCAATATTTGCTCAGAATGATGTTTTGATCTTTAATCACTGGACTGAAACGTGGGACTCATAAATCTGACTGGCCCTTGTGGCAGCCTACACATTCTGTATTGGACTATCAGTAAATTGAGTTCCTAAATCCTGTCAGCACAGGCCAAAAGCAGATACTTGGCACCTGGACAAGTTTCAGATCTGCATTCAGTCCCCAGGTTAGGCTTGGGGACAGTCAATAGGACAGCCACTCTACTTGAGAGGGTGATTCATTGTAGCCCCGGTAGACACTTGTGGATAGGAGTTTTCTTTTTGGCACGACTAAAAACACAAAATATAAAATAGATATAGCGAGTGAAAATGACACTGACACAACCCCACCAACATCTAAACGTGAGATTGATTATAGTGGCTTTGGTACTCATAACATTTGCAACATTTGGAAGTTAGTAGCAGTAATAATCTCCTCCCGATACTCAATGATGGTAAACTACTTCTGTAATCATATTTATCATCATCATCATCATTTCCTCCAACCATTGCGACTCACACACTACCTTCATACAAAGCATTCAAACATGCACAAGTACAAGTACAATGGCACCAAGTTAGCACCGGTTAGAGCCTGGATCCAGCCGCCAGCCTCTCAGTTATACAATGACAATTACCCCATAAGCCACTGTCACCCAAGTTAATCCTAGCATGCTAATTGAGAGTGTATTGCGATCTGTTTAGCTTTTGGCACTCATCTTTCAAATGCGTCTATATCGGTTTCATAGAGTCAGTTCTCTGGAAAGCTCTATCCTAATGGGGTTCTGAACAGCTGCTAAAACAACACTAGTCACTGATGGTGCTGCAGAGCCGGGGGCAACTCTGGTGATGATGAGGCATTACCCTGGATGCTTTTATGAGCCACATTAACCTCAGGCACTAGGATCGAATCAAACACATTTGGAATTTTAAAGAAAGTTTGAGCCATGGTTTAGTCTGTCTTTTCATAGATTTTAAAGACTGATGAAACACTCGTGCCTAGTTGCCATAGCAATTAACAAATCAAAACTAAAATTAATAATGCTGTTTCGAATGTCCTCAAAATGGCGCCTATGACACGGATGCCAAAATCCTAGAATAGTCAGTGGAGCTGCTCGGGGCAATGTTCTGATAGCGATGCCAACTGAGACATGCATGGGTTCTCTCACCAAGCCTGGTAATTGTTCATAGGCCACAAAAATTAAATGATTTGTTCCAGTTGAATGAAAACCATATGGGATTTAGCATGAGATCAAGATTAGTTTGTAACTGTCAATGATTTGGTTTTATTTGTTTTTAAAGGGCCTATATTACACTATTTTCTGATCTATAGTATAATGTTGTCTCCTCATCACAAACATTGGGGGTGTCAACTTCTCTCAAACAGAAAACACTATGTACCACCTTGTGATGGCATGTGGTAAAGCAGGAAGTGCTCCACTGTGTTTTTAAAATCCATACACCTTCATTAGAATCATTTGGATAATTTCAGGTCTGGAACTGCCGATCTCTGTTGAACTAAAGGTAAAAGGTAGCTGTTAACTTTTTGAGCATTGGAGATGTACACAGCCCAATAATGCAGGATTACTCAAACATGTGTGAATGAAACAAAACTCCAGGTATGTTTTTGATGAGGTTACAACATTAAAACATGTCTTAATGCTCATAAGAGTCAATAAGGCATAATATAGGACCTTTAATGAGTCAAAAATTTGACTGACCATTTGGCATCCAGTCCTATTTTGAAGACTTCATACAGCACATGTGAAAGCTTTAAACGATATATATAGAAATGCACTATTAGAGATTCACTTGCATATTCCGTTAGAAAGTATTCAGCAGGAATTCTGTTTGAGGAATTTTGTTTTCATGAATTCATATTTATGCTGTTTACTGTCCACAGCGTGAAGAGGAAAGACTTTGCAAACATGACACGTCTGGTGGATCTAACTCTGTCCCGAAACACCATCTCGTACATCACACCTTATGCCTTTGCTGATCTAGAGAACCTCAGAGCCCTTCACCTCAACAGGTAAGAACCCTAACTAACTTTTGGAAGTTCCATCAAATGCTTTTTCATGGAGATGTTTTTGCTTTGTCTGGAATGTTTCACAGTATGGTATTAAACCTTTCTATCTTTATGGAGATCAAACCAGACCAAGTTACAGGTCAGATCTGTGGAGAGGCAATCCCACTCCCAGTCAGAATGCTTGTTTTTCTAGGTTGATAAATGTAAGGTAGATCTGTTTAATGTCATACTATAACTATAACATTCCAGGGAGACCAATGACATACCCAAAGAAACAAATTAGTGACGGACCCCCAACCAAACAGTTAGACAGTGCACTTTTAAGGAATTGTGTTTTGATAATACTTTATGTCTTTTTTCAGTAATCGGTTGACAAGGATAGGCAATGATACTTTTAGCGGGATGTCCAAGCTACATCATCTAATTCTCAACAACAACCAGCTGGTCCTCATTCACCAGGGAGCGTTCAATGACCTGCTCGCGCTGGAGGAACTGGACCTGAGTTACAATAATCTAGACTCTATTCCGTGGGAGGCCATTCAGGTTTGTTTTGTCCTAGATAACAGATGATGTAAATAATGCTGAATTGAATGAAGGTAGACGTGATGACAATGGACGACCGAGTGAGCTAAGGTCATCCGTTTCAGCGTGCTGTTGAATCCATGACTACTGCAAGCTACATAATCAAACAGGATTCTAGATGGGCTGCCAAAAAAGTTTAAAGATTGTCTGAAAACAAAATGGATTTAAGCAACTAATTTTTCAGGATCCTGTCATCAATATGAGTGCTAATGGTCCTGTTTAGGTGTTTGATTTTTCAGTAAAAAGAGTGACTAACTAAAAAAATGCATTTGTTTCTTATAACTTTTGTAAATAAAAATATAGTTATAATGATACACAAAGATACACTCCTATCAACACTTTTGTGGCAATCAGTACATCAAAATTATAATATTTCTCTTCTCTCTTGAAACAGAGAATGATAAGTCTTCACACGTTGAGTTTAGACCACAACATGCTGGACTTTATTCCAGAGGGGACATTTTCCCTGCTACAAAAACTCAACCGCTTGGACGTCACCTCCAACAAACTCCAAAAGCTCCCCCCAGACCCACTTTTCCTAAGGGCCCAAGTAAGTCACCCTTCTGCTTTTACAACTATCCATTTTCAGCTTTTACTAATGTTGCTTTCTTACCACAGGTCTTGGCCACATCGGGCGTGCTAACCCCATCCACATTTGCGCTGTCTTTCGGCGGTAACCCTCTCCACTGCAACTGCGAGTTACTGTGGTTAAGGCGACTGAACCGAGAAGATGACCTGGAGACATGTGCCACTCCACAGCACCTGTCTGGGCGCTACTTCTGGTCAATTCCTGAAGAGGAGTTCTTGTGTGAACCTCCTCTCATCACCAGATACTCCCATGAGATGAGGGTCCTGGAAGGTCAAAGGGTTGCACTCAGGTATGTCATTAATAAAGGCCATTTTTGTTAAGGATTGGTCTTTATTTTGTTATCAGTTAAGATATCACACGCTATAAAGTAGCTGTAATGTTTACAAGCTGCTGAAATTGCCCAACTGTTCAATGGAGCGCTTAACAGGGACATCAGCGTAAAATTTTAAGAGGGGACCAAACTAAATCAAAACAACAATGAAACTGAGGCGTGGTGATGGCTTCATTTGCATATATATTGGTCACACGCTCCCAATCATGATAGATGTTATGTTTTCAAATATAGATATGTCTGGGAATGAGAAAGGGCTGGCAGGGGGAGAGTGGGTGCGCCACGATTATTATTGCGTCGCTGTTATTGCAGCTGACGGTGGTCCTCATATATATGTCATATAAGAGGGGATCAGCAGGGTCAGCCCACCTAATATCTACTCTTAATAACCTAAAAGATATGGAAAAAGTTATGGGAAAGGACACAATAAAAGTTTTTATCATCAATTTCTATCTAGTATACGTTAAGTTTAGAAGTTAAGTTTACAAGTTTATTTCCATGTATCAAACCACTGCATTGCCTTTTATTCACATTTTGAATGGATTTTCATCATATTAATGATCATAAATTTGGGCTGTGACATAGTTTTTCAACTGAGGCGAGTCGTATAACCTTCCCAAAGTCAGGCGTGCTTGGGCTGGGCAGTGAATGATTGCCCCATAAGTAAACTGTTCTATGTCACGGCCTGATTGCTTTTCATATGTTTACAAACTGTCACATCCAATATTCCCAAGCTCTTTTCAGCATAACCCTGACATTTACTCAGGGACAGTCATTGCTCACTGTAATTGTGCCATAAGTATTCAGTAGCCTTCATTTGCTTTTATTTGCACAAGACAAGCATTGATTGTACACGTTTATTGTAAGTTATTTCATATCATGTACTTTCATTTCTATAGTGGCCTCATTCATCATAATGCCACCCAGTTATTTCTAATCCAAAGTGTTATTTGTACAATGTAATACATTGCATAACTGACTAAGCTAAATCGATGTACAAGGTAGCTAATGTTCAAGACATATTTTCTGTTTGAGTCCCAAGGGGAAATGGAAGGTTCCACCAAACTGCTGTGTAGTGCTGTTCTGTTTTTACTGTACGCTTGACCTCATTCTGTCTGTGTACTAATATGTTCCACTCGGATGCTCCCCTCTCCTGAAAGGTGTAAGGCAAGAGGTGACCCAGAACCTGCCATCCACTGGATTTCTCCCGAGGGAAAACTGGTCTCCAACTCATCTCGGACTCTGGTCTACACCAACGGGACCCTGGACATCCTCATCAGCACGGTCAAAGACACTGGTTCTTTTACTTGTATCTCTTCAAACCCAGCCGGGGAAGCACACCAGACTGTGGATTTAGTGATTATCAAACTCCCTCACATCTCCAACAACACTAACAACATCCAGGAGCCAGACCCGGGATCATCAGACATCTCCACATCCACGCGAGGAGGGGCCAATGGCAGTAATGTGACGGGCGATGTGAAGGGAGCAGATAAGAGAGTGGTGACAGCCGAGGCTACATCTTCAACTGCACTGATAAAGTTCAACTTTCAAAGGAATATCCCCGGAATACGCATGTTCCAGATACAGTACAACGGGAGCCAGGACGACTCTCTGGTGTATAGGTGAGTCTCACAAAACACCACTCGCTGCAAACAGAGCACATTTTTAGGAGCAGTTGTTTGTCATGGAGTTTTGGCACTCATATATATCCATTGTTGTTGGAAGAGTAGCCATGTCAGATACGAGGATAGGCGTACAGCAAGGCCTAGGCCATAATTACTATATTGACTTATCATTCAGTATAAGGTTGGGACAATATTTTTTGGGGCATCAATATTTACTGTGTTTATCAATATTTACCGTACATTTTCTTTGCACCACTAGGAGATTTTTTTTTTTTTCTTCTTTTGCAATATATCGCACTTCAGAATGTGTTATCGTGACTCCTTTAGTAGTCTTAATTCAAAAGTTTTTCAGGATTTTTTGCAGAACATTTTGGTATTAGACCACAGATGTATGGCACTAGTAACAGTAAATGCAGTAAATGAGTAGCTATTGCGTTATTAAAGAAGAACACACCTAATTGAAGGCTCTGGCACAATGCAAACTAACCAATATGTCTCGTGCAGATACCATCAGTCTGGCCTGTTTAAGATTGGATTACATTTGATTAGACGCTAATGCTAATGATCCTGTTAGCAAGCGTGATTGGCCCAAATAAAAACCGAACAGGCGACCAAAGTGAGCTGAATTAAAACTATAAAGCAAATGGGCTGTTTACTGCTAAATCAATGGCGGCTTTAACGCATTGTAAAAAATGTCCACATCGGCATGCTAATTCAGACCTTCAGGTTTAAAAAAGGCTGGATAAGGTAGGCTATCTTAGCATAACCACTATATTGGCGAGCCCCCATCTTCACTTTCACGTGTTTGCGTTGGATCACACAGACCGAAACTCCCAGGGAATGAGTATTTGAGCAAAAATATTTACCTCAGAGATGGATGGATCGAATTAGCAAACATAGCATAGCCCATTTAGCCAGCGCTATTATCTGCTTTTAATATGAGAGCTAATCCTCATTCATCAGTATCGCTCATCATGGACAGAAGGTGAATGTTATAAAAGTGGCTGTTTGAGTCTGATCGCGTGTATCGTGCTAATCTTTATGTATTGTGAACGGTTCCAAGACAGAAGGGATACAGATGGATGTGGATGAAGGAGATCATTTCTCTGATGTTATCTGCACACCATATTATTCCTAATCTGGGTACATCAATTACCAGCTAAGCCTTACACAGTAGAATACATCATTAACTCACAGTGCCAATGGGATTTAGAGATTTCCATCGTCAAAGATCATCTCAGTCACTTTAAAATATAAAAAAGGATACTTAATGTTTTTGTACCATGTGGTTTTATCCAGTGACAACAGTAGTTCAAGAACGAAGTAAAATGGCAAAGCGAATAAGCAGAAGTAACAAAGGTGGTCAGTGTTTCTAATAGTAGTCACATTATTAATAATAGAAAACTTGTTGTAATTGTTCTGTTTTACCCACTTAGTAATTTAAAGGTGCACAGTGTAACTTTTCTGACGGAGGATCTGGTGATGCCATGAGTGTCAGTCACAGGCCTTGATCTGTGGAGAGGCAACCCCATATAGTTAATAAAATATATTTTAGAACAGTGTTTCCCAACCTTTTTTGTGAGGATCCTTATTTTAAAAGTCACAAACCTTCGTGACCCAAGTCAATAGACAATATTCATAAATCACAAAATGAAGGTGGATTTGATCATTATTTAACATTAATGATGATATTTTATTGTTGACTGACTGATGGTGTCTCTCTGAACAATTAGTATTACTCAAGTTTTAAACAATGAAAAACAATAATTGAAGCAGCAATAAAAGGATCCATAAGTTGTCTATTTGGACATTAAATGTAGCCCATTTGTTTTTCTTTTCAACATTCAACTGAACCAGTAATATTGGAACAAAACTGTCAATAAAATAATTACAAAAAGATTAGAAATTATACAAAACACATCTTAACATTTCAACATTTTTAATGAGATAGGTTGGCCTGTCTGCATTTTTGTAGCATGTTCCAGTCCGGGTGTAGGATGGGAGAGCAACACAATGTCAGGTGACCCCAAAAAAAAACATTGTTTGGGAAACAATATTTTAGAGCAGTAAAAACACCTGTAACTGAATAGATAGTAAGACAAACAATTGCCAGCCAAAGCATCTCCCTGGAGTCAAAAAGTGGAGAAAAGTTACATAATGCTCCTTTAAATGCACTATTAAACTACATGATAAATTAACATTTTTCAACACCTGCTGCACTCTACTATATATATTAGAAGTATATTGAGGCTTAAAGTTTTGAGAACTGCAAAACTATCATTCTGTGTATATAACTTGTCCCTACATATTTTGGTATGTGGCTTCAACATTTTCACCCAGCTCTCAATTCACTTCTTCAAAGCACTGACAGGAAAGCATGACAAACAAGCGCCTATGGGTGCTCTGTGCGGACGAGTGATTGAACATCCACCCAGCACCCAAATCATCCTCTTTCATACCTCTTGCGGTCTCCTTTCTTTTCCCCCTCTTGCTTTCTGTCACCGCCACTCCCGCATGCTGCTGTGAGTCGCCACTGTGTTGTTGGGTGTTATTTTACCGGCCTCTTGCCTTTAGATAGGCAATTGATTTCCATTCAACACCTCGGCTGGCACAAAGCTGCTTCCCATTGATCCTGTTTTTTTCATTACCTAAACACAGAGAGAGAGAGGAGAGGGGAAAGGAGACAATAGACAAGGAAAAATGAGTCAAATTGGAGGAGGAGGACTTTGAGGTTAAAGGGCTATACATTGGGTTATAGTTTAGTCATTGCAATATCAGCATGTGTAAAATCTATATATTTAACCCGTTTGCCATCAAAAATTCAACTAATATTTCTGAGTAAATAATTTTGTTCATTTTGTTTATTTGAGCAATACAGTCCTTAACATTTTTATGACAAAATGTAGTTTTTCTACATTTCACTGTCGTACAGTGGTGACTTATTTTCAGATTTATTTCAGCTGAAGTTGAAATAAATATATCCAAAAATGGCAATGTTTTACGCAATATTATGTTTTTTCATGTGTATTTTTTTATATTCATTTTTTCTCATGTTATGCAGCTCTAGATGTTGCCCATGCCGGTTTCCGTATAAGAGGCCTATTGATTGACAGTGGTGCAGTGCACTTTTATCTTAATGTTCCTGTCTGGAAGTGGAAATGGGGCACATACCGGCAGTCTGCATGCTCTGTGCATAAACACTACAATAAATGAGACAGTTTAATGCCTCTTGCAGGCCACTGCCATTGGTTTGCTTAACTTCCTGGACATGTAATACATTACATATGTGAAATGGAATCGCTGTAATGGTTGATTCTCTATTGATCGCTGTAGAAATGGCCTATGCACCAATTCTTCTGGTTGGAAGGTCAAAGTCATGGGCAGAGCAGCTCTCTGGCTAACATGGATTTAATGTCCAGTTGTGGGACACTTGAGACATGCAGACTGATACATGTGCTGTTATAACACCAGGGCTACTACTTAAGTATTGACTTTCAGCACTGGGTGATCACAAACTACAGAGAGAAAGAGAAAGAAAGAAACATCTACTCAAAACAAAGCAGCAGAAATTTTCAGTGATTTCTTTTTTATCCAACAGCCTGTACTAATTGTTTCAAATGCCAAGTGGCAAATTAAGTATTTCTTGGTGCTAAAAGCAGTTGAATGATTTTGCAAAATGGATTATTAAAATGTTTTAAACTTAAACTGAATTTGGTGCATACACAAGATGTTCTCTACTTTGAGGAAGTGTTTGTACACAACAGAGTAGAAGTTCTTGCTACATGTTTTAAAGGACCCTTCTTATGCTGTTGTGTTGTGTTTCATTCACATGTTAACACACAAGGTAACAGGTCTCTATTAACTTGAAAACTAGTGTAAGTGTATTTTGAACTTTGGACATGTAGACAGACTAAGAACAAAAGATGACTCAAGTGTGTTACATGTGTGAATGAAACAAGGTATGTTTTGATGAGTAACAGCATTCTAGCTAGAGTCAATTTTGCATAGTATAGGCCCTTAAAGGCATTCTGGATCAATGTACAGAGCATTTAAAGAGCAATAACTGGACAAATATGTAACTTAACAACAGCCAAATCATTTGAAGCTAACCATACATTTTATCAGTTGTTTGCGGTGTGCTAATAATGCAGCGGGTACAGCAGGGCCATCAAATAGGCTGATGTCAGAGAGATAGAATTACAAACCGCAAAGTTGAGTTACATGCACAGTCTTATCTCTGTCTACGAACTCTTTGGAAAACAACAGGATGAAAGGATTATGTGAACTTACATTGGAAAGACTGTGCATGTGTGTGCTTTTAAAATGGATTCTTGGAAATAAGAAATTGAGGAACACGTTAGTATATTTTTACAATATTCAGTTGTATATAGGACTGTCAAAACAAATTGATACAGATAATCAATATAAAAACTAGTACTGATAATTTACTAATTTGACAAAAAAGACAAATACTACTAATATACTACTATTATTTTGTGCTAGAAATGGTACAGTATTATCTAAAATAGTCATTATATCAATATTTAGTATTGAGCCTTTTCCTTGGTATCAAAATCAAGTATGAAGTTTTTTGTTTTGTTTTTTCTTTGTGACACTTTATACTGTAATCTTTCTACACCCCCAAATCTTAAAATGCTCTGTTCCACCTTGTGATGTAATGAAGCAGTAGTTTTCAGGTAAACAGCTACCCTTTACTTTTTGTTCAGTAGAGATTGGCAAAGTCTGAAATCATCCCAATGATTCTAGTGAGGAGGTGTAGACTTTAAAAACACAGTGGAGCACTTCCTGTATTACACATGACATCACAAGGTGGAGCAAAGCGTTTTCAGTTTGAGAGCAGAATTTAGGTTGCAGGATTTGTGTGTTAAACATGTGAAGTGAACACAACAGGAAACAACATTATAACATAGATCAGAAAATTGTGTAATACCGGCCATTTAAATGTGAAACCATCTGCTTAAACATTTTCTTTTCTACATAATTCAAATATCCACGTAATGTACTGAACACATTATTATAGCTGTATTGACCACAGTAAAAGACCTTACAATGAACATAAATGTGCACTGACCTTTAGCCAAAAGAGTAAATCAGATGTGAATTTTACTGCATGATTGAGCCATCGACCCCGGCATTATCTGCACCTCAGCACTTCCCGTGTTCGGCGCGGGTCAGGCTGAGGCAGGACCCAGTTGCAGGCAATAATACAGTGACCTTTTACATTTGACCTCTGCTGACACGGGGCCAACCAAAACACTCTGGGCATTTACACCTCACTGCCTTTACGGTTCCATTCACCAGTGACAATCCAACATTGACCCTTGACAATAAAACTGCCACAGAGCCAGTAAACACCAGGCAGTTAGTTCACACTTTTGAGAGTTAATGCTGCTTTTAATGAATGGCTTGCATGACTGAGCCTGTGTTTTAATTAGAGAGAGGAATAGATGTTCAAATGGTGGGGTGAATGTATGTTTATTATGTAGAAGAATTGATTTTATTGTTATGATAAGGTACATGAGAGTCAGTGGAATTGCACCTACACGTTATGACCTAATTCTTGTCAAGATTTCATTTAAAAAAAGACTTATTCTGCTTGTGTCTGCTGTATAGTTAGTCTAGTGCCCAATGGGACTAGAAGTTGTAGTTAACATAATATGGAGTCTTGAAAATAAGTGCCTCAAGATTGCTCAAACATCCAGGAATCACTCCAAATACAACCTCGAGAGGGTAAATGAGAAAGGGAAATAGCTACTAGTATGCATGGTTAAAAACTCTGCAAAGTCGATTTTGCATAATAGGTCTGCTTTAAAGTTGCTTTGCCTGATAAAATGGTGTTTAGCAAAGTATAGCAAGTTGTGGAATTTAGTAGAAGTAAAAAAAATAAAATAAAATACACTTCTTAAAACTAGTTTAAAGTATTGGACTAGGAGAAAGCTTTTGGAAGAAGTTGTGACACTTGCAGTGTTAGTGATAGAAGAGTTGGGGTCTTGCAAGTTGTGATTTGGACTCGAGTCAGACTTGAGTCACTATTTTTTGGACTTGAGATTTGCCTTCATAAAATAGACTAATAGATTTGGGACTACACTTTGACTTGAAGGTCATTGACTTGGGACTTGACTTGAGAAGACTTGATGCTTAGACTAGCTGACAACATTAACTGTTATTAAGCTCTTAAAAATTTGCATTTCTACAACTCTTCTCTAAATACTCATATACCATGACTTTTTAAGTACGATTTAGTTTAAAAGTATTATAAATTGCAAAAATTTAAGCTACATTTGTTTCTTTGGTTGAAAGACTTGAAATTACTTGAAGCTCAAAGCAGACGTTTTGAACTTGACTTAGAGTTATGGGCCAGTGACTTGAGACTCGACTTGAACTTGCCTGTCTTTGACATGGGACTTGAGGTCAAAAACTTGAGACTTACTTGAGACTTGCAAAACAACGACTGGGTCCCACCTCTCAGTGATAGTACCTGTAATATGTTGGTAATAATAAGATCAAGATTGATTTATTTATTAAGCCCACGGTAACATATTTGTACAGTAGAGGCAGTAGTCACTATACAAAGATGCTTGATGTAACCAGTAACCCCATTTAGAAAGTTTTGTTTAGTTATTATTCCCTAAAATGCCCAACTCTCCAGACAAAGCTACATACGCATAGCTATTCTGTTTAGTCTGCAGTTTCCAGCTCTTTCTTTGTTTTTCCGAAATATCAAATATCAGTATGGGCTTTATTCATCCCATGGTCTCTCCAGTGCCCAGGTCTAACATCTCAGTCTGGTGTAAAAAGTGCAGACATCACCACTTATGCAGCTCTAATGCCCCAATTCCCATTTTACAGCCCCATAAACACAAACCTAATGCAACATGCTATTGCTCTAAGTGCTCTGTGGGGTTTTTAAACATGAACACTGCACAGTGAAAACTCAACACAGCCGTACAGAAAGCTAAAGGACCTCATAGCATTGAGTACAGTAGGCATGAGTGTAGCAGATGGGTTAGAAATACAATTTGTTCTAAGGACGATATATTAATGTTGACCTCATAGTTGTAATATGTAATTGAGAAGTATTTATAGATTCTGTTTCTGCCTAAAATGGTCCACAGTATGACATTAAACAACTTTATCTTACATTTATTCAGTTATAGGTGGTTTTATAGCTCAAAAATACCTAGAAAAACAAGCATTCTGACCATGAGTGGTTGCCTCTCCACAGATCTAACCTGTAACTTTGTCTGGAATGTTCCACAGTATGGTACTAAACCTTTCTATCTTCCTTAAGACCAAAACCAAGCAATAACATCTCCATAGAGAAAAGTATTTGACAGACCACCAAAAAAGTTACACAACACACCTTTAATTAATTGAAGTCTTGGTGATTTGCTAATTACTAGGGATGTAACAATAACTGAAATATCGTGATATCGTATCGTCAAAGTTCTCACATTAATATCATGGACAATCACAATATATCAAATTATAAGTAAATAAAGAGTTATGGTGCAGCAATTGCTAAAAAAAAGACAGAGAGAACTACATAGAGCATGATCCTTTGCTCCATTTCAGTGTGGACTCGAAGAAATAACAGTTCTAAGCACTTTTAAGTCTTAGTTCTTTGGATTAAGTCTTGTCAAGGCATTTTAAGAGGAAAAAGTATCATATTCACAGTTCTGTTAGCCTCCATAAAATATCGCAATAAATATAAATATGTATATCGTGAAAATATCATACCGAGAGATTTGGATATTGTTACATATTTAATCGTGAGCCTCCCCACCGTATCCTGAGCTTTCCCATGATATCACAATACATATCGTACCGTGAGGTTCATACCATGATGATATCGTATCATGAGACTTGGATATCGTTACACAGCTACTAATTACATTTAAACTTGCTTTTTTTTTTTTTTTCCAATCATGATATATTGCAGCCCTGAGCTTATTTTTTACATTTTTCCCTCTAATATCAGGTAAGCAATAATGCAATAAAAGGTTGTGTGTCTATATGGTCCCTGTGCAGTGTTGCTGTAACTGCAGAGTTCAGGTGCTTTGGGATGAGAAAACTTCAATAAATGTTATAGCAAAATGTATCAAGGCTTTGGGGCACTGTATACCACAACATTACTGCTTAAAGACGTGCTTCAGTAGATATGAGGAAACAAAGGCCTGAAATGCCCCCTGCAGTGTTTATTGGTTGACTCTGCAGAAAGAGCAGAGCTGAGGTAAGCACATTGAGTCCACTCTGGGCTAGAGAGCTTCCTGTTTCCTGTACAGCTGTGGAGTCCCTGTGACGCCATCTCACCCAGAAGTCCAAATATGGTCATAATATTTACACATTAACCTTACACCACCTCTGCTTAGAATCCTGGGAGAAAACTCTGTTCTCAAATCAGTTTTCATTAGTGCTCAGTGAAATGGAAATCTGGAGGTTTTCAAACAGAGGTAAAGAGGCGTATAGTGAAGGTCTGATGAAGAGGATGAATCAAAGGAATGAGATAATTATAGTTTTTACTTGATGCTGCTGCACTCTGAGGAGACTTGTTTTATAGGGAACTAAATTATAATTATAGGCTTAATTGGGGAGCGAGTTCTTTCCCACGTGTATCTCGGCAACATTTCTGCCAAGCTAATCGACTAATTGGCTATGTCAGATTTTTTTTTAACCATTTTGAGTCACGTTTTTTTTTTTTTTTTTTAACTGCAACACACCACCTACTAACCTACTATAATATTACTAAGTGACACCTAAACACTAAAAATAAATGTATGTGTGGTAAATATTTTCAGTGTTACTGTCTGGCTCTCTTAATTTGTTGATTGGTTTGTTTTTGGTGTAGAAATAGGCACACTGAAGAAGGACACTCCAACGTGGTAAATTAAGGTTAATATAAAGGTTAATGTAAAGGTATTTACTGGGAAACGTATCATCTGCATTTGACCCATCTCCAGATCCTGAACTAGTCAGGACTACCTTAGCTGGAGGACTTTACCTATTGTTAATGTTCTGGGTATGAGGGGGGGAAATAGAGTGCCCGGAGCAACCCCCACAGACTCCTGGAGAAGCATGCAAACTCCTCACAGAAAGGTCTGGGAAATGAGCCTGGGACCTACTTGCTGTGAGGTGAGAGTGCTAGCCACTCAGCCGCCATGCTGCCTTCTTATTCAGTTAAACGTAAATGTGTAACTATTCACTCAAACTGGACATTTTCCCAAGGCACACCTTGTAACGCCTTGAGGCACGCTTGGGTTCCCCAGCACACTGGTTGAAGATCAAGAGTCTAAATAACTGTTATTGGCTCTTCCAGCTGAGCTCCATTGATTAAACATGAATGCAGAGGTGTTCACGTAGTGCACCTGGCAGATCACAGTTCTCCCCCAGACTTGGAGGTGTTTTGGTGATCAGGTGGGCTGTGGCGTCAGGGCGTTGTGCATGGACACACAGAGATAAGAAGCTCACGATGCTATGCATTCTGACTGCCTGGAGAGTCATGCAGGAGCACTATTAGCCTATTAGCATGGCACCAAGCCATCTGCTGCGTAAGCCACATTAGCTCTGAGGTCAGCGGTAATGGGGCACAAGTTGAACTGCCATTAATCCTCTTCACTTTCGACTTCCAAACCAGCAACTTGTAAATGTTAAGAGCAAGTGTGTGGTTGAAGTTGTCTTTAAGTGTAAAGATAATGCTTGAGAAGAAAGACAATGAAAGTGTTTGTACTGCTTCAGTCCACTCAAGTTTGGTGGAAGTTGTATTGAAATCTCAGCAGATCAAATGAACAATGAAGATATTATTAATGTATAAAACACTCTGAAATAATGTTCTAAAACACACAACTTTACATGTGATTTTGTTTGTTAAAAAAAAAAAAAAATCTGTGTTGGAGCCATTTCATTTGGAGCTGGCATTTAGCAGTAGCACAGAAGGCTCTAGCCAGTAGCACTGAATATCATTTTCACAAATAATTGGACAACCTACTTTTTCCAAATCTGTGACCCACATTTCTTGACAAAAAAGTAAACAAATTTTCAAGTGTTTTTATGTCCATGTGAGTGAACATCAAGGCTCCACTTCTTTAAAAGATAGTGGCTTGATTATTGGCTGGAATTCGCATTAACTCGAGCAGTGGCTGAACTACTTCTGAATCGGCCAAGACAGGAATTAAAACAGTGGTGCGTGCCTGGCTGATACATCCATAAGAAGTCACACAGTGGATGTTATTGGAGCCTGGACCCTTATCACACCGGGCCAGCTTGACCTGCTAACCCACCCCTCCATTCTGTTCCCCAACCACTAAACACTTTACTCAGTCTGAATAACGTGTGTGTGGCTTCAGGGGTTGTCTTCTATTTAATCAAGTGAATGGGACTGAAACACAACCGTCTGGTCATAGTTCATTGTTGGGTTCATGAAACTTGTATTTGTCTTGTGACTAAAGCTGAAAGTATGATTGTATTCGTGACTTTGCAGGCTATTCATGGGTTTTAGGGTGGTGATAAAGCAATTAAGAATTCTTTGAACGGTGAAAAGTCCTAAAATTGGTGGCTATGAATTGGAAGCTTAAACTCAGGAATACTGAAGAAGGTATAGTTGAAACACATGATGAGCTCCCATGCAATTTCAGATTTAGGTTTTGATTTTGTGATCATCAAAACTTAGCCTGATTCATCAGTTGGTTTCACTTCGTGGAAACCATCTGACCTCACAGCATTAGGATTTGTTTGCTCGACGATAGGTGGGTACTTTTTTATTTAACCAATTGCTGCTATTTGGTCTTGATGTATGTAATGCGCCAAATCTCGTAGAAAGAAGAGCAATAACGTCTTTCCCTTTGATAAAATTCACCAAACATTTTCTTTGTTCTGGCTTTAAATCCTCGATCTCGGGAATCATGGCCAACACATAATGTATGTTTCCGTCTACATCCATCTTTGTTTACTGTTGTGCTGTATGACAAAAGGAACCAAGACAGGCACTTGAGTTTGATGTCATGGCTTCACAGCTCTTCACTGATTGGCCAGTGCGCAGTCTACAACTTCCGGGACTCTTGCGAACCGTCTAGTGTATTCCAATTCCTGACTTAGTCGCTGGAGAGAAATGAAATGGAAGCTTAAACCCAGGAATACTGAAGAAGGTATAGTTGAAACGCACGATAAGCTCCCATGCCATTTCAGATTTAGGTTTTGTGGTCATCAAACCTTAAGCTCTGGGAATCTTTTGTTTAGACTACTCATAATTGCCATGGTAACTTTCTTGCACTGTACTGTTCCCCAGATTTTGAGACTTTAACCCAAATGAATCAAATTAGCTGTTAGTACAGATGTTTTTAGCATCATTTTAGCACCTTCTTTTTTTCAATTTTGTGAGCACACCTTTTTGATTGATATAATTTGCCATGGCAGGGATCCAGGCTCATTGACAATTATGAGGCTAGATTACGGTTCCTGAAAGGCTCTCACAAAACACACACACACAAACACACACATATGGATACAGTGAATGAGATGTCTGTTCATATGAATCACACACACACGAGACTGAAGCCTTGGCACTGTCCCTCAGATAGATTAGTGCAATGATCTCCGCCAAAGCAATCATCTGCCCTCTGTAGGCCTTCAAACAGTAGCGACCCCATTCCACCACACACGAAATGAACCGCTATGAATGAGTCCGTGTGGGTGGCCTCGCAACCCTGACAGCTCCGACAGACAGGAAGTAATCATATGGAGTACAAAAAAAAAAAAAGAAAATCATCTCATCGGATTTGCATGATATAAATGTATTTTGTGGACTCAGCATGTGGCGGGGCATAGTTCAATACAGCGCACCACACTGCCAATATCTCGATGTGCCTGCTAAGGGTTGTAAATCGTAGCTGTGCAATGGGGAGTTCATTAGCGGAAGATTCTGTCACAAGCGGTATAGACGCCTTTGATTTTGTGTGCTCCCAGAAGATGTTACAGTTATGTGTTATGGTGCTATCAAATGTAGCTCCTTTTGTCTTATTTTTGCCTTTCTTGCCAAAAGCTGTGAGGTTTATAAGAGGCATGTAAGAGGCATTAGGGTAGCTCTCCTGCCCTCACAGCTGGGTGGTCTTTCCCATATGGATTTTCCGTCTCCCACCTGTGTCTGAGTGGGTTTTCTCCTGTTTCTTTTAGCTTCAGCTTTTTCTGTAAAACTCCAACACCTGCACACTCGGTCAGGGCAAATGTGAAAGAAACTGGTTATAATTTCAGTGGCGTTTAAGGTAGATAGTGTTCCTTTTTCCTATGCATCTACAAAAGGTCTTCTCATTAATTCTTTAAAAAAAAAACATCTTAGACATCTACATTGCAACTGTACCTGTTCCTTGTGTTATATTTGCTGTACAGTACATAAGAATTGTCCTAGTGTGTGCTTAGATAGATAGAATAAACTCGATACTGAATACAGATTCCAATACCATGATGATAATTGAAAACACTCTTTCTTTAGACAATAGAATGTGATTTTCAACATTAAATTATAGTTTATTTCATATTATCATGGAATCCCCCAGTCATCCAGGTGTGTCTAATCTCGCAGCATTAGGATTCGTTCGCTCAACGGTAGGCAAGTACTTTTTTATCGCTGCTATTTGGTCGTGATGTATGTAATGCGCCGGAAAACTCAGTGGTGTCCGCGTAATTGGCGGCACAGCAGCAAACAAAGCAGAGAGTGATCATTGTCGTTTCTGCGAGGTGAACTTGCGAATTAAAGGTGCAATAAAAAATGAGAAGTTTGTATTTGACAAAGGAAGTCCAAAGGAGGATAGCGTATGCAGTCTGCTATCGCAACCCAGGTTGGTTCAGCTCTTCGCTGACTAGCTGGTGCGCGGTCTACAACTTCCGGGGTTCTTGTAAGCCGTCTAGTGTGTTCCGATTCCTGACCTAGTCGCAGGAGAGAAATGAAATTGAGCTGAGGCAATAGGTGGCACCAGCCTGGCGAAGTATGTTCCATAGTAGTCCATGGGCGTATACTAGTCTATGTGCTCTTATTCTTGTTCTAATACAGCACAAGATCATTCTAAAGCGAAAGGTTAATTTCTGTTCTGATGCTTTTTTAGAAATGTCACCTGTCAGAGTGAATATCTACTTTCGATACTAGTCTCAGCATCTCTAACATCGTCACAATGTTTTTGCTATTTATTACTTTATCTCCAGGTAAGGTCCCTCAAAGTTCAATTCATTCTTTCACAGAAGTCAATGACATCCAGAAATCTAAATAAATATTCGCAAAAGTCAGTGCTCACATTTGGGAAGAGACTGCAGGATTCTATAAACCTTTATTCTGTAGACATATAGCTATTTGTTGTTCTATATGCTATACAAAGGATTTATAAATGCATTCCTCAGAGTCATGTATTATTCATATCCTGGTAAACAATGCTTTCTATTTGTGCCTCTGACATTGTTAAACTCTGCATCAAACAAAACTGACAAACAGTAAAAAGTGCTGCAGAAACTTGCTTTACACTCTTCTCTTGCATGAAGCTCAAGGCTGGGGCAATAACAGCCAAATGAATCTCTGTCTGCTTTGCCTGTGTATGCAAATATACAGTAGCTGGTGCAGGTAATCAAATGTAATTGAGATTTCTAATTTGCTTTGGTCTTTTTATTTAGGAGATCTACAGCAAATCCTCTGCTAGTAAAAGTGTGTGATTTGGAGCAGAGTTAAAGGTGCATTGTGTAACTTTTCTTGGTGGAAGGTCCGTGAAATGCTTTTATCCATGGAGACATAATTGTTTTGTCTGAAATTAAACCTTTCTATCATCATGGAGACCAAAGCAGACCAAGTTACAGGTCAGATCTGTGGAGAGGCAATCCCGCTTAAAGTCAGAATGCCTGTTTTTCTAGTTTTTTTGAGCTATAAAACCACCTGGAATTGACTAAATGTAAGATAGAGCTGTTTAATGTCATACTGTGGAACATTCTAGGCAGAGAAATGACATGCATAAAAACAAGCAGGTGTTGGACCCCTAAACAAAAAGTTACATAGTGCACCTTTAAGACTTTGGAAGATATTTCACTATTTAAATTGAAATGATTAATAGTGAGTATTATACATGTTCAAGAAATTCATTTAAAAAAAGAAAATCAGTCTATATCACCCTGCTCTAACACCTTGAAGTAAGAATAGTCCTTCTGATTAATCTGCACCCTACAATGTGACTTCTGTGTCTCCTCGCACAAATAATGACACCGTACTCTGGGGTGAGGGTGTTTCAGTGGACAAGGTTCACTAGTGCAAGGATGGAAACAGCAAGGGGTGAGCTAAGATGATGTATTCATGCTAAGATGATGTTCATGAGGTCATATATAATGTCTCACACTGCTCGAGCTCATGATAAAAAGGTAAAGTGGATATATGGCAAGTTAATTTCACTAAATCATACAGTAAACATCATTATATTCACTCAAATAAAATCTAGCGTTCCCTTTTTTGTTTGGACATGGGCAGCAGAGGTAATTCCCTAACTGTTTCCTAGCAACCATATTGTAAAAAAGGGCCAAAGCTCATTGAATTTACACAATGGTAATTATTTGTTTAAACGCTTTCACTCTCTCTGCCTGGCCAGCTTTTTGGATGGAATTTTCAATTTTAAAATTACTCTCCAATTTTTTTTTCCAAAAATTGCCACTTGAATGGTGTAAAACTATGATAAATATTTACCACATGGACTTTCCAACCAACCAAAAAAAAAAAAAAAACTGAAAATCTGTCGTACACATTTTAATTCTCCCCCCAACTCTCATTAAAGTGCAAGAGGAAACCCAGTGCTTTAACCTGGCCAAATGCGCCTCAGCTCTTCCTCTGCGCACCCGGGGCGTCGGTCCTGCGAACTCGCCAGCCCTCTTTTGGTTTTAATGAGGAATTGCATTAGCATTTTAATGAGCCAATCCTGGGAAAAGCTGACAGGAGAAACTGGAGGACAAATGCACACATACTGCCACCGATGTGACAAAGATCTGGAGAGGGAGAGACGAGTGGCATAGGCTCAAACTATCATCGAAAAGACTATAGAATCAGATCTGGCCTGGTTTTCCGTGCCCTGGAATGCTCTCGATGGGAGTTTCATTGCGATCAGGATAGTAAAAATCTGGGAGGGCATCTGCTACAGGGATTTGCACCATAATAAATCATTTAATTAGAGTGTTGTCCTACTGATGACTTTTGGGTTTTGTTTTGGAGGATTCAGCAGCACTTATTCACAGTGGAGCTGAGTCTGTGATACTTCAGTGAAACTTCCTTCCCAGATTTTTTTTTTTTTTTCCTGTTTTAACCTTGTATCTATTTTCGGAATGTGGTCTGTCTTAGCTTTGTTGCTCATGTTGTGGTCATAAGGTTTCTGAAGAGTTCTTCTATTTCACATTGTGTAATAACCCATTACTGCACAACCTTGTTCAAGCATTGTTGTTGTGTCCCTGGGCATGACATCTTACCCACATAAATAACAAGACTGTATAACTCGTTGTTTAAAAAAAAGCACTTCATCATGCCTCTTGCTCAATGTGCCATGTTCAGTAATACAGAGCAGCTGCAAGACAAAAGTACTTGTACACCTAGGATAATGTCATGCAGTTATTTTGACATGGTTCTCATCAGGCTCTACCCACTTAGTGTTTTCACTCTTGATATTGAAAGAGGTAACCAATAGCTTCTCTTTTATTTATTGGTTTTCTCAGTTATCTACATTTACAATACACTGATTGATATAAAGGCCATTTATCTCAGCCAGAAGAAATTACAATCAGGTACAGGCCCTTCAACCTATTATTTTACTGACTCAGAATGATAGTTTTTGGATAACATACTGTACTTCCCAGTTTAATTCTTCACCAACAGCTGATTCTCTTTTCTTGTCTCCACAGAATGATCCCTCCATCAAGCAAGAACTTTCTGGTGAACAACCTGGCGGCGGGGACCCAGTATGACCTGTGCGTTCTGGCCATTTACGATGACGTGATCACCTCCCTGACGGCGACACGGGTGGTGGGCTGTGTTCAGTTCTCCACAGAGTCCGAGTACATGAGGTGTCAGTTCATGCAGTCGCAGTTTCTCGGCGGGACCATGATCATTATTATTGGAGGGATCATCGTGGCCTCTGTGCTGGTCTTCATCATCATCCTCATGATAAGATACAAGGTGGGGTTCTCACTCACTTTCACTTTCATTATAAAATTCAACACTTGTTTGTAAGATTTATCATATAACCAGGGGATATGTATGCAGATCTGAAAAAAGTGAGGTGAGATAAACACAGAGGTTGATTGTGGTGAAGGTACATCTCCGTTTAAACATTGGTGATGGTGAAAAAGAAATGGAATGGCTAAGGTGACTGTTTCATTTGCTTTATGTTATTAGGTTATTTTTTCAGACCAAGAGTTTCGTACTTGACAGTTTAGTCTTCTTAAGAGTGGCCATGTGATGTTGCTGTGACGTGTCGCTCAGCTGATTTAAACAGGTTTTGGTACTGTCTTCCTACCAGAGGCAGTACGACAGCGCCACCTGCAGTCTGACTTCCTCAGGAGAGTATCCCAGGTGTGTGAGAGGAACAAAGCCCCCTCGTCCTGGTTTATAGTCCCGTGGGCATGTTTCTGTATTTTGATTGCTTCTTTAGTCCAGGAACGGGGTTTGTTTTTTTTGGGCCGGACATGTCACAGTAACATCACTTTACTACTCTGAGGTAGACCACTAGTGAGCAGTCGAAACTGTCAGGTATGAAAACAAACTTTTGGTCTGAAAAAAAAAACTAATAAATTATCGAAAGACCAAATAAACCTCATTGGACCGTTTCATTTGCTGGTGCAGAGTTGCATATTAACTTCCATTTTCCTTTAATGAAACAACAAAAAAATGCAAAACGCTATTATCTTTACCTTTATTTATTTTTATTTACCTGACATATTTCAGTCAGACTTCCACCTTTGTCAGGTAAATAACCTATAGCGTTGCACCCTTTTTTGTATTATAAGAAGAAATTTTAACCTGATACTGAAAAAGAAGAGAAAATAAAGTTTCCAAATAATAGATGTTGCCGCGTGTAGTTGAAATGGCTTGATGAATATGAGAGAGAAAGTGAGAGATTAAGTGCACCTGTTGCTAGAAAACTGACAGCTGACAGAAGGTAAAAGAACAATCTTGAAAAGGTAATATTTCTGCCTTTTATCTGTGCCTCTATTTCATTGCCTTTAAGGCTAGCTGTGGATTTTGGAGATAATGTTGTTTGTATCTCCATTATACACTGACTATATTAATGAGCACACATTAATATATGTAAAACATACTTTGTCATTGGTGTAACATGCAATGCTGAAATGGTTTAAAAAAAAAATCATTCATGGCCTCGCTTGTGTCTCT
The DNA here is from genome assembly GCF_026225935.1 of Boleophthalmus pectinirostris. NCBI lineage: Eukaryota > Metazoa > Chordata > Actinopteri > Gobiiformes > Gobiidae > Boleophthalmus > Boleophthalmus pectinirostris. The sequence continues at coordinate 19,068,322 of NW_026570971.1, read as the reverse complement.
CTTAGGTGTGTAACCCTGGAGATGGAGGCAAAGGAGTTTCCCTGTCCATGACAAATGTGCACTCTCAGACCAACGGGCCCCAGTCTCAGGGCTGCACGGTCACTCCCAGCTCCTCCAAACATGGCTCCATTGGCCTGGACGATCTCTCCTCTGGGAGCTCCAAGAAAAGGGCAGGAGCAGGGGCCAAAGACACTGTGGTCCAGTCCTCTGAGTCTCCACTGCCCGACTGCTCCACCTCAGGCATGGGGCAGACGTGGACAGCAAAGAGCCCCACTACAACCACAGTGGCTATAGATGAGAAGACCTTGACTGGTGAGAGGGCTCAGGTCTCCTCTCCCTCCTCCACTGGCTCACTGCCCAAACCAAAACGCAAACCAGCGCCCAGCAAACCGGGCTCCTCCTGTTCCAACGCCTCGTCCTCCACCGTCCTGACTGAAGCCCTCCCTCGCCCCTCCTCTGCTGCCTCCTCCAGTCCTTCCTCTGCCCTCCTCCCTCTCTCTACCCCTCTGGAAAACCTCAACACCAACCGGAACAACTCCACCTCTTTGAACCAGTCCCCTTCAGTGTTTAGCCCACTCACTTTGCCCAGTCCGAGCCCTCGCTTCAGGGACACTCCTATCCTCCGCCGGGCCCCTCGCGCCTCCTCCTCCTGCTCTGCCAAGTACCAGACTCTCCCTGTGGAGGATGGGGGCCGCAGCCGGGCTCGCCGGAGGTACTCCCTCAGTGAAGGGGGCTCAAAGACTAGCACGCTCCAGCAGGGGGCTGCTCCTAAGCTAGGACGTATAATGAGGAACAAGAGGAGCCAATCAATGAGTGCAATGCTACTCGCTAAAGAGGCCGAGGACTCTGAAAAAGGCCGCTGCGATTCGGACTGGATCTTAGAGAGCACAGTTTGAACTACAAACAAGATGGCGACCACACGCTGGTTTATCTGCTTTTGTATGACGTGTGTGTTTTGGTTTCAGGTGATCAAGTGGTTTCTTGCCGTTTAGAGTGTTTTTCATTTTAGATGTGTGAGGGAGTGAGTGTGTGCTCAAACATGTGACTCTTTTTTTATTATTTTCATCGCTTTTGTCCACAACTCTTTGTATTTCGTTTACATTTCTCACTCCGTTTCTGTTTGAAGTGGGTCTTTGGGTGAGTCCATGCTCTGCCTTGTCTCGTTGGTACCACTTTATAGCACAAATGAAAACAAGACAATGGGCCACGTCATACACACTCACCGTATCCGGACAGTTCAACAGCAAGGGATTTACCATTACAGGAAAAAAGGAATCCATCCAAATGGGACTGACAAGCACACTTCACAATCCACAGAAAAGTGTTGTTCGTCGGCAAGAGGAAAGCAGCCGGTGCCTTCTTTTGCACTAATGTTCCTTCACTCCCTGACAGTCAAAAGAACTGGATTTTGTAGAACCTCACAGCTTCATAATGGAAGGGTTAGGGCAGAGGGGACAAATAAGAGACAAGAGATTTCACACATAGCCTTTTTACTTACAAAGGAATATGGACGGTTGTAGACAGGTGACAATGGTGGCAAACACAGACTTTTAAAGAACTCTTATGAAATTGATATTTTTTAAAGGGAAGTATAAAAAAAAAAAAATAACCTTATGGGCTGTTTCCTGACTGGGTTTACTACAGCCTGTGGTGGTCACAAGCTCATTGGGAGCTTCTGTACAGAAAAGACAACATGTACTGTGTTGTTATGTTGTGTAAAATAAAAATGGATAAAAACAACATTTGTAATTAAGTCTCTTTTATGCACAGTGTACTCTTGGAGTCTAGTTGAAGTATTTGCAAAGCATTCATAATATCCATAGAGTTTGCCAGCTTCCAACGGCTGGTGAGCAGTTAGATTGATAATTAGAGGTATAAAGATATCCAAGTCTCACAATACGATATCGTCACTGCATGAACCTCACGGTACAATGTTCATAGCAATGTCTTGGGTAAGCTCATGATATGGTGGGAAGGCTCACGATTAGGAATGTAACAATATCCAAATCTCTCGGTACGATATTTTCACGATATACATCTCACAGTACGATATTTATTGTGATATTTTGTGGAGGCTCACAAAATTGTTAATATGCAACTTTTTCCTCTTAAAATGCCTTGACAAGACTTAATCCAAAGACTTAAAAGTGCTTAGAACTGTTATTTCTTCTTGTAGTCTGCGCTGAAATGGAGCAAAGGATCATGGTCTATGTAGTTCCCTCTGTCTTTTTTTTGCTATTGCTGCACCATAATTTAAGCAAAGTGACTTGTAATTCGATATATTGTGATGGTCCATGATATTAGTGTGAGAACTTTGACGATACAGTATCACAATATTCCGGTTATTGTTATCTATCTATTAATTCAAGGAACGTCTGTCCGTCTGTTTGTCTGTTCCATGCATAACTCTCGAACCGCTCATTCGACTGATCTCAAATTCGGAGGGAGACATCCTAATGGGACGTGAGTGTGCAGTGCCAATTTCCATGTTGTTAGGATAAAAAATGCTAAAGATATCAGTCAAAAACTGCTTTTCTCTTGTTACAGCCAGTACAATAAAATCTCTTTGGAGACAAGCAGGTGGCAGACCCCCCACCAGAAAAGTTACATAATCCACCTTTAAGTATCTTTAACATAATAAATAATGTGAAATTGTCTTACAGATACATTGCAAACAATCACTTGATGTATTACCGTGCTGTTCGAAAAGCTCCAGGTTATTTAAATGCAGCAATTGATAGTGTTGCCTATGGATGTTTAAAGATGATATATTACACAAAACTGACTCTTGTGGACTGTTACCTCTTAAAAAATATACCTGGAGGTGTGGACTGCATTGAATCACATACCTTTCTCTATATCTGGTCACTTCCTCTGTGGATTACACGGACGATTAGCTTGACAAGTGGAGAACATGCAAACTCCACACAAAAAGCCCTGACTCCGTCCAGAAATGATACTCATGAGTAAAACAGAAAATTGCATAGCAGACATAACACACTGACCATCCACCGAGCCCACTACACCGTTATGCAAGCTACATGAAAGAGAATCAAGGTCTCGATGTACCACCCGACCAGGTACTTATTTAATCCACTGCGCTGAATGTGTGTCTAATGGGCTCATGCCGTGGTCCACAAAAGACAAGAGCAGATCACAGTGGGCGGTGAGGCAAATGGACACCAGGCTTTAGCTCACTAACGTTGGAAATAAAAATAACAGCGGCAGAAGTGATATTAATAAATGGCGGTGAGCTATGGGTGCTTCAGCTGGGCTAAAGTTGCAGTTAATGTCTGCAGTCACACCAGTGCGTTTTGTGTTTTGAGTCAAACTGTGAACAATGGTATAATACACGTAAACCCTTTGAACTGTGCAGATGAAATGTGATTCTTTCATGTGCGCATGTTAGTGCTGCAGGGTATAGTGTAATTATATAACAGGATTCTACTTTTCACACTTTGTTCAAGACAAAAAAAATAAAAAAAGGTCCGCTTTCACAGACAGGTGTTGCCATGGGAACAAAATGGTTGGACTGCCACCACTAAATGATGTTAAAAATGGGTTGTCTTGACTTTTGACTCTTGAGAAGAATAAGAAAATATCCATTGGTAAAACTGGTCTGAACATATCCATTACCATAGTATTCCCAAACAAACAGCAAGTGCCAAACGATAAGGAAGCATGGCTGTTTAAATCTAGTCTAGTCCAGTATACTTTTGGCTGCATTTAAATAAACTGGAGCTTTTCGGGAACTAAGGTAATACATCAAGTGATTGTTTGCAGTGTATTTACTTCAGTAAGGCCATTTCACATTATTTATTATGTTAAAGATACTTAAAGGTTATGTAACTTTTCTGATGGAGGATCTACCACTTACTTGTTTCCAAAGAGATTTTATTGTATTGAATGTCATTTTCTTGCTTGATTCATCAGCCAGTTTCACTTCGTGGAAACCGTCTGACCTCACAGCATTAGGATTCGTTCACTTAACAGTAGGCGGGTAGTTTTTTTATTTAACAAATCGCAATAATGTCTTTCCCCTTGATAAATTTCACCAAACATTCTCTTTGTTCCAGCTTTAAATCCTCGATCTTGGGAATTGCTGCCAACACAGAATGTATGTCTTCGTCTACATCCATCTCAACCGCTTTGTTTACTGTTGTGCTGTACCATAAAAGGGACCCAAAGACGTGCTTGAGTTTGACGTCATGGCTTCACAGCGCTTCACTGATTGGCCGGTGCATGGTTTACAACTTCCGGGGTTCTTGCAAACCGTTTAGTGTATTCCGATTCCTGACCTAGATGCTGGATAAAAAGGAGGCACTAGGTGGCGCCAGCCTGGATAGTAATGCTCCACAATATGGTGTTGAATTGATCTGGATTTTTTGTGTTTATAGCACAAAAGTACCTTGAAAAACAGGCATCTTTACTGTGATCGGGGTCTCTTTTCCGTAGATCTGACTGCAACATGGTTTGATGGCTACACCAGCTTGTCCCCATGAAGATACTGTATATATGTTTAATGCCATACTGTGGAACATTCTAGGCAAAGTAATAACCAACTAATTCCCATGGAGAGAAGCAAGTGGCATTACCTCCATCAGAAAAAGTTACGCAGTGCACCTTAATGTATTAGGTGGGAGTTGGAATTAGTAATACAATCAAAATCCTTAATAACTCCCGAATCCTTATGTCTTCAACTCCCATTTATGAAACTAATCAATACCAGTCTAAATATCACTGCGACAGATATACATATAAACCATTCCCTTGAACAATATCTGATTTAGGCTGTTAAACCAGAAATTATCACAGAAAATTGTTATATTAAGAAACCCCGGGCTATTTCCCCAGTCGAAATCCATCCTACAGGCATTATAATACGTCCCGTACAAAATGGTACAGTGAGAGGTGACCTGGGACCACCGTCACTACTGCTGCAGTCACTCCCACTTAACATCAACGCATGAAATCTATTTATTTTGAAATTGAATTATTGGAAATCGCTTGACATGAAACTGTTCTGACAGCCAACCGCAAATGAATGTTCTCACTTCAATTATCACATACCGCTACTTTAATGAACTAAATTAAATAGGCTGATCTCATGAGGAATCATCAGTAACCCACAGGACTACTCTTATGGATTCATGGTTTTACTGTTCGGGGTACATTCTGGGGCAATATGGCTTCGTTCACTCGCGTAAGTTATTTAATTAAAGATAGTGAAGATAGAAGGCGTATGCAAGCTCTCACTGGGAATTAAAGAAAGAATTAGCTACTCCGCTGCTGCTACACTAGGGTCAGGGCTGGGTTTAGAGTTTCAATGGGTGACACAGCAGACAGCAGGTGAATGTTTAAACAGGAACGCCAGACACCGGAGAGCCACACAAGATGAAACCAAATTACCTTTTCCAATACTCCCGGTTTAATCTGAGTAAAAAGCTCGTAGTCCCGCACTGCAAGAAGGTTCCAAAGAATGCGTCACCACACCGATTCTTAAAAAAGTTATCAAGCAAGGCCCACTTCATGTTGCTTTTCAGGGGTAATTGGAGCTGTCTTCTTCTACTGTGTTTCTTCTACAAGTTCACATCTCATTGGATCTGCCTGTCAGTCACTTAGAGCATGAAATAGTCTGGCCATTAGTGAGGACGGTTAGACAGAAAGTGTTTTCTTCCTGCAAATTAGGGAGGTCTCATGACTGTAATTAAAGTCTAAATGAAAAGGCAGAATTAAAGTAAATAGACGCATTTAGAAATAAAATACATACATTCAAAAGTTTGGACACGCTTTTTCATTCATGTTTCTTTCTTTACATTGTAGATTCTCACTGAAGGCAACAAAAATGAATGAAGAAATGTGGAATGTAGTAAACAAACACAAAAAAGAAAACACAAAATAACACTAAAGTTGTTTTATTCTTTTTTCTTTTTTTTTTTTTTTTTAATAGCAACCCTTTCCTTTGATCACTGCTTTGTGCTGTTAGCATTTCTTTATCCTGACAAGTGAAAACCATTTCAGGAGACTTCATTAAGAAGCTCACTGAGAGAAGAACAAGGGTTTGCAGCATTGTCAAGAAAGGAAAGGGTGGTTACTTTCAGGATTTGCATGTAAATTTATTATAGTATTGTAGTCTTCTGTGTGTTTATACAATGCAGAAAGTCGGCACCAATTCATGAAAATTAGCTGGATGTGTATCAGCTCCAGAATATCTGTTCTGCTGATATCCTGGTTGAGCATTTAAACTGATGTAATATGACTATTTACTGGTCGTAGTGGGTCCAGAAAGTCTCACAACATTTAGTACAAAGTTGTTCTTTAGTTACTTGAGAGATAAATAAGAGCTACAGAACACATTTTGTCATAGCGTATTTTTTGTTTTTAGGAAAATAATATATTTTCTCTGTCTCTGCGCTGGTATTGGCTGATATTTGGTATTGGAATGGGTATCAGAACTGGTCAGTCTATCAAAGCTGTCAGTGCATTTCTAGAGAACACGGACAAAACCCCAAAAATGTCTAAATATTACAGAATGTTTTTTGTTTGTTTGTTTGTTTTCCAGATTTTAAGGGATAAGTAAGTAAAAAAAAACAGTGCTTGACATCCACATTACTGTTCCAAACAATTGTTCAGCTTTTTGTCCCATTCAAATGTTCTTAATTTGTCATCATGTTTCCTTAAATTGTATTCATGACCAGAAGGGGAAAGCCCAGAACATGCTGGAGGGACTATGTCTCTCGGCTGGCCTGGGAACGCCTTGGGGTCCCCCTGGAGGAGCTGGAGGAAGTGTCCGGGGTGAACGAAGTCTGGGAGTCCCTGCTTAGACTGCTGCCCCTGCGACCCGGCCCCGGATAAGCGTAAGAAAATGGATGGATATCTGGTATTCATAACACAATCTTTTCTAGAATTGTTCAAAATGTGTGAGAATAGCCTGCAGTTGACACCTCCCTCCCCGACCTCTCCTTGCCTTCCTTAAGCTTCATGGTAAGAAGCTTTGGAGTGGTATATCCCACTCTACATATCCTGGTGTTCCCTCCCTCCAGGCCTCACTCTTCTCTCTGTGTCTCCCTCCCACTCTTCAGCAGCCTTTTCATCTTCATCACACACTGGGCACATTTTACAGTTCTCTTATGTCATGATAGCATGTGGAGGTTCTTTGAAAATCTAGGGGCAAAAATATAAAAAACTAAGCCACACTTCTCAAATTAGATGCAAAACTAATTAATAAAAAGTGTTAGTGAAGACTCAAGGTGCTTTGGAATTAGCAGTACCTGGCAGTGCGCTTGCAAATCAGTGGAGATCATGGAGTCATCTGGTGGAGCTTAACAGTGCTCGAATATGGAAGAGACAGAATCAAAAATCAGAAACCTGTATAAAAAATTGTACAAACACCAAAAAACTACAAAAACAAAAGCTGTCCGTTGTCATCTATAGTGATCAAACACGGGGTTCAAGATGATAATGCCTAATTATGAAAGTGAATGAAGTGTGACAACGTTGGTGCGCAGAAATGATGTGGCCATCTGCTATTGGCTGCTCCGTGTGACCAGGTGAAGCCTCCATCTGTTGCTCAGGCAGTTTATCAGAGTCTGGCTTTACAGTCTTCATCAGAGTTTTAGCACAGTGCAAATACAAATGAGGGAAGGGAGGCCACAACACCAGCACATGTTTTTGAACTACATTTGAGGAACAAGCAGGTGGACATTGAATTTGTTTAGCCCAAATAAATGTATGTGCTACAAATACGACATATTTTATATATATAAGCATTATACTGTATATACATTTCTTTTAAAATAAAACAAGTCATACTTTGTGTTGAATGTATATAGTAGCAGTATATACTACTACTACTACTACTACTACTACTAATAATAATAATAATAATAATAATAATAATAATAATAATAATAATAATAATGATAATAATAATATATGGGTGCTTTTTAATCCTCAGAGCTCTTCTTTGTTCAGAATGGCTCCATGTGTTGAATATTTGTTTGTCATTATGTGTTTTTTTTTTAACTGCTCAAATTAATTACCTCTGGTGGGATTACTAAAATTGTCTGAATCTGAATCCGATATAAAATATAGGCATACTTTTGTCCCTATTCTGGGTGTGTTTCTGGGAAGTACCAGTTTTCGAATGGTATTCTGAGAAAGCATATGCAGTGTAAACATGAGATGGAGAGGTGTAAAACAAGTTAAGTCAAGACCCTTGAACTGCTTCCAAGAGAGAAACCTGTGATCCAGCCGAGAGTGTAAGAGAGTGTAACCTATAACCAACACTGTTACACTGTTTTTAAATCAGCTCAGAGTTAAGACATGTGATCACAAGTACTGTGAAGCATCTTTTACTCACAGTGTACGTGTGATAGGAGAGAGGTGTCTCTGCAGCTTTACACTGTACAGCTTTATACAGTGAACACAGTACTCTGCTCTGTGCTTTCAGTGATGTTATCAACTCAGAAAATATCACTGTTATTCAAGTTATTACAATAGCTCCAGATCCCCAGGCAATATACTGGTTAAAACATGATATATATGTCTGTTCCAGTAAAACCAATTAAAGCAACCCAAAAATAAACTCATATAAAAGCAACTTTTTGGAGAATATATCAAGTAGTTAGCAGTTCTGTGAGTTTTAATGTAGGTTCCAATGTTTCAGTGTCTTTAATCTTCCAAAGCTTCTCATGTTGTGGATGTTTAAACCGTGAGCTGGGGTACAGTCTCAAAGTTTTCAAGACATGCTGTGTTTCTGACTGGCACACACTCACACCTGCACAAACAAACCAGGCTGTGGATGGCAGAATATTATAACAGACAGACAGATTTAGATTATCCTAAAAAGTGAAGCCAAGCTTCAGTTTGCCTAAGAGCCCTTATACCAGATTGGCATTGATGGCAGTGATGGTTCTTACGCCTCTATGGCTATGGGATGGTCTGTATTGTGTTCCTCGATCATAGTATCACTTACCCCCCCACCTTCCACTTCAGCAGCACCCATATGTTCACCTGAGAGTCTGGGGAGGTGTGGGGCTTTGTACACTCACACAATATCCAGAGGGACTGAATGTAAGCTGTCAGTGCCTCTGGGGGAGACTGCAGTGGATCAGGCACATATGTATAATTATTCTTCTGTATTGGATGTCTTTTACTTGTGTAGGATCAGATGGCATAGGGTTTGTTCTGTGGGGTAGAATAACTGAAAAGTGTGTGTGCGTGTTTGTTTGCTCGCAGAGCCAGAAGGAATGGCTAATGAGCGTGTCCGCTTGTGCCTACCAACTGTGCACAGAACCACCGTCAGCACTGTACAAAACACAACTACTGCTTCCACCTGGCTGTGAGCTAAGGGTGGACAAAACACACCTCAGCCTTAAAAAATAAATTATTATTATTATTATTATCATTATTATCATTTTTATTATTATGGTAAAACGTAGCTGTAAACCACCACAATGTAGACAGACTAATAATAAAGGATTACTGAAACATGTGTGAATGTGTGTGAATGAAACAAATCACAACTCCAGGTGTCTTTTTGAAGAGGTAACAACATTTTAACATGGTAACAAGAGTTCTTTATATAAGGCTTTTGAATAGCTGCAATGTCATGAAAGTTAAGCGTGCAGCATTGTTTTGTATTAGGCAAATGGACCAAGTATAGAATAAATGAGCCTTATAGATTTCGTTTTCCCTGCAAACTTAGAGGGGAAAAGTGCATTGCCAGATAGGGATATAGTTGATCTCCAGAGTAACAGTCAATTTGTAAAAACCTTGAAATGACTCCCTGCCTCAATTGTGTATACATGTTTGAGAATGCACACGGTGACAAAGAAGCAATGACAACATAATCCTTAGATAATAAGTAAGGGGTCCTTGAGATGAGGTAGCTTACATAAACGCCTTGGTAAATGGTTTCAGGACCATTTTATTGTCAAGGTCTTTCTCACAATGTGTACACTCCGGTATCCACATAACTGTTCATTTTATCAAACACAAAATTATGCTGGAGAAGTAGCATAAACAGATAATGCCTGTTAAAGAATTCTATGGAGTGAAAACAGTAAAAGAAACATGGCCTTCAGTGGTACAGAGTGCAAGGTGTAATGGATGGTCATTCTATCCTCAATAGTTGGAGCTTGACAGATCTGCTTTCTCTAACATTTTTATCATGTACCTCAGTGAACATTTTTATCATGTATCAGTGAACATTCAGAAATGCAAATATCAAGATAAAGTACAAGCCACAACTGCATATTGGTGGCAGAAAAGTTGACTCTCCATAGAAGGTAGTTGGTTCAGTCACTGAGGTAGGTTTCTAGTAGCCAGGCCAGTGTCTCTGCTCAATTTCATTTCTCTCCAGTGATTAGGTCAGGAATCGGATTACACTAGACGGTTTGCAAGATCCCCTGAAGATCGTGACCCAACCAATCAGTGAAGAGCTGTGAAGCCATGACGTCAAACTCAAGGGCCTGTCTGTGTCCCTTCTGTGGTACAGCACAACAGTAAACAAAGTGGTCGAGAAGGATGTAGACGAAGACAGACATTCTGTGTTGGCAACGATTCCCGAGATCGAGGATTTAAAGTGGGAACAAAGAGAATGTTTGGTGAATTTTATCAAGGGGAAAGACGTTATTGCCCTTCTTCCTATGGGATTTGGCGCATTACATACGTCATGACCAAATAGCAGCGATTGGTTAAATTAAGAAAGTACCTGCCTACCGTCGAGCGAACGAATCCTAATGCTGCGATGTCGGTTTCCACGAAGTGAAACTGGCTGATCAATCAGACTAGGTTTCAAGTACAATTTATTACAATGTTTGTATAGTGCGGTTTTTCTGGTACTTTGGCTTCCATCAAGATGTCAAGACATGCCTAGTGAAAGAAGAAGTGAAAAAGATTGTGAATGGTGACCTCAAATCTGACTGCAGGTGCAAAAACGGCACAAAAGCACAAGTAAGTACCCAGAACTAGATCTGGGTTAAACCAAAATTATAACCAAGTCTACATCAGGACTAAACTGGACTCAAAAATACCAACAAAAGAACACACGCTTTGAGAAAACTTTACAAACACAAGTGGATCTGGAGTTGGAGCTGTCTCCCTGATTTCAGAGGGAGTGATTGACAGCCGGACTAACGAGTCAGAGAGACGGTTCGTTGGCGTCAAAAACAACAACATCAAGAACTGAGAAATACTGTGGATTTTCTCAGAATCAACAACTGAAGCACCTAGCAACTATTACTTATCTCAGGTATAAGAAGTTATATATTTTGTTCTGATTGTTACGAGAACTGTCAAGAGGAGATGTCTTCCAAACTTGAGAGACAAATGCTACAAATGAATGGCTGGTCTCAAGTTTGAAAGGAGGATTTTCACCTTCTTTTGTCCTGTCCCAGTTCTTCTGGATTTGAACAGAATGTAGAAGGGACTGACTGGTCAAGCAAGCCTCAAACCAGGTCCAAACCAAGACAAGTGAATCCGTGTATCATTCGTTCATTCATTTTTTCAATATAAAACCAAAATTAAGAAAACGAAAAATTGTTTTCTTCATTATTTCTTTCCAAAAACAAAATGAAAAATGATTGTGATATGATAATGATAATTTTTTTCAGTTTTTGATTTTGTGTTTAAATGAATCATGGAAAAAACAGATACGGCCGTTTTCCATTTCCGTGACTTAAAGTGAGATGCCAGCGCTACATACGGACTGAACCAGGACTAAACCAGGTCTAAACCAAGTCCAGGACCAGACTGGAACAAGACCGGGACTGAGACCGGGACCAGACCAGGACTGAGATCAAGACCAGACCGTGACTGAGACCAGGACTGAGAATGGTTTGTCCTGGTTTAGTCCTGTTTCCGTCCTGATTCAGTCCTGGTTCAGTCTGTATGCGGTGCAAAAGTCTGGCATCTCACTTTAAGTCACGGAAACGGCCATTATCCATTTTATTTATTATTCATTCAAACACAAAATTGAAAACTGAAAAAACGAACTGTTATCCGTTTTATTCATTTTGGTTTTGAAGACAAATAATGAAGAAAATAGTTGGGAATTTTTTTTTTTTTTCTGATTTTTGGTTTTATTTTGAAAAACGAATGATCCCTCTGTTGTCCTTTTCCAGTTTTTCTGAATTCAAACAGATTGTAGAAGTGACTGGCAGGTCAAGCAAGCCTCGAACCAGCTCCAAACCCAGACAAGTGCATGAATATGATCCTATTATTTAAAGGTTGTATGGAGGATTTTTTGTTGTTGTTTCAAATTGTCAATGAAAGTTCAAAATAGAATTATAGAGAAGCAGCAGCCTTGTAATTATGATGACCAAAAAAATAAAAAATAAAAAATAAATTCCATCAACTGTGGACGTGGTGGGGGCAGATAAATATCAGCCAATACATAACAAGGCTACCTCTTTATCTATTGGCTGTTAGGTTATCAATGAAACTCTCTATGTTTCTACGTTTCTGACTTGCCGACTTGCTGGGATTGCGTGGTTTATGTTCGCCTCTCGTGCACTGATACCATTTACTCAACCAGCACAGCGGTTCTTGGAGTCTTTTTCGAACTGTAGCTTCCTCTCAGTTTGCACAAATTTTGTTTTAATGGCAGACAAGAATTCATGATCAGTTCACCGCAAAAGAAAGTCTGTTTTTGATGTCACTGAAAGAAGAAGACAAGGGGAAACGGAGCGAAGCGCAACATTTAAAAACGGACAAACAGTCGCTGCATTTCTCTTTCCTTGGAAAATCTTCTATACAACCTTTAAGTTCAGTCTATTGCACATAAGAGTAATGTCTTTAAATGTCATCAAAGCAAAAACATGCATGTGTTCACAGGATGTTTAGCATGGTTCATATACCATGAACATAAATATCAAACAGCAGTATATAGATATATTGATATGCAATATATATACCAACTTGAATAACACTGATCATGTTCAGCGTTTTATGAAAATACATTCTAATATTTTGATTCCCAGGGCTATTCATTATTTTCTTCAATCCTGTCAAAAATAAAGTAACAAGATGTATTACAAATACAAACAAATACAAGTAACAAGAGTGATTTGGCTCCTAGTTATGGCTGGAAAATTGGTGTGCATTAGTGTTCTATTTAGTATGCCGTCAACAAACTCCCTCCCGTGCAAATGTATTCAGATTGACTCGAGAGTGTGAAAGTGGTGGCCAGTCCCTATTCGTCTGACTAAAATGTGAGGATAGAGACACAACAACAGCTAAACACAAAATAACTCCATAGAAAATACTGCTTCATATCGCCACTGTTACTTTCCCAACTGCGGGGATAAAACTGCAAATTTGACCAAAGATACGTTGTGTGGAGAGTGTGTGGTGAAGTGTGACCTGGGAGAGGTGATGGAGGAGAGGAGGACGCTACAGCCCAAGTGCCAGGTCCTTCATGCTTCTCCTCAGAGCACCTTAAGCATGCAGACAGCTGTGCGGAAGTCGTCTGGAGCCTGGCTCATTTGAATGGCCAGTGAAGTCGGAGAGTGGGGTGAGGAGGTGAAGGGTGTAGGTGTATGTGCAATGGGACGGAAGAAGGAATCACAATAAGGAAGTGTGCAGAGCTGAATTCATGTTTATTATATTAGGGAATGCAGTTCAGCATAAAAGACAGGAATCAGAAACTCTGCCTTGCACATTCATATAAATATTTATTTTTAGAGATGGATAGAGTAACCAAACATTTTACTGAAGGAAGTTGTGTTACTTGTCAAAGCCTAATTTTGTTAGATCTCAGAAGCTAAGCAAGACTGGGCCTGGTTAGTACTTGGATGGGAGATCACTGGGAAAATCAGGTGCCACAGTAAGGCAGCAGTCACAAAAACTGTTTCTTGTGTCCTTAGTAACAGTAATCGATATATCGTGATATTGTATCGTCAGAGTTCTCACAATAATATCGTGGACCATCACAATATATCAAATTACAAGTCTCTTTGCTTAAATGAAGAGTTATGGTGCAGCAATAGCTAAAAACAAAACAAAAAACAGAGAACTACATAGACCATGATCCTTTACTCCATTCAATGTAGATTACAAGAAGAAATAACAGTTCAAGCACTTTTAAGTCTTAGTTCTTTGGATTAAGTCTTGTCAAGGCATTTTAAGAGGAAAAAGTAGCATATTCACAGTTTTGTTTGCCTCTGCAAAATATCACAATAAATATCGTACTGTGAGATATGTGTATATCGTGAAAACATCATACAGAGAGATTTGGATATCGTTACATTCCTAATAATGAGCCTCCCCACCATATTGCGAGCTTTCCCACAATATTGTAATAAATTTCATACCGTGAGGATATCGTATCGTGAGACTTGGATATCATTACACCCCTAGTCCTTAGGCAAGACACTTCACCCACATTGCCTAGTATGAAAGTGATGTGTATGTGAGTGATGGTGGTTGTTTGAGGGGCTGTTGGTGCAGATTGGCAGCCTGCCCACAGCAGTTGTGGCGACAATAGTAGTTTACCATCCCTGGGTATGGAGTGAATGAATAATAATCTGTAGAGTGTCTTTGTGACATATGTCTGTGAAAAGTGCTATATAAATACAAACTTACTAACTTACTATCCATTTTCTTCTGCTCATCTGGAGTTACAGAGAGAAGTGACAGTATTCCAGTTTAAGTCAATGGGAGCCAGAGTCGATGGAGCAGGAAGGACCTCCATGAACAATTCCTGTTTGGAACATGGCAGCTATGTCCATTTATATATACAGACTATGATAAAGATATAATTTACCTTCAGTTTACAACAGACACCTCCAAACTTAGTTGAAAAAAAATAATGTGGAACTTAGCAACTGTGAGAGGTCGTCGGAAAATCTCTCACTACTAGTTTAATAAGTAAATGAATACAGGGCATGTTTCAGGTTATAACTCTCCCCTTAGGCAGGAGCTCCTCTTCAGATTTAAATTGACTTCCAGATGGCAGCTGAAATTTCAAAAACACTGTCCAGATGACTTCGAAACCTTTTCTTCAGTGCTACAAGAAGTTAGATTTTATTCAAAACTTTTCATTCTTCAGATTCAGATCAGATTCTGATATTATTTTTCATTGTGGGATGAACTTATGTAACTTAAGTGGAGCAGGTTGCATGACAAGGACAGGCACTTTTATTGACAGACACTTTTATGGGAAAATAGCTTTTCTCTGCCACCGCATAAAATACAAAACTCACCTAACAGTCTGTACCAGTTGGTGTTTAAGAGCTACCACAAGACCTCAGCCAAATTCACGAGGGAAAATGGTCCATATTATTTTTTTTCCCCTCGTCTCTCCATTCTAATTTCATCACAAACCATTCCAGTGCAGTGTTTGCCTATTTCCTCTACAGCGCCCCAAAACCACATACCCAGCTGATAATATTTATGCAGAGAGATGGAAGCCTAGATGGACCAAATCACTGCATACCAGAATATGTTTTCTTAAGCATTGTTGAGGTTGTGGGTGTGTTTTCATGACCGCCAGGAGGAATCTGTGTTTTTGATTTGACTTGTTGAATGAATTCTGAGTCGGGTGGGTTTATCGAGGGAGGAGTGGGAGGTTAAAAGAAAAAAAATAGACAAAATAGACAGTTTTGTTTGTGTCTTTCTGAAGTGGTAACATTTGCACCAGCACGAAGTCAGCTCCACAGAGGCCAGGGTTGAAAAGGTAGGCATAAGAAGGCTGAGACATGGTATAGAAACACAAATACATTTTACCAACACTGACAGAAATGTAGAGGCAGAGTCTAGAAGTATTATGCAAATCCTTAAACGTGTTTGATGATAACATATTGCTTTCCATTTTGTCATGATACATAGCTAAATATGCCATAAATATTCAAAGGAAATGAGCCTCATAATTGTGTCTAGAGGAAGTGAATTAAACAGACAGATTAGAAACAGGGCCATTAATTTTTTAACCGACTTGTGTTTATCAAAAGATATGTGAAATAGCTTAGCTATATGAAAAACAGTTAAGGCACTTTTATATGGTCTTAAATGTGAAAAACAGAACTAGTAAGCGACAATTATTTACAGAGTTTTAAAGGCGTACTTCATTATTCACTGCGATGAGTTTATTAGCATGTTTCTCGTCACACTACTGTTATCAACAACTAGCATGCTAACAGTGTACCTACATTGATTCCTGGTTCTCAGCCGGTAAAAATGTAATTACCGTATTTTTCGGACTATAAGTCGCTCAGTATACGTTGCACCAGCTAAAAAATGCATAATGAGAAGAAAAAAACATATGTAAGTCATACGCAACTATAAGTCACACTTTTTGGGGGAAATTTATTTTATAAAATCAGAGACCAGGACCCGACATTTCATCTCGAAAGGCAAGTTACAGTAATAACAATAGAACAATATGGACAGTTCTTCAGATAACTATAGCATAAACAACAGAAGAAGTTTACCAAACTCTCCATCTCACTCCAAATCACCAAATCCATTGAACTCTGTGACCTCTGCAAAGCTGTCGTCAGTCTCAGCATCAGTTCCACTTAGAATTATTCCAGCCTTTCTGAATTTCGACAGGATGGTTTTGGTTGTCACTGAAGTCCAGGCTTTGTCCATCCATCCAGTGACTTCTAGGAAAGTTGCATGGTTCAGCCAGTCCCCCACAAGTTTCTCGCTCACTCCAAACTTTCTTTCTGCTGCTCGATTACCATTTTCGGCTGAATATTTCACTGCTTGCAGCAGGACAGTGGCTCTTTCTGCCGAAGACATGTGCAGTAGAGTGAAGTGACAGTGGTACAGAAGTAATAGGAGGAACAGATACTGACACACAAGACTAGAGCCTCTCACGGCTGTCAATGTGAACATTTTAATATATAAGTCGCACAGGAGTATACGTCGCAGGAAACACCCAAATCATGAAAAAAGTGCAGTAGAAGCAAACAGTACTCAACAGTCTTATTTTGATCTGTGTGACTTTTGTAAGCTGAGAAACACATAGTTAAAGTTAGTGCCAAATACACATTGTGAATAATGAAACAAACAGCAGTAAAATAATCCATAATAATAAGTGTAGTTTTTGCACGAGTGTATTAAAGCTTTTCATAGCAGTAGACCGTGCAGAAATTTCTTTTTACTTCTTTTTTCCATTTATTCAAAATAGACCACACACTCAAATGAATATGACTATTTCAAATTTAGATTTCGTTGACGAAGATCAAAGATAATCCACGGTGACACCTGCTGCTTTGATTGGAGCTGTTCTCACTGCCGTCCCTAATCCCATATATTCTTGAAAGCAATTTATAATCCAACAGAATAGATATGTGTACCTACTACAAGCAGCATATGAGGCGATGACGACAAAATATGACAAGAGAGAGTGAGATGAACAGGATTTATGTAGAGGATAGAACGGCGGAAATATGCTCTGAATTTTGAAACTTGGAAAAAAGGGTCTCCGAAGATCAAAGTGTATTCCGTCGGCTGTTTACTTTATCAATCCGATATTTCCGAAAGGGAGCGTGGAAGGAACTCAGGATCAAAGAAGTGATTTGTGTTATGTTTGTGTCAGTAATGATAGCTTTAAGGTATTAGGGCCAAAAGGAGGCCAGAGAAAACATTTTTTGACATGAATATTGGACCTACCTTTGAAGTAAACACATGAAGGCCTCACAAGAGTCGAAATCTCAAAGGGCAGGGGAATTTGTTAAAACATAGTTGGGAGAAAATCAAATTTCACAGGAAGGCTAATTTCATTTGAGATAAGATAACTACTTTAAAATAAGACATCAGTGTGAAGTCAGACGTGCGTGCAAATCCCTTCTGGCTTTTGAAACGTGAGCTAGTTATTGCGAGTAGTATTGCTTAGGAATGAACGATCCAACATTTTCATTTCAGATTCTATGGCTTTATGTTTCTGCCGACGAAATGTGTTTTGTAGCCCTTATTTATTTCTTAAAGGTGCATTGTGTAACTTTTCTAGTGAAGGGTCTGTCAGATGAGTTTCTCCATGAAGATGCTATTGCTTTGTCTGGAATGTTTCACAGTATGGTCTATCTTCATGGAGACCAGACCAAGTTACAGGTCAGATCTGTGGAGAGACAACCTGACTCACAGTCAGAATGCCTTTTTTTTTTTTTTTTTTTGGAGCTATAAAACCACCAGAAATTTATAGGGATGTAATGATATCCAAATCTGTCCGATATCATCACGATATGATCGATAACATCACGCTGCGATATTTATTGCGATACATTGGAGAGGCTGATATAATTGTAGATAGGACAGTTTTTTTTTTGCTTTTAAAATACCTTGACAAGATTTTGGTGTGAGTTATTACTGGAGGTGTGCAAAAATATCGAAATATCATATCGTTTAATGTGATGATACAGTATCGATATCATGGGATGCTGTATGGATATATCGCCAAAAGTATTTTTTGGTATATATTTTTGGTATATTTGTTTTGATGATTAAAATGTTTGTGTTTCATATGAACTTTGCACAAGAAGTGGTTTAACAAAGACTTTTACTATCCCAGCCATGACCTTTATTTTTTATTGAACTGTATCGAATTGATTTGAAATATACTGTATCAAAAGCTCACTGTATCGAGACAGGGATCGTATTGTCGCCTATGCATCGATGTATGTATGTGGCCTATGTATCAAGGAATGCAGCTTCTTAACCCTCACGTTCTCCTTGGGGTCACGTAGACCTGAAGACCTATGTGATCTATGTGATCCCGAGGAGAGCATGCGGGTTTTTAATGATACCCAGCCTTAGTTATTACTGTCATCATCTCAAGAATTCAAGTAAAAAACATATTTCTTCATGTTGTCTGCATTGAAATGAATCATGGGATATGTAGTTCCTGATGTTTATAAGATGTTGCTACTATAAAAAATAAACTTGTAATTCGATGTATTGTGACAGCCCATGATATTATTGCGAGACTTTTGACGATACGATATGTCGGTTATTGTTACATCTCTAGTAATTGAATAAATGTAAGGTAGAGCTGTTTATTGTCATACTGTGGAACATTCCAGACAGAGCAATGATATATACGTGTAAACAAGCAGGTGACGGACGCCCAACCAAAATGTTACACAGTGCACCTTAAAGTAACCACAAAACAACTTTGTATTTAAAGCACATCACTCGGCGACTTTCTGGACCAATTACGACCAGTAAATACTCTTATTATTACTTCAGTTTATAATCCCAACCACAAATATTTTGGAGCCAATACCCGATCCAGGAAATTTCATGGATCACCACATCCCAAATATTGCTACATTACTTTTCTTACCGAATAGAACTGTACAAAGTATTTAGTTTAAAAAGACAATACAACAAAGATATATCAATATACCATTCTGCCCTTGACTGACAGCTCTGTTACAACAAGTTCAGGTGCGGCTGGCTGTTCAAACAGTGAATCATTCAAAAGTGTTGCATTTATCTGAGGTTTGACAGTGCCGCCACACCTTCAGTCAGGCTTGGAATGTTCTTATCAAGTCTGACTGTCACTAAAATGTATGCTATTCAATTGATTTTTAAAGCTGCAATAAAAAGAACTACCCAGGATAATGCGGGTCCAAAAAAAAAAAAGGTTCTGGCAGCCCCATTTAACCTCCTGGCCATAGTTTGGAAATACAGTGAATGCTGCATATTAAAAATGCAGATCTACTATGCAAATATTAATCTGAAATGAACTGAAATGAACCTTTAACATACCATATTGGCACTGGCGTTAGAACTGCTTAATATAAATGATGTGCTCCCTCTTTGTCTTTCACCTTCAGTTCACTTGAGTCTCCAGGAACCAAGGTGTCAAATAATCTTAAAATAAAAAGTGCACTATGTAAGTTTTTGGCTGGGGGTCTGTCATTTTCTTGTTTAAATGGATGTCATTGCTCTGAATGAAAAGTTCCACAGTATGCATTAAACAGTCCTACCTTCAAGGGTGTAGGTTTGCACAGGGACGGTGGGGACATGTCACAATCAATATTTGGGAAAGACAAAATAGTCCCTACTAATTTTTGCCATTTTATTTTAATAAAAATATAAATGTATTCAGATATTTTTCCAAACTCAAGTAGTATTAATTGAACATGTTTTAGTTCACGCTGCACACCAAACTTTGAAAAAGCTTTCAAAAGGAACTTAGTTGGCTTCATCTTCAATTAAACTTGTCTTATAATGAGTCGCCACGGAAAAAGAGCGACGATCACCACGAGTGCACCTCTCCAAACGGAGCTCTACTAGTGTGCTGTTAACAGCCCAACTTTACTGACAATATTCCTTGGAAAAATGTTCAGACATTACCTTACGAATATCTCATCACCAACAAGCAAACGGAAATCTGCTACAAACTTCTATATCACTGTTATCTACTAAAGAATCATCTTAGAAGAACAATGGACACAAACTGAAAAATGAAACCACCTCTCACTTATTTTGGACCTGCCCAGACTCTGTGTGTGTTTGGAAAGAATTCATAAAACATACACAACTTTTTATCCCATTTGACCCTTTTTTATAAAGTTGTGCTGTTTGTTTTTTGCAGTGCGCATCATACCAAAAGTAAATAATATTATATCATTATCATCGTTACTGTTAATCAAGTAACCTATCAGTTGGTTTCAAAACTGAGACCAAACCTGCGCCCTTGCCTACCTTACATTTATTTCATTACAGATGGTTTCATAGCTCAAAAATACAGAAATTCTGACTGTGAGCAGGGTCACCTCTCCACTGATCTGACCTGTAACTTGGTCTGGTTTGGTCTCCATGAAGACAGAATGGTTTAATGCGACACTGTGAAACATTCCAGACAAAGCGATAACATATCTGTGAGGAAAAGCAATTGACAAACCCCATACCAAAAGTTTAACAGTGCAGCTTTAAAAAGAAACAAAAAAACTTTAATATAACTCTAAACATGCCCTCCCAGTCTTCCAAAGAGCATGCCTGCAATTTAGCAAGCGCTTCACAGATTACCGCATTGTGTACACCCTCTATTATTTCTTAAGCAAACAACTCAAGGACACGCAGTTCCTCTTCTTGACAAACACAATCCATCATGGCCGACGAGATAACTGAATCTAGGAGTTGTAAATGCCACAGAACCTGAACTTCTCCTCTCATAGTGAATTTAATATCACACCGGCAGGATCTCGCTTTATACATTATCTCACCTCGTGATAAGACGTGAATGAATGGCTTCTCTATATGCCGGGACAAAGGAGTGGGAGACAGTGCAGAAGAACTATAGTATCCTCAAATAGCCTCGTGCTGGTTGGTGCAGTGAGTAATTACATATGAGTGAGCTCCATTTGTTTTGCATATCTGTATGTTTTCATTGGCCTGCGTGTGCGTGTGAGTGGAGAGGCAATAATTAGTAGGTTTGACAAATGAACTGAGGGAGACGAGCTCAGGCTGAAAAGGGCTGGAGTGTTACACAGAGAGGAAGAGCAATGATGAAGACTGACAAGTACCATCTCAGCAAATTTAACTGCACTGTCAACGGGTTTGAACTGGGAACTGGGCAACATGTTGAAAGATCCTACACAAACGTGACTCTTGTGAGCTTTAAGCCACGTTACAATGTTGATACCTCATCCAAAACATAACTGGAGTTGTGTTTTGTTTCATTCACATGTTTGAGTAACACTTTATTATCAGTCTGTCTACACATCCAAAGCTCAAAATGCTCTGTTCTGCCTGTCATAAAGTTGTAGTTTTAAAGTTTCAATCTTCTTTTTACCTTCAGTTCTGTAGAGATTGGCAATGCCAGGTCTGAAATTATTCAAATGCAATTCTAGTGAAAGTGTATGCAGTGAAACACTTCCTCAGCCTAAATCTGCAGGCTTTGTGTGTTAAACATGTGAATGAAACAAAACACAACTCCAGGTCTGTTTGTGATGAGTCAACATTATAACATAGATCAGAAAACAACATAATACGGTCCCTTTAAAGAAGCCATATTGTGCTTGTGTCTGCCATAGCTATAATCTAATGGCATGAGTGGATCATTATGTCCTAATTTGGATGTTTTAAATCACAAGATTGATCTAATTTCTTCTACGACTTGCTTAATAAAAGATACAATAGGTGCCCAGAGCTGATGTTGCCCTAAATGTCATCACAACAAAGAGATGAGCTGTTGTCGTCATGGACAGCTGCAGATCATGCTAGCGAGTAACTTTTTAGTTATTTGTACTAAAATTACAATGCAATGCTGCCAACTTTTACATATATCAGTGATTAAGAAAATTAAATAGAACAAAGTACAAAGCAGTGGGCATGTATAGTGATGGTGGCGAAAACAGGAGTTGATCAAAGCAACATTGATCAGGTAAAAGATAAGGGGAAACAATGTCTAAAACAGACATGTCAAACTCAGGCCCCGGGACCAAATTTGGTCCGTGATATAATTATATTTGGCTCGTGAGATCATATCAAATATGTGTTAGAGCTGCCCGCCGGCTACAGATAGACTATAGAGACATTATTTATTTAAAATGCTGTTATTATTTTATATTCTGCTTGTTCTGGATTCAGTGTTTAAGCAAAACTATTATTAAACATTTATTTTAATAAGAAAAGGTTTAACATTACGTATCTCGAAAGAACAGAAAACATGCAGATGTTGTTGAAATGTTTTAATAAATATTTAGTTTTGTCCACGACTTAGCCCCGGTTTTTAATTTTAGCCTCTGTCAATTTGAGTTTGACACCCCTGTTCTAAAAAGCTGATTTTGCATACTAGGTCCACTTTAAAGCATTCATTTTCTTCAATTCTTGTGATCTTATGAGGGAGAAATTAGACAAATTTCAAATTTCAGCAAAAAGTCAAACAAAACAGAACAAAATATCATACGAATAACAAAAATATGCAGGCATTCAGAGAGTTGTACATGTACAAATAAAAAATGTTTCAAATACTATAATCTTTGCATATAAGGTAACAAACTAAGCATATTTACTGGTTTACACAAAACAACAACAAATTGATAGATGTAATAGACACTCCTCCCCTTCTCTGAGTCACAGTGAACACAGATATACAGTGAGGAGGTTTATGTGAGGTGAGCAGCAGAGTGACTATGTATGCCCCTGGGGTGACACGTCCTACAGCAGAGCACAGGACCAGGTGAGCCCACTGGATGTTATAATAAATAAGATTTCAGAGCAGTACCGGTGAACTTTGACCTCAGGAAGCACTCTCTTTCCTGTCACATTTTGTACCTTCTTGAGGCTCTGGTCACAGCACTTATCCCAGGGACACTGTCTGCTGGAGCGAGAGGGGGAAGAACTGTCACCAGAATTCAAAGAGCTGGAATTGGTACAGCAGAGAAAGGTGTGCTGTTTTGTTCGATGGATAAAATTCACATGACATAAATAAATAAATATAATTCAAAAAGTAGTGTTAAGAGATTCCTTCCAAACAAACCATCCAACCAAAAAAGCCCACAGTCTACTATTGATCATTATGACTATGTTTACATGGAAAACCTGAGCTCTAAGCCATGTTATTATACTATTACTTCATCAAAAAACATCCCTGGAGTGGTGTTGTTACATTCACACGTTTGAGTAATCCTTTTTTATTAGTCTGTCTACATCTCCAAAGCTCAAAATGCTCTGTTCCACTTTGTGATGTCATGTTTAGTTTTCACAGCTCCTTTTATCTTTTGTATAGTAGAGATTTGCAATTCCTGGACTGCAATCCTCCAGATGATTCTAGTGAAGTTCTATGAAATTTAAAAACAGAACAGAGCACTTCTCATTTTACCACATGACATCACAAGGTGGAACAACGTGTTTCCTGTTTGTGAGAGGAACTCAGTCTAAATACACAGGGTTTGAGTGTAAAACATGTGTAAATGAAACAAAACATAACTCCAGGTCTGTTTGTGATAAGGAGACATTATA
Organism: Boleophthalmus pectinirostris; assembly: GCF_026225935.1. Lineage (NCBI taxonomy): Eukaryota > Metazoa > Chordata > Actinopteri > Gobiiformes > Gobiidae > Boleophthalmus > Boleophthalmus pectinirostris. The sequence goes on along the minus strand of NW_026570971.1, from coordinate 19,044,397 downwards.
ATCAGAAAATAAAGTCATTTGTACTCTCAGATATTAACAGAGTTCCAACTCTTTTTCACTGACAAAATTTTTAAACTTTTCCATGTCTTTTTCATTTGCTAAAGTGAATTTTCCATCACTTTATGGCACCTACATGTATAGAATTGATCAGACTTTTAGGGCTAAATATGAAATGTTAACCCTTTCCACTCACCTTATGGTTTGGGATTATAGTTTTTTTAATATTCAAAATACTGTCATTACATTTATTGTCTCTTTTAAACAAAAGGTGCAGACGTTCAGAAATAAACATAATAGCTAAATGAGAACTGTAAATGCTGTAATTACGTGAAAGAGATACTAAAATTCCATGACTTCTCCAGGCCTGGACAATGACATTTTCAGTTTCCATGACTTTTCCAGGATTTCCATGACGTGTTTGAAATAAAACTAACCTTCCATTGCATGAATTGTCACATGTTGAGGGACTATTTTCTCATACATCAGTCCACTGCTTTCAAGATTTCTATCAGGAAGTACAACTCGCTGCTGCTGCTCAGACATAAATCCTTCAAATGCAAGGTTGGTTTTACTTCTAACCTACAATTATTCTATCAACACAGACATTCACATGGACAGTTTAGTGTAATAATAGATTTGTTTCGGGTGTTTTGTGGAGTGGGTAAGACTGTTTTTAGTGGCAGGCTAACTATGGCCATTGACATGCACTAGCCTAGCACCAGCGACATCTGCAAATACAAGGACTGGATGGAATATTTTAAAAAGTGTCTCCACACGTCTCCAACACTCTGGCTCACTAGGAAATGAGGCCCTATGTCCAAAATTCCAAACTGTCCCTTTAAGCAAAATACTACAAGCACTTGAACATCTCATAGTGCCCCATTCAGTCCTTTTCAGTTACTTCATCTGTTTGTAGACTCAGACAAGATCGGTGTACTTGGATTTCCCTGTGCATGTAAACGTAGTGAATATAATTTTGAAAAAGCAACATTTTTTCAACTATATTTTGTTGTTTTTCTTTCACTTTTCACTCTTTCGATCTCCCATGCTTGTGCAAGCCTCTAAGCATAAATGACATTTCTTAGTACCCCGTGTATTTGTATATCTGCTGTGAGCGGGGGTAAATAAAGTGTTAGTGTAGCATATTTGCTGTCTGCTCACTGCCAGCTTCACAAGTGAGACTGAGAGGCCAGCACGAGCTCAGATTACAGCTAAAAATGAAGGCTTAACGTAAACATGATTACTACGCTACGGCTTATTTCCTAAAAAGCTGACTTATAATAGGAAACAGCAAAAAAAAACATGAGTTTATTTGTCAGACTTTTGTTTTGTTTGCTCTATTCTAACACAATCCAAATTAGCCTCTTTATTTATTCCACTGCGTGAATGTGCGTGTATGGTAAACACATTTTAGCACTAGTGCCAAATTGTGACTATTCCCTACACACTTTAAATTAAATCAACGAATTGCTGAAGGCTAAACTGATTAAAAAGACATGCGGTTCAGATTTTCATATGCCCCACAGGAAAATCGCCTATTCGTAATTATCTTTTTTATTTGCTAAACAATAATTAGCAACCATTATTTCACCTGTTAAGTAACAGCATGTCAGCAGAGGCCGTGTGAGAATGGGGATTACTGAACGCAATTTAGCGCAGGCAAATTAAAACACACACTTTTAAGCATCTGAGTTCCAAAACAAAGCCAGCGCCACCACTCGTAAAAGTCTGCACCATCCAGATCTGCAACCTGGGACCTTGTTTGCGCCGAGGCATATTTTCTTAAATCACAAAACGCAATTAAAACCGAAATTGAAAACAAAATGGGCGCCGTTAGTAAGAGAATTATTGGTGTGAATCCAAACGCATTACGATTCACCGCGGACCACACATGTGCAGTGGCTTTATGTGACTGTATATTGCGTAAGAATATGTTTATGACCTTGTGGTATATGTAGGTCTGGCCCCTAGATGAGAGAAGCCCATGGCAATAAATACATATGAGCCCATGAAACCTGGTTATACAGTGCAAATGAGGCAGGAGCGGAGTAAGATAGCCTACTTTTATTCAGTCTAGGGACCCTGCGTACTGGCATATTTCACGATTAAGGCGACTGGTATTGCGTTTAGATTTATGTATTCACAACTATTAGCGGTAGCCGTGTGTTGATGTTTAGCGCTAAGTGTCTCATCAGAGCGAGGTTTCATCAGGGGGGCTCGGACTTGGCCAAATGAGAGGCGCGCAGAATCGATGGCGGCCGCGCATCACTCTCCTCTCACTCCCCTGTCTGTGGCCTTGATGGGCGTCGGCATGGCAACATTCTGGTTCCTCTAAATTACAGAGTGGCAGCCAATCAAACGCGAGCGGTGACCCTGGCGAGACGGCAATAACAAATCAGATGCAGGAAGTGCGCGCGGCCAGTTTCACTTTCACTGTGGCCCGGAGCCGGATCTCTCACTCATGTTTATTCACAATGTTTGTCCTATACACTTTTCTCGTTGCTGTTCTATTCCCATTGTAGATTTCTGAGTTATGCAGTGTTTCTTTTAATAGATGTAATATAATATGTGTTTAAAGGTGCTTGTCTCCATGGAGATATTACTGTTTTGCCTTGATTATTCCACAGTACTGAAATAAACTTGGCTATCGCAGTGGAGGCAGGTTAATGGTCAGATCCGTGGAGAAGCAAGCTTGCACATGGTAAGAATTCATGTTGTTTAAAGTGTTTTTGAGCTATAAAACCCCTGTAACTAAACAAATGCAAAGGGATATACTGTATGTTTAGTGATATAAACATACTAGGAGTTTTGTTTTGTTTCTCTGACACATTTAACACACATATTTAGGAGGAGTGTTTGGGCCTAGTTACATGACAACGCTGGCGGGGAAAAAAACGACAATATATTTTGTCGGAAGCTCCTTTCGTTTAGACAGTGACAGCGTTTTGGGGGCTTAAAAACGCAAAAATCTGAAACCACCCTCCAGAGCGGAAAAGTTGAATACACGCTGCTGTAGTGTTTCCGTCTACACTGCCCAAGATGCAAAACTCTGGTCAGATCTGTTCACGTCGTGTACACGTTTACGTCACATACATACAGTACACAGAAACAAACATGTCGGGTGGCATACATATCCAATCGAATTCCACACACTTTTGCGTCACCGTATACACGCAGATTTCCTCTCAAAAACGCTCTAAATGTGGAATAAAAAGTGAAGACGTGATGCCACTTTTGTGTCTTCTGTTCAGACCGTCATCACAAAAACATAGCCTTTGTCTCAAACAGAAAACACTCTGTTCCACCTTGTGATGTTATGTGGTAATACAAGAAGTGCTCCACTTTGTTAAACTCCATATACCTCAAAAGGTAAAAGGAGCAGTTTACTTGAACCACAACCACTTGATGACATCACAAGGTGAAACAAAGCATTTTGAGGTTTGCAAATGTAGACAGACTAATAATAAAAGGTCACTCAAAGAAATCTAACTCCAGGTATGTTTTTGAGGAGGTAAAACGGCTTAAAGTTCATTATTTTTTTATATTCAATCAGTGATGTGGACGTAGAAAATAAGGTACGCGATAAAATACTATTGCTAAGATTTATGCCAATGGTCTGATCAATTCATAGGAGAACACAGAGAAGGTAATTCTATGGCGAGTGTGAAGAAACATCCACATGTACTTTGCTAAAACCCCTGGCTTTCAGAACATGTTTGTCAGTTCTTGAAATCATCACTGTTAAATCTATTCAGGAGTGATGTTGGAAATGTACATGAATGTGGCCTTACTGAAATATGATGTTGCTGATAATAATAAGGTGGCTGCACTTTGACATAATTGAAGCTGGAAAATGTAAATAATGTTTCTGTGTGTCTTATATATCATCCATAGACTGTATAAAGAAGTGGACTAAGCAAGTGACGTCACCCACTGTGTTTGGCTCCTGTCAAATGAAACTCGCAATGGTAGTAGTTACGGGGCGAATTTGGAGCCATATTATGAATAGATTTTTTTTTTTTTATATCAAAATAGCAGGAAAACAAAAAACAAAACAAAAAACACCAGGATCACGAAGAGCAGGTTAATATGAACATTTTAAGACCAAAATGATGAGGCTCACTGCAGCAGTTACACAGAGAGAGATGATAATATTCCAGTGTAAGTCAATGGGAGCCAGGGTCAGTAGGATCCAGAAGTGCTGCATCCTAATTTCCTATTTGGAACGTTAGCTATGTCCATTTATATATACAGTCTATGATACTATCCCATATCTCTCCAACCACATTTTCTGTTCATATTAAAAGGCATAGTATTTGCTGAGGGGAATTTTGAATCTTGAAGTTTTCATGATTGTGATGAAATTGAAATTTAAGTGGGTGATCATATAGGCTGCAGTTATTTAGGTAATAGTTTAGTGGGTAAGGCGGAGGGACAGTAGCCAGGCCGGTGCCACCTAGTGCCTCCGCACCATTTCATTTCTCTCCAGCGACTAGGTCAGGAATCAGAATACACTAGATGGTTTGCAAGAACCCCATACGTTGTAGCTGAACAAACCTGAGTTGTGATAGTAGACTGCATACGCTATCCTCCGTTGGATTTCCTTTGTCAAATACAAACTGCATTTTTTGTTGCACCTTTAATTCGCAAGTTCACATCCCAGAAACGATAGTGTTAGGGAGTAACGGATTACATGTACCAGCGTTACGTAATCAGAATACAAATTATGAGTAACTGCATTCGGTTACACTCTTTCAATGAGTGGTAATTGGAATACAGTTACTTTGTTGAAATAAATGGATTACATGACAGTACTTTCCTGTTTTCACATTTTGAGTTATATCCATTATCCATCCATATATATATTACAAGAGCCATGTAAACGTCTTGTTAACATTGGTACCCAAGTACCCGCCTACTGTCGAGTGAACAAATCCTAATGCTGTGAGGTCCGACAGTTTCCACGAAGTGAAACCAGCTGATGAATCTCTACTGTAGCTTAGTTGGTAGAATGTTTGTCCTCTGATCTGAAGGTTGTCAGTTCAAATCTCGCTCTCGACATAAAATAAAAAAAATAAAAAAAACATTGGTTGAGCTGCCACAGATGAATACTGCTGTTATGTCCTGGGGCAAGACAACCCTGGTGTCTGTGTACACTAGTAAATGTATGTGTGTGTGAATGGGTGAGTGGTTCCTTGATTTAAAGTTCTTTGAGTTTCTTGGCGGTGGAAAAGCACGATATGAAAATGTGACCATTTACCATTTTACCGAAGTTTTAAGACCTCTAGAATTGTTGAATTAGTTTAGCAGTTTATATTTCAGTCTTTTTTTTTTTTTTTTCAATGCTCCTGGATTTGAAAACATAATAAATCAGAATTTGTTGTTTTTTTCTTTCTAACATTGTGAACCATTAATAGCTTTTCACTTCACTTTGCATTAACATATGTAAGGGAAAAGCTGAAAGTTTGCAGTAGAATGAGTGAGTGGACTTTAGTGATACATTTAGGTTGCTCACAGTTGATGTGTGTGACCCATGTCTCTAGTGACCTGGCACAGAGGAGGAGGCCCTTCATCATTCTGTCACGGGCTCTCTCAGCTTCACACACATAAGTCAAACAGTTCTTTCTAACGTGACTATGAATTCACTCCTGATGTTGAATTGATGTGCCCGAGAATGATCTGTGCGTCATAATAAACGACAGCACATCACTGGAATGTGCTAATTGGTTTGCTGTGAGTTATAAGGGTTAGATGCCCGTGTTAATATCAGTGTGCTGTGTTTATGATTGACAGAAGAAAGACAGAAAAAGTGGCTGTACAGGATTTTTTATACCATAACCAAAATATGTCTTGCCCAAAATAAGATACAGCTCTCAAGTTTAAAATATGTCTGCTGTGTGCTACATCTATTTATGAAGAGATAATAGCATGCTTGGTTTTGTTAGCATTACCCTGAAAGCAAACTCCATTCTGGTGTCTAGTTGTTTAAAGTATTCATGCAGAGTCTCGAACAGCACAAGGCCTAGAGAACTGGTGTAGTGCTCTATAGTGTGTGTTGCCATGGAGTAATTTAATATGTGTATAATATGTGTTCTTTAAGTCCAAGGATATGCAAAAAGAAAGAAGTAGCTGTCCTACTTCTGGTAAGTGCCCACAAGAGCAATTTAAAACACTTCAAGTTACATAAAAAGAAGGGGACAATCTGTTTTACCGTTGTAAAATAAAAGACTTTTATGGTTCAGCTACAAAATCTCTTTTCCAGGCCTGCACATTACACCACTGCAAAGCTGAGTTGGTGCCCTTAGTGAACTTACGATCTGATATAATTTCACCCATAATTTGATCTGATTCTCACAGGAGTCAGAAACGTCAGGAGCATAAGAATAAAAAAGACAAAAATAAATTCAAATCCATATATAAACAATCGCTTCATGGTTAATTGTCTTGTTAGGTGTGAATGATTAAGTAAGAAACAGTGCAGATGTGAAAACGGGAGGTAAAGGCGGATCACCACTGCACTCCATTGACATTGAACACACTCATTACATTAGTTGGACAGTGCTGAGGCAGCGCCCTCTATGCAAACGCTCTATAATGGATTTCTAACCCTATAGGCTTTGGATTTGAAGACCACTGCACTTTCAAGTAATAGGACCACAGTTATTGCTTCCAATTTAACAACTTTAAATGAATAATTAGAACTTTAAAAGCAGTTCCTCTATAGTTCAATGATGTTCTTTGTCGAGTCTGTGTATATATATTACAATGTTATCTACTCATCACTTCTGAGCTACAGTCCAGTGATTAGGTTTTATAAAGTAATAAGGTTTAGTAGATTTATTCAAACACATGGAGAATTACCCATCAGCCTTAGAAAATTCCTCAGACCAGCACTTCTATATTATCAACGGATTTCAGGTGGTACAGTGAAAATGTTGATTTCAGAAACCAAATGACTAGATTTAAAAACTATAACTGGACGAATGACGGGTAACATCATAAGGGCAAATTTTTGCAAGTTAAAGGTGCATAATGTAACTTTTCTGATGGAGGGTCTGCTACCCACTTGTCTCCATGCAGCTATTACTTTGACTCAAATGTTCCACAGTATGGTATTAGACTTAATTATGCTTTATTTATTGAAGAACAGGTGTTTTATGGCTAAAATATTTTCACAAACATATATTCTTACTCTCCACTGATCTGAATTACAACTTGTCCGAGTTGTACCATATGTGTGTGATAGATCACTTTAATGCCGTGTGTAATGCCAACAGTCGTGGGAAAGCAAGAGCATCTCCGTGGAGACGAGCAGGTGATGGACCCTCCACTCGAAGTTACATAGTGCACCTTTAAGGACAGTGTTGTGTGTATGTCAAAGGATTATAAAGAAATTTAAACTTCTTAAAGCCAAACTGAAGTGTATGAGTGGATGTTTTCTATCCCCAGAGCCTATCCACATGCAGATCACATCTTAATAGCAGGTGTGTGTATTAAACCAGACTCTCCTCCATCTCCTCCTCCCTTGTGACTGGATTAGCAGTTAGTGTGGAATCCTCATCTAAAGCTGCAGTTGCTCCTCGGCATTAGTGCTGCAGTTTTGATCCAGATAGTTGATATGAATGAGCCTTTTTGGTGATTTTAAACAAGGCAGGGGCTGGAAGCCTCAAGGCAAATCAAACAGAAAAACAGCAGTGCCGATAGGTCATCGCCTCCTCTTCTCTCGCTGAGTCCATTTGAGCCCAGGCCCGATTTAAATCAAAGATGGATTGATCTATAAGGGTAAACATCACACCACACTGCTGTTTGTGATACCACTCATAGACTTTTCTAGTATAAATATGTGAGAGAGTACGCATTCTTGCTGTCATTAGCAGCTGCTTAGGGCCCTTTGGCCACCAGAGGGCCCCCAAGAGCCCAAACATTTATATTGAAAATAAAGATAATAAAGGTTTTTTTGGAAACTTAATGACACTCAGGTGTTTCTAATAGTCTAAATATAATATGAGTTCTAAAATGACAAAATGTGTTTTATTTCTAAATAAATTTAATCATTTATTTAATACATTTTAACAATCAAATAATAATTTGAAGTATATGTTTTGCCTACATGTTGCTTTTGAGTCATGCATTGGTGTGGGCAGCTGCGTATTTAGACTGGGGCCAGGGCCAGTTCCCTCAGGTGCTGAGGATGTGCTGAGTTATATTTGAACGGCTGTTTTACCAGTTAGACTAAAGGTTAGTGAAGTCAAATTTATCTAAAATACTGGAGATTGGATCAAGAGCCCCAGATGAAAACGGTTTGGGGGAAAGAGGGACTTTTTAGAGGCCTAGAAATATGTCAGCACTTTACACCACTGGACACACCAGTGTTTTGGTTCTCTGTTTGACCATGTCAACATGTGATTAGTGTACAGTGGTGTTAGATTTTGAGACACCCTTGGGCTGCATCAGCCATGTGCACACCAAGATGTTTCATCATGAAGTATATGACATGCTGTTTTCATTTGCTGATTCAACAAGAACAATTTTGACTTCAAACAAACTTGTATCTAACATGATAACAATAAATACACTGGTTTCAGAATGAAGTCAATTGCACATATGATTATAAGTTGTTTGGTGTTTATTGACTACAATAAAAAGGTGATCTAAAAATATAAGTAAGCAAGTGACCTAAGTTCACCATCATCATAAAAAAGAAAATTCTGCCTCATAGTTATAATCAATGACACCAGTGCATTTAGTTAATCTCTTTCACAAAATAAAAAAAAATAAATAAACATTGCATTGCAGTGTATTTCATGAAGTAGGACAAAACAACATATTTGCGGTAATGAATGTTTATTAAAACTTATTTACACAGGATATGTACAGGGGGTTGGACAATACAGTGTTAAACTACACTGAACCACGGATGGTGGCTCAGCTGGTCCAAACTTATTCGATGAGTTGGGTTCACTGCCAGACAGGCCTGAAGGAAGTGACAGCACTCTGCAAAAACAAACAAGAGAAGTTTTAGAGTGTACATTTCATAGTTGCTCATCCCACTGTGAGTTAAGAAGATATTAAATGACAAAAACTCATGTTGACAATATTAAAGATGTGGGAAAAATCTGTTTTTGTGCATTTGAGATGTACATTCCCCAATTCATATGGTCCATTCTTTAAATACTGTATTTTGTGCATTGTTTAAGGGTGAACTGTGTAATCTATCTTGTCAGAGGGAGGGTCCACCACCGGCTTTTCTCCATGGAAATGTTATTACGTTGCCAGGAATGTTCCACAGTACAACATATAACTATAACTCTAACTAAATAATGTCTGTATTTCTCTGCTCGTACCTTGCGACACACCACTCAGACTGAGTTTTCCCTTGGTCCAGCGTTCTGTGGTGAACTCTTCTTTCTCATCAGAGCACACTAGCTCGTATAGTAGAGCTCCGATCTGCCACACTGAGGTTGGACCAGCGTGGTAACCTTTATTCTTGAAGGCCTCAGGAGGAGCAAATTCTTCTGTCCCTGAAAAACAATGACAAACACAGAAATAAGTAGAAAGGTTGATAGATTTCATAGTGCGGCTTTAATGATATTGTACTGCTACTATTACTATTACTACTATGGTGGTTAGGAATATTACCGTTGTAATCGTAGTAGGGGTTTGATTGGACGTTACAGCCACAACCAAAGTCTATGATACGAATCCGGGAACCGGACTCTGTGGTTTGGACCAGGAGGTTTTCCATTTTGATATCTCTATGGAAAACCTCTTTAGCGTGAAGGTCCACCAGCGCGTCCACAACCTGTCGCATCAGCACCTGCCGGACAATAAGAAGAACGTGGATTCGAAAATTAACAAAATGTATTTAAAATGAAAATGAGGTCTAAACAAGTTCTTAATCATGACCATAGGACTAAAGCAGGAGCTGTTCTAAAGTTAAACTACAGGACTTTCCCAAAGGAGGACACAATCAGAATATCATCTGAACTGCAAAGGACCACAGGTTGAGAAAGACTGAATTAGATGTTTAAACATCCATGTTATTTCTCACTTTTTCCAAGATAAGGTAGCTAAAATAAATGCAAAACAAAATAAAATAAACAAATACATTTTTGGTGTGGTGTCATTATTCTTCAAGCCACAACTTCAACTCTGAAGAAGTGGCACGAGAAGAATTTATATAAAAAGGGGCAAATGAACGAGACAAGACAACAAAGAAAAAGAAAAGATTGAAAGAGTTAAAATCGATTGAACTTTGTCTTCCAAATTCAATACTCTTAAAAAATATATATTATTATTAATTAATTAATAATTAAATATTTAAGCCTATGTATATTTTTCATGAAAGTTTTTTTTTGGTTATTTTTCTGACTTTTTTTTTTTTTTTTGGCGCACCTTTGCTTGGTCCTCCGACAGTGGTGCGTTCTTCAGACAGTAGTTAAACAGGTCTTCAGAAGGGGTGGGTCTCTCCATGACCAGCACTACCTCCTGGTCTTGGAGGTACCAGTCTAGAAGATTTACCGAGGGGTCCTTTCCAACTGAGTGGCAATTCGGAGCTGCTTTGGTCATGAGGACCACCTCCTCAGGGACCGAGTAAACCTCCTTTTCAATGGTCTAAAAATGAACAATGTAAACAAAACAGATGAGTACACAATCAGAGGTAAACCCAGAGGAAAATGATATTCCAAAACTACAAACGAAAATATAACAACAACAAATATTTCACTTACCACTGGAACAAAATCCACATCCTCTCGTTTGATGTGTTTAATTGCCACCTGAAAATCAGAAATTAGAACATCATTAGATAATGGAGTAGACAGAAAATGTGAAATTATAGGTAAATTCATAGATTCATAATTCATAATTCTTAACAGTCTCCAAGACAAAAACAACATCTCCATGGAGACTGACCCTTTACATTAAAAATGATTTACTGCACCTTAGATAATTTTATCTTATATTAACTGTGCATTTGATGTTTTGTAAAAGATGAAAAGTAAATATCTTACTGGTTGTTGGTCTGATATCCGCACACCGGAAAAGACAGACCCAAATGAACCCTCTCCGAGCTCCTCGTGCTCCTCGTACTTTGTCTCAAAGTCACTCACTGAATAGAAAAAATATTATTAGTATGATCATCCTTTAGTGACAGCACTCATTTTGGTCTTGGTGTAGTCCTGGTCTAGTCCTGGTGTAGTCTTGGTTTAGTCCTGGTCTAGTCCTGGTTTAGTCCTGGTTTAGTCCTGGTTTAGTCTTGGTATAGTCCTGGTCTAGTCTTGGTTTAGTCCTGGTCTAGTCCTGGTTCAGTCCTGGTTTAGTCGTGGTTTAGTCCTGGTCTAGTCCTGGTCTAGTCCTGGTTCAGTCCTGGTCTAGTCCTGGTTCAGTCCTGGTTTAGTCGTGGTTTAATCGTGGTTCAGTCCTGGTTTATTCGTGGTTTAGTCTTGGTTCAGTCCTAGTTCAGTCCTGGTTTAGTCCTGGTTTAGTCTTGGTTTAGTCCTGGTTCAGTCCTGCTTTATTCGTTGTTTAGTCGTGGTTTAGTCCTGGTCTAGTCTTGGTTCAGTCCTGATTTATTTGTGGTTTAGTCTTGGTTCAGTCCTGGTTTAGTCGTGGTTTAGTCTTGGTTTAGTCCTGGTTCAGTCCTGGTTCAGTTGTGGTTTAGTCCTGGTTTAGTCTTGATTTAGTCCTGGTCTAGTCCTGGTTTAGTCCTGGTTTAGTCCTGGTCTCGTTCCTGGTTTAGTCCTGGTTTAGTCCTGGTTTAGTGTTTACATCTAGTCCTGATTCTCGGTATTGTTAGTCTGTAGTGTACCTCTATCTCTAGCCACTCTCTTCATTGCTTTACTCAGGCTTTTCTTCTCTTTCTCCCTCCTCGTCTCCAAACTCTCATGCTCTGAGTTTTTTTTCGTGGATTCAGGACGAAATTTTTTGGGATGGATTTCGTCCCCTGCGTCTGTGGCTTTCCTTTTTGTTGTTTTGCTTGGTTGGTCCAAGCTGTGAGCGACCAAAGGACTGTGGCCTGAAAATACATCAGATCAATTATTACTTGTGTCACAATGAAAAACTGCAACAAGTGGATTTTACTTGATAAAGGTACAACTAGTTGTACCTTCAATAGTACCTTCAGTGTGGTCGTCTGTCCTGGGAGCGCCCTGCAGTGTCTCACCTCCAAACCCATCGGTCGAGGTTTGAAAACACGACTTTTTGGGCTCAGAGCAACAGACTGGATCACTGGCTTTCCTTTTCCTGTTTTGGAAAAGGCTCGGTTCGCCCTTAAAGTTGCTCGAGGCCGGCCTGGATCCTGTGAACACATTATGTCATTGTTATTACTTAGTTACTTCATGTTTCTACGTAAGTTTCCAAATTACACTCAGGTAAACACAGTCAAAACCAGAGATGGGTGGTTTCATTTACATTTGCTCAAGTAACTTCTCAACAAAACTCTACTTCTCAAAGTAGTGTTCTGATGTTTTATTTTTACTTGTGTACTTTTTGGATCAGTACTTTCTACTTGTACTTTAGTAGCCACGTTTAATAATAATCGTAAGTAAAAATTAATCTTAAAGATAGTACAACTTTGGCTACTTGACCCTTGGCTGGGATTGTATGACATTCTTCAAAATTTCTTCTACAAACCTTGCAAGATCGCGCGGTCCTCTTCTAAAACGTACAGTCTCCGTGCTACCATTGTTTTGAAATCACAAGAGGCGACAAACTGTGGAAAAGTGTCTGAACGTGCTGAGATGTGTGGTCCTATATTCTGTCTGAAGATGATGATGTCATAAAGCGCTTTGCCGCTAACGTGGCAACGGCCAGCAGGTGCACGCGGAATTTTGATGATGTCATGGTAATTTAAGAATGTTTTTTTTTAAATGTATTATATTGTATTTAAATGTATGTATTTATTTACTTTAAAATAATACAACTTTCTCAGGTCTTTCCTTCCAGCACAATACAGACATAGAGTTCATTTCTAAAGCATCATTTGTACACAGAGTTATTCAAAGTGCTTTAACATTCTCAACAATAAAAACACTGTAAATGAAAGTCTGTTGTTTGATGAAAATCTGTGAAATGTTTTATGAAGAGGCAAGAACAGCAGCAGAGAGTGAGTTCTGCACTTTTTGTACATACAGTCAATGGACCTATTTCAATTATTACACTGTTTCAGAGCACGATTGTATTTTACATTGAACACAGTGTAAAACAAGAATCACACACATCAGTCCCCTGGTGCACCCAACTGCATTCTAATATCTTAAGTTTTCACAGTACACCATTTGTACGCTTGTTACTGACCTTAACAACTCTTGAGATAATGTTAATGTTAATATTATTACTCAAAGTTCCCACCCTACTTAAAAGAGTTTTTGATTCTATTTAGATCAGCATATCATGTACGTCACAATGAACAATTATTTTTTTATGTTCCTATAATAAAGAAATTTGCCGCAGAGCATTTAACTTCAAAGCTCCAAATGAATGGAACAAATTACCCTCCTCAATTCGATCAGTTACATCAATCCACCAGTTTAAGGCATTGGTCTTCAGATACTTACAAACATCATGCTCCTGTTTTCGATAAAAATACATTCTTATTCTATGTACTTTCTTTTGTACATAGAGTTGCTTTTTTTTTTCACTAATTTACAAATATAGGTGTGGGGATGATAAAATCAGAGATGTTGTCTGTGTGTTGTGTGAATGTTGTCTTTGTCTGTTTTTTCTTTTTTTTTCTGTAAATGTTACTTTTGTTAATGTATTAGGATCCCCTCGTAAACGGACTTCCCTAATAAATAAATAAATAAATAAGCAGTAGTGGACTATCGGAACAAAACCCCCAATCTTGTGTGCCCCCAAAAGTATCTCGTAATAATAGTACTTTTTATTTTACAGTTCTCTCTGAAGTTCCAGGAAGCTATGATTAATGTAAAACACTGCGTAGGATCCTGTTTACATATATGCAGGTTATATAGCCACGTATTTTTATCATGTGGAGGAGTATGAAAGTCAAAGGATATGCAAAAATAAAGAAAAAAAGTATTGGACATGCTACTACCAAGTGCCCACACAGCACTTTAAAGCAACTTAAATTTGCACTTGAAAGCCAGAGTAGCACGTATTTCTTTTTTTTTTTTTATCTTAAACAAGCAAGGATTAAACTGGCTAATGTCAATTGCTTGGAGTTTACATAACACTCCAGCATTTGCTAGCTGTCCAATCTTGAACAGCCTTAACACTGTGGAATCAAATAGAGAGCTGTGAGATAGGGTCAAGTCATATGTTGCTTCAAGGGCCCCGGAGACCTCTGTCAGTCTATCTGCCAGTCCCATGTGAGCCTTATCTGGATTAGTGCCAAAGGTGATTGACAGGTCACTAATCCACGTGGGGGGGTCGGCAAACTGCGATTTAACACAGCATAATTGGACTATCAGCCAGAATCCTGAGCTGCTCGACTTAAGGGGAGGCCACTGGGGACAGATATAGAAACAGGGAAGGTATTGTTGGGAAATTTGAGAAACAGCGCAATTGGAATATGTGAAATGAAGTAAAATTGATACCAAGTAAGGAATAAATCAGAACTAATCTTTGTACAAGATATATAAGTGGATCATTACACCTGAAAATGGCCTCAACAAGAATTAAACCAGGTCAGAACTAGGTCGACTCAAGGTTAAACCAGGACAAACCAAGATCGAAACCAGGAAATTTAAAGGTCATGTATTATGCAAAATTGACTCTTGTGAGCTTCAAGCCATGTTATAATGTTGTTACCTCATCAAAAACATACCTGGAGTTGTTTTTGCTTCATTCACACATGTTTGAGTAACCCTTCATGATTAGTCTGTCAACTATAGAGACTGGCGCCACCTAGTGCCTCCGCTCAATTTTATTTCTCTTCAGCGACTAGGTCAGGAATCAGAATACACTAGACGGTTTGCAAGAACCCCGGAAAGTTGTAGACCGCACACCTGCCAATCAGTGAAGAGCTGTGAAGCCATGACGTCAAACTCAAGCACCTGTCTGGGTCCGTTTTGTGGTACAGCACAACAGTAAACAAAGTGGACGAGATGGATGTAGACGAAGACATACATTCTGTGTTGGCAACGATTCCAGAGATTGAGGATTTAAAACCAGAACTGGTGAATTTTATCAAGGGGAAAGACATTATTGCCCTTCTTCCTATGGGATTTGATGCATTACATACGTCACGACCAAATAGCAGCGATTGGTTAGATTAAAAAAGTACCCGCCTACCATTTTGCGAATGAATCCTAATGCTGCGAGGTCAGACGGTTTTCACAAAGTGAATCCAGCTGATGAATCAGGCTATCTGTCAACATCTCCAAAGCTCAAAATGCCGTGTTCCACCTTGTGATGTCGTGACATGGTAGTTTTCATCTAAGTTCAGTTAAGTTAACAGCTTCCTTTTACCTTTACCTCCCTCACGGGAGGGCATCTGCGCATCTTTTAAAATCCTGAAAGTTTGGGAAATTTGTAATTTGCTGCTTGACACCTGAACATCTATCACTGTCTGTCACAGCAAACTAAATGAAGTGTTCTCATCAGTGCTTTGGGGTAGTCAGTACAGGGTTTTCAGTAATATATGATGCCATTATAACAACATAAGAGATCACTATTTGATTTGATACACAGATACATTAGATAAACAGGATTTTTGTTTTGTTTTGTTTTTTTCAATTTAAAACTCCTGGTGAAGATTAACAAGTGATTAGTGATTAGTCTGTTGTTGTACAAATAGTTGATTATACAGTGTTGTGTTTATCAAATACAAAACATTCTGTAATTGCATCCCAACCTGAATTTGATCTCATTTGCACATATATACACTAAAACCTGTAGACATTTTTATTCATAATGCACTGTTAATATAAAAGGGCTCATATTACACTATTTTCTAATCAATGTTATGTTGTTTCTTCATCAAAAACATACCTGGAGTTGTGTTTTGTTTCACTCACACAGGTTTACACTCACACAAATCCTGCATATTTATGATGTGTTTATGAAGTGGTTTTAAACCCCATACACCTTCACTAGAATTATAAAAATATAATTTGGATAATTTCAGCCCTTGTATTACCAATCTCTACCAGTAAAGTTAAAAGGGAACTTGTTAACTTGAAAACTGCTGCTTGGTGACATCACAAGGTGGAACATAAAACATACCTGCATATTTAGGCTGAGTAGTTCTTCTTCTCAAACAGAAACCAACTCTATTCCATATTGTGATGTCATGTGGTAATACAGGAAGTGCTCTACTGTGTTTTTAAACTCCATACAGCTTCACTAGCATCATTTGGATGATTCAGATGAGGGACTATGTCTCTGGGCTGGCCTGGGAACGCCTTGGATTCCCCCCGGAGTAGCTGGAGGAAGTGTCCGGGGTGAGGGAAGTCTGGGAGTCCCTGCTTAGACTGCTGCCCCCGCGACCCAGCCCTGGATAAGCAGAAGAAAATGGATGGGTGGATTTCAGCCCTGGAATTGCCAGTCTCTGCTGAACAAACAGTAAAAAGTAGCTGTTAACTTGAAAATGACTACTAAGAAATCACAATGTGGACAGAGCATTTTGAGCTTTGGAGATGTAGACAGACTAATAATAAAGGGTTACTCAAACATGCGTGAATGAAAGAAGACACAGCTCCAGGTATGTTTTTGAGGAGGGAACAACATTATAACATGACTTAAAGCTCACATGATTCCATTTTGTGTAATATAGAACCTTTAGGAATGATTTGATTTAAGTATGATTCAGGCTTAGTAACGAGCTACTGTGTCCAAGTAATTTCCTTTGTGAATCAATAAAGTTTGTCTAAGCCTAAGTCTCATTAATACCCAATATTCCTAACCCTTTATTCAGTCTTTCTTCTGACTTTAATTAAGGTGTAGCTAATTTCACCAATTACTGTTGAATGACAAAGATCACCTAGTTAATTTTTTCTCTTACTTTGCCCTAATTTTTCTCTCTCAATAATTACTATCGTAATGTCCAAATATTACCCATATTTTCATTTTTGTAGGACTTAGTGACAAATTAAAAACTAATTTGGAATACCACCAGTTGCTTTTATTTATTTTCACACTGTTTAATTGACTAAATGAACACTCAAACCAGAATGGCCACTAATCCTGCCAGCAGCACATGGGAGGGTCTGCGCAGCGGGGGCAGTTTTAATAAACAGAAAAGGTGGTGAAAGATTTGAGAGGGCTCTTGGGAGAGAGAGGTGGATTTGAATTTGTGTGCGTGAAATTTAAAAACAACATTTCGAACATAATTAAGCTTGAGTTAACCTCGGAAAGCCCCAGACACACCTCGAATGTGGAGGAATGAACAGTCACATCTACATACCCTCTAGAGTGAAATGGTTTGGGTTGTTGCCGTGACGATGGATGTAAATGACTGAAGGAGGGCTCTGACATTTGAAGTTGTGCTCATTGGTCACATGTGATAACGCCTGGCTCACTTCAGCTGTCTCCACCTGATAACAGCGTCTGGGGGACATGCTAATGCTGCTGCGTACAGGAAGTTGGTAAAAGTTTATTAACAAAGATAAAATGTGAAATGTCAGAGAAGAAGTATCAGAGACTAACAATACAAACCTGTACTGGGGTCTCTGCCAGGGGTAAATCATGATACAAGTATAAACTGAAGCTCAAATGATAGTCCGAGTGCCTGTCCTCTCTGATCTGAAGGTTGGTAGTTCGAATCCTGCTTCCTGTATAAGCAACATTAGTAGAGTGATTAGTAGAGATCCTGTGATTGCAGTGTGATTCCAGTGTGATTCCAGTGTGATTCCAGTGAGATTCCAGCTCCCACAGGTGAATACTGTTGTTGTGTTCTTGGGCAAGACAATTTGAGGCTAGCCAAAGTTCTACAAATGTCATTATTTACCATTTTATTATTGCAATATGATAATTGACAGAATTATTTTACTCTTCATTCAGATAAATAAGCTTCTTTGGAGACAACGAGATGAACGAGACCAAGTTACAGGTCAGGTTTGTGGAGAGGAGACCCAGCTTACAATAAGAATGTGTGTTTCAAGGTATTTTGGGGTACATACATACATCATTTGTGCTGGATATTTTATTTGGCATTAATAAAAACATTTTAAGCAGCCTAAACTTGCAGATGTAGTTTAATCTCGTGCACATTTTAGACAATTTCTTTCCGCTTCTCCGTTTTTGATAGAGCTTAAGAAAGAGAAGGTCCCCATCTTGCGGGATTTGCGGGCAGGAGAGGGACTGAAAATTAAAATTCTTTGTGGGTGCGGGCTAGCCTGATTCATCATCCGGTTTCACTTTGTCAAAACTGTCTGGGAGCATTAGGATTCATTTGCTCGATGGCAGGCAGGTACATTTTTTACTTAACCAATCGCTGCTATTTGGTCGTGATGTATGTAATGCGCCGCTAAAGTGGCTAACTGGTATATTAAGCTTTTCCCAAATCCTGTAGGAAGAAGGGCAATAACGTCTTTCCCCTTTACAAAATTCACCAAACATTCTCTTTGCTCCAGCTTTAAATCCTTGATCCCGGGAATCATTGCCAACACAGAATGTATGGCTCTTTGCTGATTGGCCAGTGCCCAAACTCGCACTTTGGGGTTCTTGCAAACCGTCTACTGTATTCTGATTCCTGACCTAGTCACTGGACAGAAATGAAATTGAGCAGAGGCACTAGGTGGCAACAGCCTGGCTAAGTGCTGACAGGAGCAGGACTGAAAAATCTGTCCCACAAAGACCTCAATTTTGGAGCAATAAATACATCTGAAATTGAATTACTGCAAGACAGATACGTTTAACACATTGAGGAACAGTCAAGGAAAAACAATATCATCCCCACAGGGACAAGCCATTTTGTGTTTTCTTTGTTGCAGAGTTGGATAGAAGTGTAAATGGGTGACAGGTTATACATTAGACACTCTTTTCTGTTCAGACACGCGGAGAGACAATCCATCTCGTGATACTGTAACCAATTAGGGGGTGTTAGTTTCACTGCAGCTAATTCTGCTCTTCAGACAGGTATTTAAGACAGAGACTTACAGAACCCTGTCAAAACTGAAGAAGCTACTAGCCAGGCTGGAGTCACCTAGTGCCTCCACTCAATTTCATTTCTCTCCAGCAAGTAGGTCAGGAATGGGAATACACTAGACGGTTTTCAAAAACCCTGGATGTGCGAGTTCGGGCACCAGCCAATCAGTGAAGAGCCAATCATTCTGTATTGGCAATGATTCCCGAGATCGAGTATTTAAAGCCGGAACAAAAAGAATGTTTGGTGAATTTTATCAAGGGGAAAGACGTTATTGCCCTTCTTCCTACAGGAATTGGGAAAAGCTTAATATACCAGTTAGCCTCGGTAGCAGCGCATTACATACATCACGACCAAACAGCAGAGATTGGTTAAATGAAAAGAAGTACACACCTACCATCAAGTGAAAGAATTCTAACACTGCAAGGTCAGATGGTTTCTACAAAGTGAAACTGAAATGAATCAGGTTAAGAAGTTACTTGGATGAGTCGCAAAATATATTCATGGTTAAATATGGACAAAGGCTGTCCAGTTGACTGAATTACATTTTCTTTTGCAACTGGGACCCAGCTGGACAACAGAGGGATTGCACAAACACAATGTAGTGATATAATTTAGTTGAAAGGCTACGGGCACTACCATCATCACCATTACACGCTGTACTGCAGGTAGCTCCTCTCTCTTTAGTGGAGCATGTGTTCTGCGCTGATGGCCTGTGCCTGTCTGTAAACGCTCGGCTCTTATCGCGACTCAGACTCAGGTGGAGCTCCGGGGGATAAGGGCTTCTCTCTCCCTCTCACTATTCCTCACTTTTCCATCTCTCTTTCTCTCTCTGCCTCTCTCTCTGCCTCTCCCTCTGCCTCTCCCTCTGCCTCTCCCTCTCTCCCTCTGTCTCTCTCAGATATGGCTGAGTGGCAGATGGTCAACTCCAAAGTGTTTTCCCCAGTGTTTTGTGCACAACCTGTGAGTTCATATACTCTATCCAGACTCCAGATTCCTCTCATCCACAGAGACAGATGGATGATGATGAAAAGTAGTATTTTTAAAAGTTTGTTTATCTGTAAATGTGTTGCCTGCATGAGTCATTACAAAGTGTAATCATGTAAACAAAAAGGACTTTAAAGAACAATGCTTTCTTTTAATACACTGCTGTCATTATGCCGACTCATTTCTGTATGTTGTGTTTCTTTTATAGGATTAAAACAAACATACAGAAAGATATTGTAACTCAAGCATGAACATACCTCAAACAAGGCCTTGACCCTGTCCAAATATTTACTGCACATTTTTCTTGTAGATAAAAGTTCACCACCCAGAATAGAACAAGTAAATAGATGGATCCTCTTATTGTTATTGTATTTTCTTATTTTTAATACAGACAAATCACTGTTATAATATCGTTTCCTCATCACAAACATGCCTGGAGTTATGTTTTGTTTCATTCACACTTGTTTAACACACAAAATCTGCACATTTAGGCTGAGTTCTTCAATACAGGAAGTACTCCACTGTGTTTTTAAAACCTGGTTTAGTCCTGGTTTAGTCCTGGTTTAGACCTGGTTTAGACCTGGTTTAGACCTGGTTTAGTTCTGGTTTTAGTCCTGGTTTAGTCCTAGTTTAGACCTGGTTTAGACCTGGTTTAGTCCTGGATTAGTCCTGGTTTAGACCTGGTTTAGACCTGGTTTAGTCCTGGATTAGTCCTGGTTTAGACCTGGTTTAGACCTGGTTTAGTCCTGGTTTAGACCTGGTTTAGACCTGGTTTAGTTCTGGTTTAGTCCTGGTTTAGTCCTAGTTTAGACCTGTTTTAGTCCTGGTTTAATTTGCGCTTTTGCGGCCCGGTACCAAACGACCCACGGCTCAGTACCGGTCCCCTGCTCTATACCAGTCCTGGTTTAGACCTGGTTTAGACCTGGTTTAGTTCTGGTTTTAGTCCTGGTTTAGTCCTAGTTTAGACCTGGTTTAGACCTGGTTTAGTCCTGGTTTAGACCTGGTTTAGACCTGTTAGCTGGTTTAGACCTGGTTTAGACCTGGTTTAGTCCTGGTTTAGGTTTAGACCTGGTTTAGACCTGGTTTAAGTTCTGGTTTAGTCCTGTTTTAGTCCTGGTTTAATTCGCGCTTTTGCGGCCCGGTACCAAACGACCCACGGCTCAGTACCTGTCCCCTGCTCTATACCACTTCACTAGAATCATTTGGACAATTTCAGTCAGTCTGTACTAAACCACAGGTAAACGGTAGCTGCTAACTTGAAAACTACCGCTTCATGACATCACAAGGTGGAACAGAGCATTTTGAGCTTTGGAGATATAGACAGACTAATAATAAAGCCATCCTCATATGTGAACAAAGCAAAACACAACTCTAGGTTTGTTTTTGACGAGGTAACAACATTATAACATGGCTTGAAGCTCACAAGAGTCAAATGCATGTAATATAGGATCTTTAACAAAATACTGAACAAGTAAATAATCCACCTGAAGTGCAATCCTTTGGTTCTATCTACGTGAATAGAATCATCAAGAGAACAAGAGATCAGAGCAAAGTAACAAACTCTAATCTAATCCACCATCTAACTCAGTACAAATAAACGCATAATCTGATGAGTAGAATAATAAAAGTTGCTGAACTCTGTTTGTCCTTTGTCAGAATGGAGTGGCTGCGTGTGCTGGTGGAGGTGCATTAACAGTCTGTGTGTTAGCTTTGAGACTTTCCCTTGCAGTGCACACCTGAGAGGAATCTTAACCAGCAGCAGGGAGTGACAAAGCAAATCACAGGCCACGCACCAGCCTATGAGGGCTTAGCTGGGACCGGTTTAGGACACGATATTACACTATCTCAACAAAATGAAATATGTGGAGCTGGAATGAATAATGGCGAGTCAAGAATGGAAGATTATTATGTCAAGAAATGTACAGCAGAAGAGAGAGGAGACACTTGAATTTATTGATATGGTGCATACAGGCTATTCACTGAAAATATATGACAAACCAGCGTTGTGTTTTATAGCTAGAGTCTAAGCTATTGCAGTCTTAAAACTCCTATATTACGTGAACTGACTCTTGTGAGTGTTAAGCCATGATATAATGTTGTTATCTCATCAAAAAAATACCTGGAGTTGTGTTTTGTTTCATTCACACATGTTTGAGTAACCCTGTATTATTAGTCTGTCTATTTCTACAAAGCTCAGAATGCCCTGTTCCACCTTGTGACATCATATAGTGGTAGTTTTCACAGCAGTTTTAACAGCTACCTTTTATTATTGTTCAGAAGAGACCGGCAATTACGAGGTTGATCCAAATTATTACAGTGAAAGTGTATGAAGTTTAAAAACACATTGGAGCACTTCCTGTCTTACCACATGACATCACAAGGTGCAACAGAGTGTCTTGTGTTTGCGAGAAGAACTCAAACAGAAACAAAATACACAAACATAATCACAAATATAACGTAGATCATAAAACAGCGTAATGCGGGGCCTTTAACCAGAAGTATGCAGGAGTATCTGCTGTAGGACATACTCAGGTGAAGTGTGGCTACCCTCCAGCTGAGAGGTTTGAGGTTCTATCCCCTGTGTCGCTGAATGGTGTCTCTCTCTTTCCTTGCTGAAAAGATGTGCTTCTAAAGTGTTTCAATATGAGTATGAGATAAAGTGCAATAGTGCTGGATCATATATTCTGGGAGAGTCACGCTCTGTAATGAGAATGAAATTAATGTTTGAATAATGAACAGCAGAGAGCCAGAACTAACAATGCAGTCAATATGTTGGAAAGGTAAGTGACTTTAAATGCAACCTCCAGCAGTCTTCACACATGAGAGCTTCTGCGTCCCACTGGACTATAATATAAATATATATACAGCCATACATTCCACTGAGCAGACGGTACGATGTGAAACTGCTTTTACCTAATGGCATTAGTCTCACTCCAATAACTCTGAGAAAAGGGTCAATGAAACCATTTGAAACACGTGGTTTAGCCCCACAGTATCAGATGGGGAAGGTGTTTACACTGAATAAGTGAAGAATAATTATTAGCATCAAAAGATTTTTTATTTTTTTAATCCACTTAATTTTTCAGTTTCAGTGTAGGTTTCTTCCCATTGATCCTGTTACCCACAGTTTTTAATCAAATCATAAGGACTTTATAATGTCTCTTATATATACATTTTAGGTAAGCCCATTTTAGAAAGTGACTTAAATAATAGGTAAATATAACTTTTTTCATCTAATTTGATGTAAATGAATATGTTTAAATAATCAAAATCTAAGTTTCCCAAGTGCTCCACAAAACAGATTCAAAAATGGGAATATGAAATAAAACTCTATTTAACTCCAGTGGTCCTCATTAAGACAATAAAACCAGTACAATCAAATAAGAGCAAAAATACCAATAAATAAAAGGTTAAACCATAAAAATAAATAAGAGACACAGGGGAGCACAAAACTCACGAGGTGTTAAAAGCCTAAAAGAATAAAAGAGGATTTTAAGATGAGGCTTAAACCTCTCCACTGTGGGGGCTAATAAACGGAAATGTCACAAATTCCAAATGGCCTTTTTTCTCCAAATCGGAATACATTTTTCTAAACTTAAAGGTGCACTATGTAACTTTTTAGTTGGTGGTTCATCACGATCTTGTTTCTGTAGACATGTCATTGCTCTGCTTTGAATGTTCTACAATATAAACTTTACATTTATTTAAATACAGGTGGTATTATTGCTCAAAATACTTCTTCTTTGGATTCTGACTGTGAGCAGGGTCACCTCTACACAGATCTGACCAGTAACTTTACCTGGTTTGGTTTCCATGAAGATACAAAGGTTTCTGCATTACTGTGAAACATCTCAGACAAAGCAATCACATCTCCAGGGAGAAAAGTATTTAACGTACCCTCCACGAGAAAAGTTACACAATGCACCTTTACCAGACATGATTCAGTTATCTAAAGCTTTCCCAAAGCTGAGTGTGGTGATATAAAAGTGCAGCTGAAACCTTCCCTTGTTTGTTCATTAGAGGCAGTAATTACAAGGACAGGTTGAGCTCATTGACAGAGCCCAGAGTGAGGCTGAGGGCGTGTGCACGTGTGCGCAGCCTTCCTCTTATATTGATGTCATGTCTGCAGTACCATTGATTCACACTGAGCTGCACTAATCAACTAATCAAAGAGTCACACACCGGCCAGCCACCAGCTCTGAAGCCCTGACAGCTCACTGCTCAGTTAGTGAGAGAAATACTGCCACTAACAAGTACACACTCAGGTTTGGTTTGCTCAAGAGGAATTTAATCACAACGGCCGTCCCACCTTGCTGCACTGGCTGAATAAGTAGTAAAAATGTGTTTATTTATGTGGCCGTTTATACTGCAGTAACATCATGAGTGGTTGATAGTGAGTTAATGTCACTTTGTTTGTATTTGAGACCTGCTTTATCATGTCAATAAATATGTGAAAAATATTGAGCTCAAAATTGACCTTTGACCCTTATTTGGCAGTTCTTCTACTCTGCCTTTGTATCAGTGTATGTTTTGTTTGTGATTTAGTTCATAAAAATATTTGATTTTAAAATCCAACCTCTCACCTCCTTGTTTTTGTTGCGGCCTCGGCAAAGGGTCTGAACACATTAAATAAATATACCTTTGTATTCAGTTACACTTAAATTAGTTTTAATGTGAATGTATTTGGTGTATTTATTCATACTATACTGCAAAGTCACTTGTGTGTCAAACTGTTTAACTGTGTAAATGTCGCTGCACAATCCTGATCAGCACTAAACAGGAAATCCAAGGCTCTTCTATATCATTTCAAACAAACCCCATGATGACTAGACTTTGATGAGGTGTTCTTGTAATGCAGGGGTCATCAAACTATAAGGCCCGAGGGTCGACTCCGGCCTTACACGCTCCTTTGACCGGCCCCCCAGCTCCTCTGCCCAACCACCACTTGAACTAACCCTATGAGGCAATTTTTTTTAAAATTTATTTTTATTGTATTTTGTTGATTTTTCAATTTTAAAAAAAATATGTATTTATATGAAGTATTTATATTATATTTAAAGAATTATATGACGTATTTACATTTGCCTCTGAATTTTCTTCACCTGACAAGCTCGAGTCCAAAGTTCTGTAGTGCAGCGTACTATAGTGCAGAGTACTGTGGTACAGAGTACTTTAGGACAGAATACTGTAGGACAGAGTATTATAGTGCAAAGTTCTGTAGTGCAGTTAAAGACAGCAAATTGACTCATGTTAAAGTACAAAAACTTGACAGACAGTGCAGAGTTTTCAAAGAACAGTGGACGACTGACTGTTTTTTTATTCAGTGTAAGGAGCGTGCAGTTTGTCTGATATGTAAAGAAAGTGTGGAGGTTTTCACAGAATAAAATCTGCGTTGTCAGGGTCATACAATTCTGTTATACTGCTGACCCGACCCCGACCCCATCACAGTCAGGAGAGATAATGTTAACCCCCAGAGGAAAAAGTTTGGTGACCCCTGTTATAATGGATGGAAGGATGGTGAAAAGCAAATGTCAGTTCCTGCCTTTTGCCTTTGCACAACTCCTTATTTTTGGCTCATGATACAAAGGCAGAGTACAATAACTGCCAAATAAGGGTCAAAGGTCAATTTTGTGCTCAATATTTTCCGCATAATATTTCTTCATTATAGCAAGTAGTTGTCAAACTTTGGGAGCCCTACCTATTATACTTTAGTCTGGAAAAAACATAAACTTTAAAGTCATTTTTCTCATTGTCACACTCTGTCTTTGTAGGGCAAAATATGTCTTGCTTCTTTTTGTTAGATAGGGGAGGGGGTTTTGTATATCTTTAGTATTTCAGTAAACTAGATCTGACTGAAAATGTGCATAAACATTCAAATTTCGCCTCATTTTTAAAAATTAAAACTTGAATAAATCTGACTTGGAATTAGAATATTAAATCAAATCAGATCAAAATCTTTTAGCGCAGAGTAGACAGTTGTGTTGAGAGATTCTGCCATATTCTAATCTACAGCCACCAAGCTCCCCCACTGAATCACTGCTTCACATTTGGCACTTCAGCACAAGTTCATCTCGTTTCTTTCAGTTGTCTTTCTTAGATCCCGAGCTGTCTGGACACATATGAATCGAATCGTATACTCCAGGTCACGTTCCGAGCCCTCACCTTTTGACCCAAATACACACAAGTGCTGCACTGCTAAGAGGGATATTCTCAGATTTAACCAAGGTCACAGTAAGGTTCCAGCAGCCTGCCCCTCTCAAAGCGTCTCACTTTAATTGGCCTTAACACCGTTTTGACCCCGTCTTGCAATTTTGTCATTTCAATCAAACAAGCGTGATATTTTCCTGTGTGGGAGGTCTGACGAGTCAATTGTCAGATGGAAATGGCAGTAGGTAGATAATAATCCACCATGATGCCCTCCCGTGTGCAGTCAGTTAGCACTCGGCAGCACAGTCTCCACACCTGCTCTGCCCCCTTCTCCCCCGCCCCCCGCTAACACCCGCTAACCCTCTCACTCCATCAGCACGAGTGGCGCACAAATCCTGGGGAAGTGACTGATTGTATCTAAAGTACTGGATGATTCATAGGTTAGCCAGCGCCACAGCTAAGACTTTGAGTAAAGACGCAGTGTTAAGTGCCCACTTTTCTTTTGCACAAACAGCAGGCCCCAAGCATGTCCTGATGATGAGTGGGTGGAAACGTGCGTGTGCGTGTGTGTCTAGGTGTGTGCGTGTCTGTGCTTGAACACCTGTTGTTCTGGCTTTAAGAGAATAGTAGCATGCAGTGACACCTGAAGGGGGAGCTACCATCCATCTCTGACCTTTATGTGTGTATTTTATCACATTGTGCTGATCGTTGTATGGGTGTATTGTCTGTTTGCTTGTTTTTTTTAAAGCACACAGTCAGTTTTTCTTCAAGTATGGTGAGGCTTGTTCAGTGTACTGTACAATACACTATAATTTCACAGTCTGCTGGGGTTTTGTGGCTGGTGCTGTACTGCCCCCCTACCCTATTCTTCAAAATAAAATAACACTTTATAACAAATACATATCTGTAAGTTTTTTTTGTTTTTGTTTGTTTTTTCCATTTGTTACCAGTAGATGTTAGATGTGAAACCTGTCCCCCCTCACTTGGCCTTTTGTTCAAGCTCACAAGTCTCTGGTCTTCTGCTGTCAAAGCTGACACTATCAAACAGCAGAAACATAGACAGCATCTAGTGGTGAAGTGTGAGAATGCAGGGCCAGGTCAGCCAATCTGTTTACACACTGCAACTTTAATTACCATTAATAAAGCACAAAGATAGACTTAATAATTCATAGTAAACAAAGTGTATTAACAGTTTAATAAGAATGATTCAGGCTTAGTAACTATTTAAAGGGCCCATATTACCGTATTTACCGGACTATTGAGCGCACTTGCATATAAGCCACATCAACTAAATTTTAACTACATTTAAAAATTGTACATTTATAGGCCACACCTGAATATAAGCTGCAGGTGTCCACATCTTCAAGAATGTTTTTAAGTTCGGGCAGTCTGCTTTAATCGCCTCTGAAAGATTTTGTCATCGTTTTGCATTGAGTCAGTTCGTCACACTGCCGTCGCCAAAATCTCACCATCGACTCACTGAAGCAGCTCTGTTTCCTTCTTCCACAGCCACATCAATCGCTGTTAACTTAAAATCTGCATCATCTGCATTTCTTCATGTGTTTTCCTTGTAGAGGGTGTGTGTATGATGGAAAATAACTGTTCAAAACACAATCAAACAAGCATCTTCCTCGGCGCATCACCCCTGTCTCTCCCCGCACTCTACTTCGAATGTCTCCTGCAGAAAGAGTCTCTGTTCTGTCTGTATCATGTCAGTGTCTTGTACGATTTCAGCAGATTTCAGACTCTATGCAGAAAGAACAAAAATGTGGCTGTTTGCTGCAGGTGTTCCAATCAGTAGGAGCAAATAGAGGGTGCTCTTGGAAAAAAGGATCAAAACTCAAGACACAACGGATTCCAGGCACTCCAAAACAGTAGAAAAAATTAACACATCGCACGAAGAAAAATATAATTAAAAGGCCTTTATTTGAATGGCCAAAACCAACATGTTTCGACCTTAACTGGTCTTCATCAGGGCTTAATTAAAAACAAATGGGCGTGGAGTAAATTGGAGGCAGACAAAACAGGTGCACAAACTATATACAAACTATAAATCTTAATAAATTATTATTAATTGTATTATTAATTAATTATTGGTAACAGTAATAATGGAAACATTAATGCATTAATGATAATGATGTGTTGTTTTTTTTTTTGTTTGTTGGGTTTTTTTTTTTTTGTTTTTTTTGCCTGTACCATGTCCTGTCTTTGTGCTCCTGTTTTGTCTGCCTCCAATTTACTCCAGCCTTGCTATTGGTTGATGTGTTCTACTTGAAGGCCACGCCCATGCTTTGTTTTTAATTAAGCCCTGATGAAGACCAGTTAAGGTCGAAACATGTTGGTTTTGGCCATTCAAATAAAGGCCTTTTAATTATATTTTTCTTCGTGCGATGTGTTAATTTTTTCTACTGTTTTGGAGTGCCTGGAATCCGTTGTGTCTTGAGATTTCAGACTCTCTTGGAGGCGGGGTTAGTTGTATCGATCACGTATGAGTGGATGTCCAACTACTGAAGTGTGAGATGTTTCTTATCATTTGCGCCCCCACCAACATTTAACACACAGGGGTAAGAAATACCCCCCTCACTAATGTTCATTTAGCATCATAACTTATTTTACCACATGGCAATAAACTGTTTTAGAGCACTGATAACATCGCTAGCAAACACTGCACCTTCATGTTTAACCCATGTTCTATGTGTGAATCACACAAACAGCAGGGTTTTCAGCACTCAGGCTGCACGCGCATCCACTGTGTTGCCAAATCATAGACCGTATATGAATGGATTAGGTGCCAAACTAATAATCCGTCTCTCTATTAGCCGCATTGTTGTATAAGCCACAGGGAAGTGTGAGAAAAAAGTAGAGGCTTATAGTCCGGAAATAATGGCAAGTTACTTTCTTATCTATGTTATAATCTTGTATCCTCATCAAGACCATATCTGGAGTTGTGTTTTGTTTCATTTACATGTTTAACACACAAACAAGGCATATTTAGGCTGAGTTTTCCGGGAATTGCCCACCTTTACTGTACTAAAGGTAAAAGGTTAAACTGAAAACTACCACTACATGGCATCACAGATTGGAACAGAGCATTTTCAGCTTTGGAAATGTAGATAGACTAATAATAAAGGGTCACTCAGATAAAAAACACAACTCCAAGTATGTTTTTGATGAGACAACAGCATTATAACATGTCTTAAAGCTCACAAGAGTCACTTATGTGAAATATAGGACTTTTAATCAAGGACTTAGGACTGTGGGTTGTTTGTTCATTATTAATTAAGTCTTTATACTTAATTAATGCTTATTGGATGTTGTAAAGTGTTACCAAGAAACATATTTGGCGTCTCTTTTATTCAAGTCTAATGTTTGTCTAGATATTCAAGTTCATGGATAATTGCTTTGTCCACTGAGACACAAAGTCATTATATCTGAAAAAATCCAATTATTTTTCCTCCCTCCTGTTCCAGCAATCACATTTATCATTTTGTTTATTTTTCTTTATTTTGCACTTTTGCCTTTATTCTCACACAGATGAAAATTCAAAATAGTGTGTTGGAAGTTGAAAATAACTGATTTTGCAAGGTGACTTTCTAACTTTTCGGTGACAACAAACTGGCAGGATTCCTCACACTGCTTTAAATTCTGGGACAGAGTGGGCATGTTTAATTTGTCCCTGGATATTTGAGCTCAAACCCCGGCAGATGGTCAAGTCTGGTCGAGTCAGCTGTAAATTTTGTAACTTATATCAACTTTCAATCAAAGTTATATTTGTGTATGATGAACATTAAAAACTTTTTATGATCCCAAGTGTGCTATTTTGACCATCAAAACTCTGCACGCCAATAATCTCTCAGAGCATTTTGAAAGTACCTCAAGGGCAAATCTGAAACTTTTCTCTCTCACACACAAATATGCCGAATATATGGAAGGAAGAGAGGCAGAAATCAATAACAATTTAGTCCACAAGGTGCAAAATCCCTTAATTTATACAGTACATTGCCAAACAGATTTTATTTTGCCCATTATAGTTTTAGAAAGTGATAAAAAGTCAATATAAGTTGTACATCAGTTCTAAATGTACCATATCAGATCATAGCTTCAGCGATAAGCGCTTCATCTAATGCCCAAAGAAGCCACATTCTATAATAACCCTAAACCTCAATATCATATTATGTGTTGCTTTGTGTCATTAGAGTTAGCAGTGGTATCTCATGCTAAATTAAACATGTTTGAGTTATCTGGTCTCTTGAAAGTCTGATTTCTCCCTTAAGACAATCCACCTTCAGCAAAGATATGTTAGATATTATTTCTGTGCACATTTCACTACGTATATGTTGCTAATAACTATGTTGCTTATTCAGCGTTTCTAGGTATGAAGCCAAGGCTGCTATATGTACTAGAATGAAATGAAGAATGATTCCATAGGTTCATTGACTGATAAATAAAAATAATAATAATTTAAAAAAAATGATATTTGGGCGCCATTAGCACAGATCAAGTGGTGGAGTGTTCTAGAATGATTCATCAGCTGGATTCACTTCGTGGAAACCGTCTGACCTTGCAGCATTAGGATTCGTTCACTCAACCATAGGCGGGTACTTTTTTATTTAACCAATTGCTGCTATTTGGTTGTATTTAATTGTATGTAATGCACCAAATCCTGTAGGAAGAAGGACAATAACGTTTTTCCCCTTGATCAAATTCACCAAACATTCTCTTCTCTGTTCCGACTTTAAATCCTCAATCTCGGGAATTGTTGCCAACACAGAATGTACAGCTTTGTCTACATCCATCTCAACTGCTTTGTTTACTGTTGTGCTGTACCACAAAAGGCACCCAGACAGGCACTTGAGATTAACGTCATGGCTTCACAGTTCTTCGCTGATTGGCCGATGCGTAGTCTTGAAAACTGTCTAGTGTATTCTGATTCCTGACGTAGTCGCTGGAGAGAAATTAAATTGAGTGGTGGCACTAGGTGGCACCAGACTGGCTAATAGTGTTCATCCTCTGATTAGAAGGTTGGAAGTTCAAAACCTGCTCTTGACATAAACATCACTGAAAGAGCGGTCTGATCCACTGATAAATATTGTCATCGTGTCCTTGGGCAAGACACTTATTCCACCTCGCCCCCGGTGTTTGCTACACTGGGGTGTGAATGTATGTGAAGTGGGTGAGTGGTTCCTTGACATTTTGAATAACTTGAAGGTGGAAAAGTGCTATATAAAAATGTCACCATTGGCCATATTTGTGCGTTTAATAGCTAAACCTATTTCACAATGTAACTTTGTGTGTGTGTGTGCGTGCATGTGAGAAATATGACATTGCTTAAAAAAATTAAACAATGCGTACAAAAAATATTGCTTCAAATCGTTCACACACATCAGGCAATTAAAAAAACACCACAAACTTTCCACAAACTTTCGAAAGTGAAATGCAGTGACTTCATGACATACAATCTCCCTTTATTTTTTAAGCCATGATTGAGAGTTAAAGATTCATTACAAAGACTTAATTAAATCATCAAACCTCAGCAACCACATCTGTTCTGTCTTGTCTCGCACACTGTATACTCAGCCTGGAAGGTAAACATATGTATGAGAGCTCAAAGGAAGATTCAAGCATTCACACACATATTAGACTACACATAATAAACTACACATATACACACATTACTAGACATTACACAGGCACTGGTTGATTCGCTGAGCCTGGGACATTTGCATACAAGATGAGCCTCGGTCACATCTGAATAATTTATTGGAGGAAATAGATGTGTGGATTTGCTGTAATTATTCCTCAGAGCAAAATCAGCGTCTTCACAAAACAAGGCACTGTTGACACATAACAGCAGCACAGACACTCAGGCAGTCTCAGAGGATGGAAATGAGTCGTCGGAGTTTAGCATTCATTAAGTTAGCGTTCACTAACACATAGATGGTGCCCTTCACGCTTTCTGCCTCGGCTGATCCCTAACCCCACTGTTGGATGTTTTCATGTGTGTATCCTCTGTGGAGTGGGAGAATAACTGTAGTCCACAATCATTTGAAAATCTGATTCATTAACAGTGTTCCTTTAACTGACACTGTGTAGTTGATATTTTGCATCTACGGTCTCCCCGACAAACAATAACAAAAGCAGGGTGGGTGAGGTCTGTTTTAAGAGTCAGCACTAAATGTCTGTAGTTTAAAAGGACAGTATGGCATTTTGCACATAGGGCCTCATTTCTTAGTGAGCCAGGGTGTTTATTACACTTTATAAAATATTCTGCCTTGTATTTGCAGAGGTCACTGGTGCTAGGCTAGTGCATGTCAATGGCCATAGTTAGCCTGCCACTAAAAACTTACCCACTCCACAAAACACCTGAAGAAAATCTATTATTACACCAGGCTGTCCATGTGAATGTCTGTGTTGATAGAATAATTTTAGAAGTAAAGCCAACCTTTTTTTTTTGGGTCACCTTGTCACAGTCTGCATGTAGGTCTGCAATATACAGTTCGGACACATGGGAGCGTAAATATCCTGTCCTCAGTAGGGCTAGTGTTTCTATGCATATTTCTTTCACTACTACATATTTGTGTGAATTGGGATTTTCTGTGCTCACAAAAATGAAGACAAAGCACAGAAACAGACTGAATGCTGCTCCTCATTTGCTGTCGCGCTCTCCTCCTGCACCCGGACTGGAACACGCTACAAAAACACAGACAGGCCCTCCATCATTAGAAATGTTGAAATGTTATGACATGTTTTGTATCATTTCTAATCTTTTTGTAATTATTTTATTGATTATTTTGTTCCAATATTGCTGGTTCAGTTAAATGTTGAAAAGAAAAAGAAATGGGCTACATTTAAGGTCCAAATAGGCAACTTATGGATACCTAACAGTATACCGTAATGGATTTGCTTTGGGTGTTTTGTGGAGTGGGTAAGACTGTTTTTAGTGACAGGATAACTATGGCCATTAACATGCACTAGCCTAGCACCAGTGACCTCTGCAAATACAAGGACTGGATGGAATATTTTAAAAAATGTCTATTATATAATATTTGTTTTAGTGCTGTGTGTTGTGAAACTTGTAGAATCAGTAAGACGCAAGTAGTGGCACTCTTTCCTCACAGCAAGAAGGTTCCAGAGTTTGATTCCAGCACAGTGCACAATAGGTAAAATTCTAATGCTAATGTAGTCCTGATTATGAATAGCTCAAGCTCTGGAGATGTGTCCTAGCAGAGCCCACTACTCCTGACACGTTTCCCCAGTGGTATTGAAGGATGGGTCAAATGCAGAGGACACATTTCATATGCGCACAATAAAGGCTGACCTTAAGATGAGATGCTTGTTGACTTCCTAAACATCTGTTCATGTTGCAGTACCTTTAGCTGAGCTGTTTGGGGACTTTGGTCTATTCATTAAACTGTATGTATTTACTTCGTCTGTACAGTGAAAGTGGAGAACTCGCACTTGTAAACAATTTGTTCCATTTTCATCAGGTTGAGCTGAGTGTAACGTGCCTGAAGTACCATCTCCTTCATTTTAAACAGGTGTCCTCATTGCGATAGTGGCACTTCCAGCTGGAATAGCATTGTTAAAGCTCTTATTTGATTGGACTGTTTGGATGAGAGCCAGGAGTGTTTTGTTTCATCTCGTGCTCGCTCCGTTCTCTTCTTCTGCTGTGGAGTTTGTTGACTGACGCGCCGCCGTTACGTGTCAGTCAAGTGTTCGCTGGCCCGGAGCCACTAGCCAAGCATTTTGTCAGATACCAAAGTTGTGCTCATCCAACAAGCCCTGCCTGTGATTACACGGCTCCCATAAAATCCAGCCGAGTTCGCACTCTCAAGATCTCACCGCCGATGTCTCATAAATGAATAGCTGTCAGGAGTGAAATGAGCTAACGTCAATGAGTTCTGCCACACAAGCTAGTGAGCAGGTTAGCCCTGGATCTGTTGTCTTTAACAAGTGTCATCCTCATTTACATTTACATAACCATCCATTACATTAACTCCAAGGCTCACGGCTATTTTTAGAACAGTTACCAGTTGGCTGATTGTTGGTAACAATTAGTTTCTCAGGCGCATCAGGTTGTGATGCTCATGTGTGTAGGCGCTACTTGAATTAATAAATGTGCCAAAGGAAACTTAGTCTAAACATAAATAGGCAATATTATGAATATTATAACAAAAATAATAATAATAATTCAGTAATTTTCTATGGTATGCCATCCAACATGTCTTTATTATGGTTCTATATCCATGAATATGCCATTAATACAACATTATTTACATATATACAATATATTATTACTAGGCTACTACTACTACTCCAAAAAAAAAAAAAAAAAAATGGGCACAACCCAAATGAGTGACGCAGAACACTGGGTCAGCTCTACCGTGTGCTTGAGGGTTCATGGGAGTTTGTCCAACCAGTTAACATGTAGAGCCGCTGCTCCGCCACATCAAGTGTTCCAGATGCCTCCTGTGCGCCTCCCTGGGGAGGTGTTCTGGACATGTCCCCCTGGAAGGAGGCCCCGGGGAAGACAAACAGGAGGGACTGTGTCTCTCAGCTGGCCTGGGAACATCTCAGGTTCCCGCAGAGGAGTTGGAGGAAGTGTCTGTGGTGAAGGAAGTCTGGAGTCTCTGCTTCCACTGCTGCCCCAATGACCCAACCTCGGATAAGTGGAAGAAAATGGATGGATGAATGGATATTCTCAAAATGTATTGCTTCCATAAAATGTATTCATATATAACTTATATAGTCCCATGTAATGGCCTGCCTGTGCTAATGGCTCCGTGCATGTAACACCTTTCTCTGTTGTTACAGTGATGGGTACAATAGCTCCGAGATGTGTGCCCGCTGTGTGACCCACCGCCTCAATCTGGAAACCATATGAGTGCATTCATATTCCCCTCTTGGTGCCAGGATGTCCCAGGTGCCACTCCCCCGGCCAGCCTGTGTGACCTTTGACCCTCAGCACATGGGGACATGGATTTCCTCTTCCTGATGCACATGGTCCTTTCAATCAGCGCCTCAAACAGCTCATGGTCTCAAACAGCTCATGGCTCGCACTGTGAATTATGTACAAGGCAGGGACAGATAGGGACAAAGTGAGTGTGGGCCTGGACATTAAGATGCTGTGAGGAGGAGGTGGATATAGAGATGTCTGTGTTTAAATAAACATAAGGATGAGTGAGAGGGTGAGAGACATGTGAGGGAGTATGGAAAATGCTCAAGTAGTGTAGAGCAGGTGACCGCAGAACCAGTCCAGTAATGGTTTACTGGACTTAAGGGGCCTATATTACACTTATTTTTGATCTATGCTATAATCTTGGAGATGTAGACAAACACAACTCGAGGTATATTTTAACATAGTTTAAAGATCACAAGAGTAGATTTTAGAGGTGTAACGGTACATGTATTCCTGCCAAACCGTTTCAGTACGGGATGTTCGGTTCGGTGCAGGGCTGTGAGGCAGTGTTACCCACAGCGCTTTATAATTAGGGTGGCCGCCTGGACAACAATTGCCCCCCGCCATGACCAAGTACCTGTGAACCACATGAATCCTTGCAAAACTATGGTCGTCTCACCCTGGTCCTCACTTTCGCCTTTCGCTGGCACAGAATCTCTGCCCACAACCTCTATTATTTTCAACCGCTGGGGACATTGTAACTGCAAGAGATCTGCACTTACAAGTTGTTTTTTCAGGCCAAAAATATGAAGACTGAGTAAAACTTCCTGCTGGAACTGTTAGTGCTGAGCTTTACTTTTGGAAAAGTTTTGTTTACAGTTTACAAGGAATTTATTTTTTATAATATTTAATACATTTGTTGCTTTTTTGAGATTATTTTATTTAACTTATTAGTATTACCATGCAGCACTTTGCATTTATTTAATTTTTCCCTTTGTATAATGTTAAAACAAATTGTTGATTTAATAAACACAAATAAACAACAAGCAATTAGTTTTGCATTTTGTTCCTATACTGTACCGAAAATGAACTGAACCATGACTTCAAAACCGAGGTACATAACGAAACGTGATTTTTGTGTACTGTTACACCCCGAGTAGATTTAGTGTAACATAGGACGTTTCAGATCTGTGCAGGAGACATACGGATTTTACCTGTGATGCAACAATCCAGGGAAAAGTCAAAGTGTTCTGAGGAAGACAACCTCATAAACAAGATTAATGAAACAAGCATGTATGAAGCAAAAAGAAAAAGTGAAGAGGGCATAATATGTATCCTTTAAAGGTTCAAAATGTAACTTGTCTCTTGCTTGTCTCTATGGAGATGTTATTGCTTTGACGGGAATGTTCCACAGAATGGCATTATAAGTCTATAGCATTTCTAATAACAGATGTTTTTATTCCTTATTCTCTGTTCTTCACAGATCTGATGTGTCGCTTAAACTGTTGATGTCTCCATGGAGTCTCTATAAATTGCCATATTGTTTTTTACATCGTATGAACGCGTATTGTGTATTACAGGCGGGTAGTAATTACACACGGGTGGGTCAGGACTAAACCAGAACTAATCTTGGACTTAAGAGAGAAAACGGCGAGCAGTTTGTCCGCAAAGCGCGATCGGGCAACTGCCGCGTTTAACTCCGTGAGGTACGGAGCTGAGCCGGTCCTTTCTCTTGCAGTTACCTCCAAGCCTGTCCTGACGGTGAGTCCTGTTTCAGTTCTGGTTTAGTCCTGGTTTAGTCCTAGTTTCAGTCGTGGATTAGTCCTCCTCTTCAGTCCTGGAATCAGTCCTGGGTTAGTCCTGGTTTAGTCTTGGTTCAGTCTGTGGCGTAGGCAGCGCAAAAATTTGATATAATCTCAGATTAACGGGCAGGTGCGGTCCTGTCCTGCGTGGTTGCGTTGTTGTACTGCGCGGGTGCGGTGTTGTATTGGGGGTCTCCAAAAATGGATCCGTGCGGGACTCAGAATAAATGAATCTTCAGTTTGTTACATAAAGAAGGAGGAAAATAACACAAGGACGACAGCAGCAACAAGTTTTAAGAAGGAAGTAAAAAGGGTTGCACCTGTCCTGTCTAAGAAAAGTGTATAAAGTTTGTGGTGAGGGGTTTTACAGCCTTAACACAGATAGAATAACTGTAAAATATAAAGCAGACTACCTCACAGATTTCACCTATCGCGGGTTATTTTTAGTAACCCCCGCGATAAACGAGGGACACTGTACTCTCACCTCACAACCTGTGCACATGGCCTCCCACTTGTCCCGACCGGGACGGAAAACGGAAATTTCTTGTACAAGTCATTGTTAAATGCGCATTTGTGCTTCGGTATGTTGCAGACTGACCGACTGTTTGTGTCTGCTCACTCCTTCTGAGTCACAGACGCTACGAGAGACGCTCAGTTTAATGCCCCCAATGAACGGTACTGAAAACCTGGACATTTGCACCACTTTATAAAAAAAACATGTCCGGGGAAAAACGGACGTTTGGTCACCCTACATACTGTGGAACATTCCTGGCTAAGCAATAATCCAGCAGAGAAGATGCACCATTACGTAGTTTTTTTTTTTTTTTTTTTTTGGTAAGAAATTTCTAGATACAGTGGTGCTGTGTAATAGGACTTAGTAAAAGTTAAAGTGATCACCCTTTCACCTGTTTACTGTTCAACCCTAGGTGATACATTATTCAATACATCACTTATTAAATCCCCATGTGTCCGGAGCTGGAACCATCCATCTGTCCCTGTACTGTAAGTCTGTTGCTCTTAGACCCCTCACTCTACAATACATGCTAATCACAACTCCTTTCATTTCAGTCAGATCCCAGTGAATATGGCAACCCGCTGTGTCAAAGCAAGCCAGAGTGCAGCCCGAGTTGATAGAGGGAAAAAATCCTACTTCCATTTTTATCGTAGATTGAAAGTAGCGAGACTGCAAGCACAAATTCTAATGATCACCACCTCGGCTAGTCCATTTGACCCGCTGTCCGTGTAGCGCCGGGCTTTTTTCCGCCGTTATCCGAGCTATTTAAATGGAAATCTGATAGCACGGGCCTGGAGTTTAACACAGGCGGTCATGTCATTACAATAAAGAAAGTCTTCCATTAGAATCCAAACGCCGTGGGAAGAATATAATGAAATAAATACCACAGGGTAATGGTACAACACTCTATGCCAGATGGGAGCCACTGGAGCAAATAACGAGCAAGTATTTAGTAAGAGAAGTTAGGGTAATGCTTTCAAATGGGCTATTGTCTCTTTTTATTCCCTTTGTAATTTATTAGCGATGTCATTTGAAAGCGTATTTGGTCTGTTTTGTTTTGTTTTTTTGTTGTTTTCTGGTTAGCAGGGCTTCTTTAGTGAAAATTCTGGAGCTAATAATGAGCTTAAGGGTGCACTGTGTAACTTTTCTTGCGGAAGGTCCGCCATCAGCCTGTCTCACGGTGATATCATTGCTTTGAACCGGGAAGTTCCACAGTATGGCATTAAACACATACAGCTTGTTTTTAGTCATTTACAGGTGTTTTTATTTCATAAAACTAGCGCAAAAACATACATTCTTACTATGAGCGGGCCCACTTCTCCACAGATCAAACTTGTAACTTGGCCTGGTGATGTGGCCTGCTTGTCTCCATGGAGATAGTTAAATGCAAGGGCGTAGGTTTGCATAGGGACAGTGGGGACATGTCACAACCAAAATTTGGGGAAGACAAAATAGGCCCTACCAATACCATTTTATTTTAATAAACAAAAATAAACATTTATTCAGATAGTTTTCCAAACTCAGTAGTATTCACTGAACAGGTTTTAGTTCACATTTTGTTCATTAGATGTTCTGAGATAATATGACGACAGGGTTACACCTGCCGCTATTTCATTCGCTGTAACAGAGTGATGTCATTAGTGGAGCCAGGAGCCTAAACTGGGGAGGCAGCAGGACGGTGCAGCACCTGAAGATGGCGGCTTGAGCAGGCGTGAGTGAAGACGCTCCACACCAAACTTTGAAAAACTTTTCAAAAGGAACTTACTTGGCTTCATCTTCAATTAAACTTGTCTTATAATGAGTCGCCGCAAAAAAAGAGTGACTATCACCACAAGTTCACCTCCCTAACAGAGCCCTACTCGTGCACTGTGAGCAGCCCGACTCTATTGACAATATTCCATGAAAAAATGTACGGACATGACCTCACAAATATCTCATCACCAACAAGCAAAGGGAAATCTGCTACAAACTTCTACATCACTGTTATCCATTAAACAATCATCTTAGAAGGACAATGGACACAAACTGAAAAATGAACCCACCTCAAATATTTTGGACCTGCCCAGAGTCTGTGTGTTTTTGGAAAAAAAATCATAAAACATATACGCAACTTCTTATCCCATTTGACCCTTTCTAATAAAGATGTGCTGTTTGTTTTTTGCATCATACGAAAAGTAAACAATATTATATAATGAATTTGTTAATCAAGTAATCTATCAGTTGTTTTCATGGGGGGGGCTTAGCCGATAATGTCCTTGGTTAAATGCTGTTCAATGCCAACATCAAGAGTCAAGCAGAT
The DNA here is from genome assembly GCF_026225935.1 of Boleophthalmus pectinirostris. NCBI lineage: Eukaryota > Metazoa > Chordata > Actinopteri > Gobiiformes > Gobiidae > Boleophthalmus > Boleophthalmus pectinirostris. The sequence continues at coordinate 19,004,701 of NW_026570971.1, read as the reverse complement.
GGCTGATCCCCTATTAGAAATGTTACATAGTGCACCTTAAATCGAATTTCCATTGGATATATTTCAACAAAACATTGAATCAAACACCCCATAAAAAAAAATAAATAAATAAAAAGTTAAATTTGTTGATTAAATATAAGTCTTGATTTCCTACTTATCTTACAAGTAAAGTACAGACGTTTTTATACCAATTTCTGCGAATGCAAATCGATTAAACCGCCCAGTGTTTCCGAGAGTTTAATTATAAATGCCTTTTGTGCAGACATTACAAATGAAATATAAAAGCCATCGTTGGTTGAATTATATTTTGCAGTAGATATGCTTATGAAACATGCAGAGAATAAAAGGTTGTTTGTGGCGCTCAGTCCACAGTTGAAGGCTGAATAAACAGCTGCAGTGTTGTGGATCAGCCTTGTGCTCCTCAGTTCTTTAAATATTGATGAGAAGAGAATGAGAGGAAGAGGAGGATGAGGAGGAGGAGGAGGAGGAGGAGAGGAAGAGAGCGCTTAAGGTGATTCTGTGACATGCTTGGGCACACCAGGCTCCGGACCACAACACGATGAGCAGACATCAGAGACACGCATAAATATGGACTTTTGGAGGATTCACAAAGTCCTCAGAGTTTAGAGCTGCAGGCCAACTTCAGATACAAACAATAAAAAGCACTGCCGACTGGTCCTTTTCAGCCACAAAGATAGCAAGGGATAAATCTGTTTTAATGTTAAGAATATTTCAAGGTATCAGTTCATTATCAGTTCATACTACTTTGGAAAATTGTGACTAAGCCTAAGTCAGGATCTGAAAATGAGTCCCCGGAAATTGCACTAGGGTTGTCCACTAACAAGTCTGCCCTAGCAGAATAGTAAGATGGGTCAAATCCAGAGGACAAATTCCCCTTATATAGAGCCAAGAGAGTGTACCGTAACTTCTAAGGTGGAGGGTCCACTACTTGCTTGTGTAGCTGGTATTGGGCCGAAACAACCACCGCTAACAAAGAGAGAAAGATCGGCACTGAAATCAACAAAATGAGACGTTATTTTTGTGTTGTCTTGGCTTTCTGCTACTGCCGTCTAATTTTAATTGTACATGACCACAATGCAAAAATTACAGTTTACATACAAATTACATTTAATTACAATATTCTTTCTCTTCATTATCACTCTGTAATAATAGTTTAAGTTTCCATTGTCCTTGGTTTATAAAACCATAACTATTATGGAATAATCTTCATTGCCAACAATCTAAAATTTACTGTTAATTCCGAAGCAGGATAGCATTACTTGTCATGACATCACCTTGGTTTTGTTTTTAACTGTATCAAAACTTTTACATGTTCACAAAATAATAATATTGTGTAACGACAATAACAATGAATACAAAGTGTGGCTGGAGTTGGGCGAAATAACAAAGTCTAGGCTAACGCTAGTGCGGGAGTTAGCATAGCGAGCTAATCCTACATTTGAAGGGAAATATCAAAATAGCAAATGTCTAGCTTTAACTGTTACGACAAAAGTTATACTCTTATGTCTTCATATGAGTCAGTATTATGCTTGGTGAGACTGTACCAACCTGAATAAACAAAATGAGACAGATGTTATTTTCATGTTGCCTTTCTGCTACTGCTGATTAACAGGAAGCAGAAGCCAGAGCAACTCCAAACTGTCTCACCAAGTGTTTTGCCATCTAGTGGACAAAATCAGGATTGCAATTGCTGATCTCAAAATAAAACACCATCACTATTTCTCATTTACAAAATGACATTACCTTAAATAAAAAATATGTGACCACACATTGTGGGCGTCACACTTGTCTCCATGGAGATGTTACTTCTTTGCCTGGAATGTTCCACCGCTGATCACATTTACTTCAACGGGTTTGATCACAGTCGATTTTAATAGATCCATGTTAGGCAAGCCCAGTGTCTGGAACTACACCAGAAGTTATAATTGCATCTTTCCAAATGTCTTCCAGGTTTGTGAAGTAAGCGTGAATAGAGCCTACTAACTTATCTCTGGTGTGATTACGAAGTTTAGTTCCGTACTATGGAATAATCAAGGAAAAAAAAAAAAAAAAAAAAAAGAAAGAAAAAACTTAAAATCTCCATGGAAACAAGTCAGAGGGCACCTTTAACTTTGAGCCATTTCAAACTGGATAAGCTGGGAGGAGTCTATGTGGAAGAGGAAGTTGTAAAATAATTGTATGTGTATTCATTCATAAACAACAGATATTTGAGGAGATATCAATACTGAAACCACATGTACTTTCATTCTGTGTTTATTAAATACATTCTAAATCTCATATTTCCAGACATGGAACCAAGTCATCGTTTTGCAAGTCTCAAGTAAGTCTCAAGTTTTTGACCTCAAGTCCAAGTCAACTCCCAAGTCAAATACAAGCAAGTCCAAGTTGAGTCTTGAGTCACTGGCCCATAAGTCCAAGTCAAGTCCAAATCGTCTGCTTTGAGCTTCAAGTCTTTAGACCAAAGTATCAAGTACAGCTTAGATTGTGGCAATTCATATGAAACTAAACTAAATTGTACTTTTTTTTTTTCTTTTTAAATGTCTTGATAAGATAAGTGTGAATCTTTACAGTCAGAATAGAAAGAATTCAGATTCAAAAGTGCTTCTCAAGTCTTCTCAAGTCACGGGCCTCAAGTCCGAGTCAAGCCCCAAGTCACTGACCTTCAAGTCCAAGTCGAGTCCCAAGTCTTAGTCCATTTTATCAAGTCAAGTCTCAGGTCCTAAAAATAGTGACTCAAGTCTGACTCGAGTCCAAGTCACGACTTACAAGTCCACACCTCTGCATATTTCACATTCCTAAACATTATTATCACATTGTGTTTGTAAACCTCTCATATAGCCTACACTGACTACATTTCTTTTATAGGCATTTTTACCAGGACTAAGAAAAATCTGTGCACAGTGACCATAAAGGGAGGCAGGATGGCCATGATTAAATGTGTTGAACTTTACTCGGTGACAGCTTGGTCATGTGTGCTTAGCATATGTAACAGCCATCCATTCTGAGGAGCAGCCTGCTTTTCCTCTTCTCTCTATTTCTCCCTGCCTGTCTCTCTATCTCTCTTTCATAGGACTCGATCTATCTGAGAATGATTTGAGGTGTAAATAATGCTGTGTGAATCAAATGCCCCTCACAGTTTGAAGTGGGATACTGTCTTCCACAGTCTATTGACCCGTGTCCTTCAGCGTCAGCCCCTGCATGGATCCTTTGACCACTCCACTGACCACACGCTGCACATCCAAGCACAGGGCTGTCTATAGTGCAGACTTTGCCATTACTACACATGGGATCAGGATTTGAGGAGGCATTTTGGGAATTCAGTCCATTTCTGTAGTGCTTGGAAATTTAAAGAAGACATATTGTGCTTGTGTCTGCTAAATGGTTATAATCTATGACACCTATGGATCATTATGTTATGTATGTTCATCTAAAATGACTTAATAAAAGTAGCGAGTCTGCAGAATTCTTTGTTAGAAAACAGAGGTGCCCAGTGGAAACAGATCAGATAGATAGCTGTAGATCACACTAGCGGGTAGCAGATGTTTTTTTTTTTTTTCATTCGTACCTGAATTACAATGCAACATTGCCAAATCCTATGCCACAATCTTGATTAAGAAAATAAAATTGGAGAATAAAGTACAGAGCAGTGGGCGTGTGCCAGAGGTGATGAAAACAGAGGTTGATCTGCAGTATTGCGACTTGAAAATAAGTGAGTAAAGAATGCTCAAACGTGCATGAATTACTCTAAAATAGAGCTGCTCAATTATGGAAAAAAATCATTATCGCGATTATTTTGGTCAATATTGCAATTACGATTATTCAAAACTATTTTTATTCAAACTATTTTTTGGTTACATGCATTTATTCAGCATTTCTCTCTAAAAAAAACAAAAAACAACAACACTTTGTTATTGATAATTTATGCAAAACTTACAAATTGAAAATAAATATAGGCTACAAATATGAACCTCAGAGCAGTTTTGCAAAGTACAAAATATAAAATGAACAATGTATACTCTGAACATGACATAAGGCATAGAAAAACATAAATGTATCCAAAATAAACTATATATCCATCTGTTCTACAATCTCTACATTTGAAAAATAAAATAAATAGACTCATTTATATAAAAAATATCCCAACTTTGCAAAGCTCCTCCGTGAGTTTATGGATATAACAGTGATAATAATATAATAACAGTGCAGAGGAATGAGAACAGGAGGAGTGAGGACAGGAGGAAATGACGCAGCAAAACTTTTGTCACAGTCCTTATTGAAGGTACATGTGTATTCACTGTGTGTTTTCGAGTGGACTTTATTCACTGTTTTCCTCGTATGAGTAACATCAGCACACTTGCCAGGGATCATATAAAAAAGCTGTGCGTGTGTGTGTAAATGAGCAACCGTGCCGTGCTTTGGCCCACCTCCTCCAATTGGGCCAAAGTCACAAGTTGGATTGCGCTCACACTGGACAAACGTATCGCGCTTTAAGGGCGATCCGTGCACCCTCAGTCGTTTCAAATCAATTATATGCGTTTGGAGAGCGGTTAACACACAAATCAAAATCGCAATCAAAATTCAATTAATTGCACAGCCTTACTCTAAATACAACTTGGAGAGGGTAAATGAGGCGGGACACTACAGCATGGTTCGAAGTGGCACAGGTGGTGGAGTCTAAAAATTGCATATAGTTATACAGCGACTTAGTGCAGATTTGACAATGTAGAGTGTAACTTAAGCATTTGTACAATGAAAGCTTTATAGATCTAGAATTCATCCTCACACTAGAAGGTCCTTAGAGATGGTAATTTTTTATGGCTACTAATATTGATTTATATAATATCAGGGGATTTGCTTCCTCATACACACTGTAGGAGAAAACTATCCTTAATATATTGGCTTGGTATTATAAAGGACTTTTTAAAATGAGAAATTAAGTTTTTCTTTTTTTTTTTTTTTTTCAAAAGTGAGTTAGTTTGTGTAACTTGACTACTACTTTACTTTTGTGGCTTTGTGTTTTAAAATCCTGGTACTGAATCAGCAATCATTGGACATCCATACTAGACCATCCGTAGTCCGTGGTTCAGTTCTTGTTCCCTTAAAAAAATCAAATGGAAAAAAAAAAGGAAAAAAAAGTATAACCCAGAAGTAGATTTTTTTGTACCAGAAAAGAAACCAGTACATCCCTGTATTTTTAAATTCCTGTCTCCCCACAAAGAGAGTTCCGTTGGAGCAAGTTCTCTGCACAAACTTGCCGACTTGTGAAGTTTTTCAGTGTTTGAAAGAGCCCTCACAGTCTGAGACGCAGTGTTTTGTCATTTCAGTTCTTCGCCTGGTGTTTGTACAAGACCAACTTCAGGGAAAAACAATGGAACGTGACGGGGGCCGGTATCAGACAGGAGCAGGATGACAACTGCACCTGTCAGCTCACCTCAGTACGAAGCGCTCACTGCTCATGCACACAGGGTAATGCTGTATAGGCCAGTGGACAGAATACACTTCACACAGGGACCAGAGAGAAAACAAAACAACATATTCAGTGTTGGTCAGCACATTTTTGTTTTGCTGCATTTTTCTTTGCTGCTAAAAGTTTTCAAACTAGAGCGATTACTGCGTCAGCTACAGCCATAGTCCTTTTTATGAGTGATTACTATTTGAGTTAGAAAGAAAGAAGCTGAAACCATAGACTGTATACTGTATATAAATACACATAGTTGACCTGAAATAGGAAGTGAACATGGAGGGCACTTCTGGCTCCACTGACTCTGGTTCATTGCATTAACCCACTCACAAAGCTTTTATTAAGCAATTTTGCCTGTAAAATAAATTCCTATTCTTAATATGGAACTCCAAATTTGCCCCTGTAATAGAAGTGGCGCAAAATGTAGGGTAAATGTTTACGCTTACGTTACGGTTTTCAATGGCAAATTATCTGTGGAGAATTTATCCACAACTATCAGAAAGACGAAAACATAAACAAGAACAACAACAATGCATTTCTGAACTACTCCTGAGCAAAACTAATGTTATGGTCGTGAATAAAACAGAAGTAATAAGTCCTTCATTAATAAGTAACTTGTGAACTCAGACTGATTTTAGAATAAAAATAAAAAAAATATATTTCATGATGTAGATATTAGCACAGAGAGAGAGATTTGTGCAGTTTAAATGCTACAGATGTTCACAGATTACATGTCTAGCATTTAAACTGCACAAATCTCTCTGTCTATGCTAATATCTACTATCCTGATTCATCAGCCAGTTTCACTTCGTAGAAACTGTCTGACCTCGCAGCATTAGTATTTGTTCGCTTGACGGTAGGCGGGTACTTTTTTTAATTTAATCAATCGCTGCTAGTTGGTCATGATGTATATAATGCGCCGCTAACGGAGCTAACTGGTAAGGTTAAGCTTTTCACAAATCCCGTAGGAAGAAGGGTAATAACATCTTTCCCCTTGATAAAATTCACCAAACATTCTTTTTGTTCTGACTTTAAATCCTCGACCTCGGGAATCGTTGCCAACACAGAATGTATGGCTCTTCGTTGATTGGACGGTGCATGGTCTACAACTTCCAGAGTTCTTGCAAACTAGTGTATTCTGATTCCTGACCTAGTCACTGGAGAGAAATGAAAGTGAGCGGTGCCAGCCTGGCTACGTATCTACATCATGAAATTGATTTTTAATTTTAATTGTAGAATCAGTCTGAGTTAACAAGTTACTTATTAACGAATTACGTATTACTTCTATTTTATTCATGACCATAACATAAGTTTTGCTCAGGAGTAGTTCACTAACGTGTCGTCGTTCATAGTTACTTTTTCGTCTTTCTTACCTTGATAGTTGTGGATTAATTCTTCATGGAAGAATGTTTAACCTTTGTGGATCTTGTTGGATGAAGATTTGGTGATGGGACAGATTTATGAAGTTGGTGGAAAATATGCCAGACATTTCCACAGATATTTTGCCAGAGAAAAGCACTGACGTAAGTGACGTTTACCCTACATCGAGCCTCTTCCGGCCATTGTGAAAATGGTCTACTGCCAGCCTCATGAGCTTCATTTGACTGGAGTCACAAGCTTTGGATGATGTCACACTCCCATAGACCACTTCTTCATACAGTTTCTGGCTGAAACCAATTCACTGAGTGCAAGGCTTAAAGATAAATTAACGTGAGTATTTGCTAAGTTTGCTGAAAGAAAAGAAAAGAAGAGAAAACATGTATGCAATAAAAATGGTATTACTAAATCAAACACTAAAATAAGGTGACAAAGTGTTCTGCTATGTGACTATGGATGCATTCTTGATTTCCGTCACCATGTTACCTGTAAAATATTGTATTTCACCACTCATTCTCAAACCACATACTAATTATGATAACATTATTACTCCCATTAGAGAAAAGTCTGATTAGACCATTGAAATGAATGAATAAGACTCATTATGCAATTAAAGGTGTAGAAACTAATTGTGTGCAGTTTCTGATTAAATTAATTATAGAGCAAGTCGTCCACAGCCGTTTGATTTTATTTTTGTTGTATTAGAAACAAAAACTAAATTCAGATAGATACCCTGGAACTACTTTTTTTTTCTGTGGAAAGCCTGATAATGTAGCTAACGAGGAACCAAAGCACCAACTGTTCTTGTGTGAAAGAAAGTTTGGTTACGTCTCTTCATCGTATCCCTCCGCTGACAAGAGAGTGAATGACAGATAAGTGGGACCGTCTCTTGTTCGTATCTTGGTCTACCTGACACTCTCTACAAGAGTGAGGTGAAGATGGTTGAGGTGATGGATTGATAGAGCCCACACAGACCAGACTGCTGCTTAATGGAATGAATGAAATATAAAGGTAGAACTGTGTGAATGCACAATGATGGAGAGAGGCAAAAATCATGTTAAAGTTGCATTGTGTAACTTTTCTGGTGGATGGCCCTGGAGACGTAATTTTTTGGTCTTGAATGTTTCACAGTATTGTATTAAAGCCCTTTTATCATCACGGAAACCAAACCAGACTGAGTTACAGGTCAGATCTGAACTAGGACTAAACCAGAATCAAACCCGGACTAATCTTGGACAAGGACTTGGAATCTAGGACCTCCCCTGAGAGAACCCCAAGTCCGTGAAGGAGGGTGTATGCAAAGTCAGCTGTGATTAGCCCTGTGGAGGGCAAAGTTCTGCGCCGGTCCTTTCCCCCACAGTTACCCGAAGGTCTATCAGGGTGCACCTCCGACCCATCCCGACACTTGGAACCATAACTTTGGTGTTTCCCCGCTGCTGATATTGATGTGATTTTAGCAAATTTGTATGAAGAAAAACAGAAAACCCACCACAATACTGACATTTGTACGCATTAAAATATTACCATTTTTCCCCTGTAATGCCACATTACTGCGCTAGAGCAAAAAACAACACAGTACAGTAATCCATTACTTTTTTAACGCATTACTTTCAACACTGGTGGTAACCCTAGAATGCCTGTTTTTCTAGGTATTTTTGAGTTATAAAACCACCTGGAATTTAATAAATGTAAGGTAGAGCTGTTTAATGTCACACAGTGGAACATTTCAGACAGAGCAATGACGTATCCATAGAAACATACAGGTGACGGACCCCCCACCATAAAGTTACACAATGCACCTTTAATACAAATGTTCTTTTTAACTGTCACGAATCAGCCATATTGTTTACAAAAGTCCTCTACTTCCTTGGGTGAGGTGATTTACATAATTAATCTGACAATGCAAGCACTGTGTCCGACATTAACAATAATGGAATATGTTGAAGTGTTTATTCGAGAGGATCATAACATATAATCTTAAAAATATTGGCACACAACATAGACAGCAACACAGAACAAATGAATATGTAAACATTTTGAGGTGCAGCATGGGGGTGTCTGCCAACCGCTTACCTCCAAACAGTTGTCATTGCTTTTGCCATGAATGTATTCAATTACAGGTGCTTTTATTGCTTATAAATACTTACCAGGCCAGCCAAAACCACATACTTTGACAAAACTTTACAAAGACAAGTGAATCTGGAGCCGTATCCGTAACCAATCAGAGAGATGCATGGTCCATTTACGTCAAAAACAAACATGGCTGCTTAGACGTAAAAAGATTAAAAAAAACAACATAAAGTACTTAGAATCAGCAATCGAAGCACCAAACTCTTATTTATCTCAGGTAAAAGAAGTAATATGTTTTGAATGTTATGAGAATTTTCAAGAGATGTCTTCTGCATTTGTGCTACAAATTAGCAGCTGTGGCTGGATCGTGTCAGGATGGAGGTTTTTCGCCCTTGCTGGTCCAGTTCCAGTTCAGTTTGAATAGACTGTAAAAGCGACTGGCTGGTCAGGCTACATAAATACAGAATTCTCATAGTGACCGGGTTCACCTTTTCAAAGAAGTGGCCTGGAGGTGTCACCTGCTTGTCTCCATGGAGATAGTAGGTGGTAGCAAAGCTGGTGCCACCTAGTGCCTCCGCTCAATTTAATTTCTCTCCAGTGATTAGGTCAGGAATTGGTTTGCAAGAACCCCAGAAGTGCGAGTTCGGGCACCAGCCAACCAGTGAAGAGCCATACATTCTGTGTTAGCAACGATTCCCGAGATCAAAGATTTAAAATCGGAACAAAGAGAATGTTTAGTGAATTTTATCAAGGGGAAAGATGTTATTGCCCTTCTTCCTATGGGATTTGGGAAAAGCTTAATATAGCAGTTAGCGGTGCATTACATACATCACGACCAAATAGCAGTGATTGGTTAAATGAAAAAATTACCCGTCTACCGCCGAGTGAACGAATCCTAATGCTGTGACGGTTTCCACAAAGTGAAACCGACTGATGAATCAGGCTAAGTAGGTGGCAGACAATCCACCAGAAAAGCTACATAGTGCAACTTTAATGATGATGCAACTGATGGAGTTCTGAGTAACAACATATTCAGTATTACTATATTCATAACTTCTTAAAATTACTGCATTAACTTTGAAAATCAATGATTCAGATTGATTCTATTGTGGGTCTATGTGAATTCATGAATACTATATATCTTAAACTTTAAAAGCTGTCCAAATGTGCACAAAAAGGTAGTTGTTATTTTTTAATCTGAAGTTTCTGTGGGAAAGATTTTTGTGAATTGCTAAACTTCATCTTGACAAGATCCGGAGATGCCCTCATCAAAGAACCAAACAAAAACACGCTCACTTTCTCTGCATTTCTCCAGCTCCCAGCGAATCAATGGTTCTCACAGCTCAGGTTAAACAGATAGGCCTGCAATAATGAAACCACCACATCATTTACTTGACAAGGGAAGGAAGAGGAAAAAAAAAAAAAACAATCAACAAACTTTTCGAATGTCTATGGAATATACAATGATCAGACAAAACATTAGCTTTGCATTCGGGTTACTCATGTGTTTCAGGTTAATCATTCCCTTCTAATTTTTGTGTTTTTTTTTTTTTATTTCAGTTGCTTAATTTCTATGGTGATGAGGGTGCATTCCAAAGCTTGAAGCCCATGAATAGGCAGTATATTGCAGTCAGCTGATATACAGTAGTATAAGATGGAAGAGAGATTTGTGACTTGTCTGTGCGAACATGAACCTGTCAGGAAACTAAAGATGGAAATAAGTCTTTATGGCCATATCCGGCATATTTCATCTTAATTAATATTCACTCTCTTGTTGTAAATAAATGAGAATTTATTGGTGTTTGACCAAGGCCAAAAGGTGATGGCTCTAAGTCTGGGTAGAGGTATCTTTAAAAGAGCAGCTTTATGTGGAGTTCATCTTTTACAAATGTCTACAGGGCAGTGAAAGTTTTTGTTGCTGTGGTTACAACCGACTGGACAAAACAGTTGGCTCATATACTGGGCCGATATTTGGACTTTTTAGTGTACTGGCTATTAGCTTTAAATCTCCATCATAGACCGATATTTTGTTTAGGCCGATCTGCCTAAGAACTACACACAGAGCTTTATTTGAACATTTATTTAGAAGAGATAACTGCACTAACTGCACACTGCTTTCTTAAATGTTTGTGGTTTAAAAAAGGGGCTGTGGGTGAGTTTGTAGTATATTTAAATTATATAATTTGAGGAAAATAATCAAATCAATAAATCAAATAATCAAAAATATCGATTTCTCTGGATTTGAAGCAGTTAGTATCGTCACTGACCATGAAAATATATCGGTCAGTTTTTAACTTTAAGTGAAGTAGTACGTCTCCAAAAATGCTAGATAATTCATGATAGTGGTTTGAGGACGGTCATCTGACATGTCATCTCACCATATGTTATGTTGGAAATCATGGCAGATGTCTTGATGATTACCATATTTTTTGGACTCGCCAAAAAATGTGTAATGAGGAAGAAAAAAACATATATAAGTTGCGGTTTTCAGGGGAAATTTATTTTATAAAATCAGAGACCAGGAACCAACATTTCATCTTGAAAGGCAAGTTATAGTAAAAACAATAGAACAGAGAACAACAGACTGTTAACGTCACATATGAACAGTTCTTCAGATAACTATAACATAAACAACAGAACAGAACAAGTTTACCAAACTCTCCATCTCACTCCAAATCACTAAATCCACTGAACTCTTCATCCAGTAGTAGCTCAGTTGGTAGAGCATTCGCCCACTGATCTGAAGGTCGGTGGTTCGAATCCTCAACATAAACATCACAGGTTGAGCGGTCAGATCCACTGACCCACAGGTTGGCTGGTGTGATTCCAGCTTCCACAGATGAATGCTGCCGTTGTGTCCTTAACCCTCTTTGCCCACAGTGTGAACACTGGTGTGTGAATGTGTGTGTGTGTGAATGGGTGAGTGGTTCCTTGTTGTAAAGTGCTTTGAGCACCTTGAAGGTGGAAAAGCGCTATAGAAAAATGTGACCACTCTGTGTCCATCTAAGCGACCTCTGGAGGTAAACAGAGCGCAGTGTCCTCTTCTGCGTGCATCGTCAGACTCAGCATCAGTTCCAGTTAGAATTATTCCAGCCTTTCTGAATCCCAACAGGATGGTTTTGGTTGTCACTGAAGTGCAGGCTCTGTCGATCCATCCAATGACTTCCAGGAAAGTTTCTTGGTGCACCCTCCCTGTTGTCAATTGTTTCTCGCTATCTCAGCTTGTTATCTGCAAAATATGATTTACTTTTTGGTGGCATTTGTGTTCAGCCTTCTCAGTTGTCTTTATAAGTTTATTTAAATTTTCAATTTTCAGTGGTACAGAAGTAATGGAGCGATCGATTGACATGATTCAGACAGGACAGAGACTCTTTCTGCAGGAGACATGCGCAGTAGTAGCAGATATTGTCACACAAGTCTAGAGCGCCCTCTCACAGCTGTCAGTGTGAAAATTTTAATATATAAATCACGCTGGAGTATAAGTCACAAGACCACCCAAACCATGAAAAAAGTGCGACTTAATAGTCTGGAAAATTCAGCACATTGTACGCGAGGAAAGTAGAAATGGAAAAAGTCCCATGAGTAAACATATAGGAGAAGCGCACTAACATACATTTGCACTCCATCTTAAATCTCCCGGCATAATCACAGGCCCACATCCCCGCTCTGATCCCTGGTGGAAGCAAAAGGTGAAGAAGTTTTACACTGCCAACTGCCTGCCAGGCTTTAGTGCATATCTTAAAATCCGTGCAGCAAGTCATTACATGGACTTGCTCTGTAATACCCAACCAATTTACTTCAACTTTACACTTGGTTCTGCGCGGGCCAGCCTCTTAAGCGCCGCTGTCATCTCCGAAATGTGAGCAGGTGGGAGGTCATTGGATTTTATGGAAACAGTCTGCCTTTTGCCGAGTCCAGGAATTACCGGCAGCACAGTAGCTATTTTTGAAGCAAGTGGCAAAACCCATTACCATATCTGACCTTAGCAGACTCATGGCCAAAGCGTGTGGCCATTTGTAACTTCAGAGGTGGCCTGTCCTCTCCGGTGTCATTAAAAACTATCAAAGAATAGAAAAGAAATAGAGGAGAGAATGGCTTAACAAGAAAGACAGACGCTATGTCCAACTTTCTGATGTAAATGTGATGTGTAGTTCGGCGGATGGAAACAGCAGGAGCCGAAATAATGAGCACAAAAGAGAAGTAGCACGTCTCAAAGTTGCGGAAGATATGGAATTTGACACGTAGACGTAATTCCGATACTGTGTTAGCACTAAGGCAAATGCTTCTGACAGAGAAAATCAGAAATGGAAAACTTTGAACTGTAATGTTTTGTAGCATTAACTGTGGGACCAGTAGGTGCAATAAGTAGAAGAAAGACTGACACTGAGAAATACGTGAAATACATACAAGTGAGTTTTTGTTTTTTTTTCTTTTTCCTGGTATCAAATGATCACATGGGTTAGGGTTAGGGTTAAGGTTAGAGATTAGAGGTTGGGGTTTTATTGATTAAAAATAACTTAATTTTCTTTTTCCTTGTATCAAAAAATCACTTATGTAGAACGCTATTTTACATAACACACAAGGTTAGGGTTAAGATTAAAGGTTAAGTCTTATGGTAACAGGGTAAGGGCTATTTTACATTGTTCTTGTTAAATCATAATATTGATAAAAAATAAGTTAATAATAAAATGGGTGGATTGACTCGTGGGCAACCGTGGGTACATGAGATAAACTGAAACTGAAACTCAAATGTAGAACAATACACGATTACAGGAATCACTCAAATTACAACTCCCCAAAATGAGAGGGAAAAACAGTATAACATAAAAGTCATGTACAACAGTGTTTCCCTTTTTTTTTTTTTCTTTTTTTTTTCTGGGGACCCATATTTTAAAAGTCACAGTTCTTCATGACAATAATAACTCAATAGACATTATTCATAGATCACAAAATAAATTTGTGACCATTATTGAACCTTAATGAGGATATTTTATTCTTGACTGAGTGATCGTGTCTCTCTGAACAATTAGTATTAGTAGCCAAGTTTTAAACAATGAAAAACAGTAATCAGTGTTTCCCACAGAAAATTGATTAGGCAAGGTGGTGCTGCGGGAGAAGCGAGGAGCGGGGGGTGTACAGAGATGTATTTATACGTATACTGCAGACCTACATGCAGATCGGGACAAGGCAACCCAAAAAAAATTCCATCTGAGCATCACGACCCAGTCTTTGGGAAACAATTATGTGCAATATCTCTCTTATGCAGTATTGATGAAATTAGCGCGTTGTCTCTGTGTATTCATGGCCCTCAACTTCCTGTTATATTCATGGACCTGCTCCGCCCACTTTTGCTGTAAATGCAACTAAACCACGCTTTCTTTCAATCAATCAATCAATCAAACTTTATTTATAAAGCACTTTTCATACAAAAATGTAACACAAAGTGCTTTACACAGATTAAAAACAATCCCACATTTCCACCCACCCACCAACCCAACCCCCACAGCTGCCAGACTCGACACAACCAAACATCACAGACACCCAAACAGCCAAACCCCCCCCACACACACACACACACACATTAACCTGCTAAAATACATAAAACGAAACATACACATACACATAGTAAAATGTGAGGCTGAATACAGGCGAACCAGTTGAGAAAGCACCATCAGAGGAGCCGTCTACATCAGGAGCAGAGAGACGTCCACCACCACCAAGGAACCGCCACAGGAGCCAGGGGAGAGATGAAGCCCAGGCACCATTCCTCCACCAGGAGCCCACGGGACAGACCCGACAGCTACAGCCGACCTCTGCTCCTGATGCAGAGGCTCCTACAGAGGAAACACTGCATATCCTAAAAATAAGCCTAAAATAAATAAATATAATTAAAATGTGTATAGTAGAAACAAGTAAAAAAGATGATAAAATATGCTTCTTTGTGCTGGCATTTCTAGTTAAGTGAGAATCCCATTCATTGAGGAAAAATGACGCAGCTAAAATATGACAAAAAGGTGGCATTTGTGTAAAATGTTCAATGTTCATGTGCACCAGCAAGTCAACACTGCACTGATTCTCTATGAGGGTTCAAAACAGCTTTGTGGTCCAGATAGAACTGATTTACTTTAAACATCAGCAGTGACATGCAAAATAATACAACCCTAAAGACAATGGCGGCGCCCACAGCAACATCTGGAATAAGGTGAATAAAAATAAAATTCTTGTTGTTTAAAATTGTTCATCACTATGACACTATAGAAATGATCCTGCCTAAAGGATCTGGAGAATGGTCCCTATGTTTTTCATAATGTCCCATTACCCCTGACAGCCATAATTGAGTACACAAGAATGTGGTCAAAACCAGCCAGACAGTATTTTCATCATTCTGAAAATTCTTCAAAAAAGTGATGCAAAACTCTATGTCCAGTGGTGTTAAATCAGTTATGTGGCACAGCACATTCACTTAAAAGCCAAAAGTTCTCTTTAGATGTTCAGATGGGCCTCCTGTTTGTGTCCACTGTTTAGCCACTGCAGGACATGTTCAGATCAAAAGCAGAAGCAGAGGAATCCAGACATGAGGAGGAGAAAGTCCTCAGAGGCCTACAGCCAATCACAGCAGGAGGTCTGGAGCAAAGTGAGTCTGCTAAAGGGATGGGCTCTCAACTGGGCAGCACTGTGGGGGTCTGCGGGCATGTAAAGCTCTGATTAGGAGATTAGTGAGAGTAAAAGGCAAAGGGGAAAAGTTGGGATTTCAAGTCGAACATGGTTAGGCTTGGTGAAACAGGAGGTGGACAAATATAAGCAAAGGGTGATGATATGAAAATTAAAAATGTAGCACATGCAGTTTAACTTGGAACTAGTCAAGTTAACTGTGGAAATTCTCCATATGTTGAGCAGCAAATAGCAGCTACAGACAGAATGAGAAGTTTATTTAAAGGTGCCCCTTGAGACTTTCTGGTGAAGGGTCTGCCAACCTGCTTAAATTTGGACTTTTTGACAATCATTTCACACATGGCAGTATACTATAATAATATAGACCAAAAATATAAATAGTAATAATACATTCAAAATAAGTAGTAAAAATAGTGACTGGTGTCAAAGAAAGGATAGCACTTCACCTTCATTTGACACTTCACCCACATTGCCTAGTATGAAAGTGGAGTGTGCGTGAGTGTTGGTGGTGGACGGAGGGGCCGATGGTGCAGATTGGCAGCCTTGCTTCTGCCAGTCTGCCCCAGGGCAACTGTGGCTACAGTAGTAGTTTACCACCACTGAATATGGAGTGAATGAATAATGAACTGTAAAGTGCTCTGGGTGTCTTGAAAGGCGCTATATAAACACAATGATTAATTAATTCATAATTATATAAATGTATACCAGAAAAAAATAAATATAAAAATATATTCAATTAAAATATGTCTGGGCTTGTCGCCATGGAGATGTTATTGTTTTCCCTAAAATGTTTCCTCATATGGCATTAAACCTATCAATGTTCATACAGATAGTAGTGGAAATAGTAGTAGTAGTAAAAGTAGAAATAGTAGTAGTAGTAGTAGTAGTAGTAAATAGTAGTAGTAGTAGTAGTAGTAGTAGTAGTAGAAATAGTAGTAGCAGCAGCAGCTAGTAGTAGTAGTAGTAGTAGTAGTAGTAGTAGTAGTAGTAGTAGTAATAGTAGAAGTAGGCCAAGCTACAGATGTTTGAAGCTGGAAGTCTGCTCACAGTAATAATGTATATTTTTGTAAGTATTACTGCGTAATGGAAACACTGTTAAACGTTAGATAGACAAGTTTAATGTCGTACTGTGAACACTCCAGGCAAGGCATTAACATCGCCATGGAGACAAGCGAATGTCGGCACCTTTCAGAAACGTATCTAACACAAATCGAACACGCAGACCAAGTTGCAGTGCCATTAGAGAGAGTGAATGAGATTTGTGTTTAGAAAAGCGCAGTGATGTGAACATGTGAACATGTGAGCCCACATCCATGTGACTTCCTGTCCAGCTGCTCAGGACGACTGCAGTGTCAGAGCAGACAGCACACTGCCGATGGCTCACACAGATACTGCAATGCAGAGAGAGACAAGGGGAGGAGGCACGAGAGAGAGAGAGAGAGAGAGAAACACTCTGAATGGAGGGAGGCACAGAGGGCACCGGAGAGAGAGAGGGAGAGACAGAGAGAGAAAGCGTGAACGAGTCTGAACGGAAGAAGGCACAGAGGGCACCAGAGAGAGAGACAGAGAGAGAGAGAGAGAGAGAGAGAGAGAGAGAGAGAGAAGGGGAGGAGGCACGAGAGAGGAAGATAAAAAGAGTCTGAATGGAGGGAGGCACAGAGGGCACAGGAGAGATAGATAGAGAGAGAGAGAAAGACAGAGAAAGAGGAGGAGGCAGGCGAAAGGGAGAGAAAGACTCTGAACAGAGGGAGGCACAGAGGGCACTGGAGAGAGAGAGTGTGAGAGAGCGAGAGAGAGAGAGAGAGAGAGGAGGCACAAGAGAGGAAGAGAACAAGAGTCTGAATGGAGGGAGACACAGAAGGCACAGGAGAGAGAAGGCACAGAGTGAGAGAGAACGACAGAAAGAAAGAGAGAGACAAGGGGGGGGGCACAAGAAAGGGAGAGAAAGAGGAGGGGAGGAGGCAAGAGAGGAAGAGAACAAGCCTCTGAACGGAGGGAGCCACAGGGGGTAAAGGAGAGAGAAGGCAAGAGAGTGAGAGAGAGAAAGAGATATGGAGCCAGAGAAAGTGAGAGAGAGGGCGAAGGAGGGAGTGACTGAGAGAGAGAGAATGTTAGACACACAGAGAGAGAAATATAGACACAGAGCAACTGAGAGAGAGAGTGAGAGAGAGAGAGAGAGAGAGAGGAGAGTGAGCGAGTCCACACAGGGAGCAGTGATGAGGTTTGGAGCAGACAAAAGGGTCAGATGAGGTAGACAAGTGAGAGGAATTATTGTGGACACTCAAAGATAATTGGGGAATGATGTTAACTAAGTTTATCTTTAGAAGAGATGGTTGTCAGGTTCCAGGTAATGCACGATTACACACTCATTATACATATTATACACATTATACACTCTGAAACATCATGAACATGGATTTATTTATAAGGACAGACTTGTTTGTATTCAGTAACACAATGAGGGCACATAAGTTAGGTCTATGTTACTAAAGGTTCAGATCAGTGCACCACTGCTCCTCCTAAAACTATTCCTCACCCCATGTCACCCCTTACCTCCAGGCTGCCTTTGGGTTCTGTTAGCTGAATGCTTCTACTTACTCAGGCTTTGGCTCCTTTCATGATAAGTACGCCCATATGAGACACCTGTCTATGGCAGCACCACGAGCCAGATGGTAATACATCTCCACCATAATGAATCCCACTACAGTCTCTGCAGCATCATCGCCAGCCACAGATGGAAAATGTTAAAGCATCAGACTAACTTGAACTTTAAAAATGACACAAATTGCCATAAGCTGATATTTATAACATTTTCAAAAGTAACTCAGTAAGAGTACTGCCATCCGTGACATCTCAGACTCATTGCTAAGAAGCCTGGGGATCACATGCTCCCTCAGAATTGAATACAAGACGTGACATATTCTCTGATATATCACAAAAAAATACATTTTAAAAGTAGTATTTGTTTGTTAATATACAATAGTAATGTTTATTGTCCCATTCCTAGCCACTACCTGCACAAACTGAATATTAAGTAAACCATTTTTAATTTTCAAAACTTTAATTTCTCTAAACCAAAACAACAACAAAAAAAAATTACACCATGCACCATAGGTAAAATCCTCCAGTTAGTAGTAGTAGTAGTAGCTGGTAGTCCTGACCAGTCGTAGGATACTACTTCTTTATACTGCTTATTTGCCATGTTAAGTAGTAAAGTTTGTTTAAGTACACAGACAGTACACATGTGACACAATAAGAGCTACAGTCCAGTGCTTCCTCTGTACTCACCATTCTTCACCTGTCCTAAAGTCCTCCCTTTAAATTCTCGGCACATTGGCATTCACAGAGATCACCATTCAACCAGATGCCCTTTCAGCCTTTGCATTTCATGGCATACTTCGGCTTTTTGTGCTCAAGAGATAGAGCTCTATGACTCCGGAAATGATGGATAAAAATCTGATGTTTGAACTACTCGTTCACAAAGCGGCTCTCAGCACTTGTCTGGGACATCTGTCCTGATGATCTATTGGATATAATAGATTGTGCACAGAGGATTGATCGTGAAGTGGAAGTATTTTTTGCATTTGTTTATTAAAGCCATACAATGTTAACTCCATCTATGGTGAGTATATGTGTGTGTGTGTATGTGTGTGTGTGTGTGTGCTTCATTCAGATTTATGGGTGGTAATATGCATTGAACAAGCGAAAAAGATAAAAGTCTCCAAAAGCTAAAATGTATTCAGCAATAAGTTCAAGAGGGACAATAAACAAAGCAAGCATAGTCGGAAAATGAAAGTTATTTTGAACCAAACAGAAAATTTCTTTTCATCAAGTTTTTTCCATTCCACAGCAGCATCCTCCTTGCCTTAAAAAAAACAGAACATAAAGCACTACTCAAAATAAATGTGGAGGAAAACCACAAAAACAAAGAGACAAACTAAAGAGATGCATAGTTTTGTTCACAGAGTTAGGCCCCCAAGTAGGAGAAAGACAATCTTGCGTTCTGGAATCTTTGTACTTTTCACCCAGCGCAGTTTTGATTTACTATATTTACTACAGAGTCCAAGATTGGATTTGTTTGTCTTTATGTGAACCAATGTGTATTTTGCTGTGGTAGTACGCCGGAGCAGAAGAAGAATGGTGCTCTGCTGAAATTTGGGTATCCTGTACGGTCTCTAAGTTATGACCACTAACCATATAGTTGTAAGACCCCAAATTGTGAATATTCAAACGTACAGTGTTCAAACACAATTTTGATACTAAGGAATAGTCTCGATACTCAATATTGTTGAAATGAGTGGCTCAGTGGTTAAAGCAGTGGTCCAAAGGATAAGTTCAACCAAGTTCAGGCTTCGTTTATATGATGACGTCTGAACAGAAGATGCAAAAGTGGCATTGCCTCTGTGTGTGAAATTTGATTGTGTATGTTTGTACTTAAAGCAACAAGGGCATCTTTGGACATATATGGAAGTTTTCACGCCACGCATTTTTGTCAGCTACCTTCCACAAAGTTGACTGGTTCTCCCAGGTCTCGTCCATCGCCGTCTGGCTCGCCTGAGACAAACTGGTGCATCCAAAATTTGACAGAGGTAATTGCAGATCCTTCTCTGTTCACTAATAGTATCTCTGCAGATTCTGTACATTTGTTGGGCCGCCTCCTGTAAGTTTATTAGAGCTGCCAGAGCAACATGGAAATGATGCGACATGTTTGTTTGTGTGTACTGTATGTATGTGACGTAAACGCGTACGCAACGTGAGCAGATCTGACCAGAGTTTTGTGTCTTGGGCAGTGCAGATGGAAACGCTTCGGTGGAGTGTATTCAACTTTTCCACTCTGGAGGGTGGTTTCAGATTTTTGCGTTTTGAAGCCACAAGCCACAAACGCCATCACCATCTAAACGAAAGCCACTTCCCATAAATTATTTTCTAATTTTTACCCACAAGCGTTCTCATGTAAACAAGCCCTCAGTTCGACCAAGTTCTGTCATTGTGCTCTAGTATAAAAGTGGGTTTGTGGAGGGGCAGATGCAATCAATCTAATTACCAATACTTTTTGACAATCCCATATCAAAAGCCTCTGTTAGTTATTTTTGGATGGTAGGAGACACCGAAGAAAACCAAACTGTTCCTGACAGAAACACAAAGATGGTATAGAATTAAAAGCTACAGAGTATTTATCAACAGATCAATGTGTGTCTAACCCTGCCGATACCACTAAAATATTCATTGGCGCTGTAATGTCTTAGTATAATCAAGAGCTGGATGTCTTGTGCAATGAAGAAACCTGCTCTTCAGTTAATAACAACACAACACAATACTCTTTAATATGCCTTAGACTTGGCTTTTCCACATTTAAGAGAGTATTTCATCATATACAAATTGCATGCTGTTTTACTATTATCATCATTGTTTTATGTTGCACAATACTGCTAGCCTGATTCATCAGCCGGTTTCACTTTGTGGAAACCGTCTGATCTTGCAGCATTAGGATTAGTTTGCTCGACGATAGGCGGGTACTTTTTTATTTAACCAATCGCAGCTATTTGGTTGTGACGTATGTAATGCACCACTAATGGGGCTAACTGGTATATTAAAGGTTTTTTTTTTTTGTTTCAAATTGTCATTGAAAGTTTAAAATACCATTACAGAGATGCAGCAGCCTTGTAATTATGATGACCCAAAAAAAAAAAAAGAATGAAAATCTATCAACTGTGGACGTAGTGAGGCCAGATATACATCAGCCAAAAGATAACAAGGCTCCCTCTTTATCTATTGGCTGTTAAGTTGTCAATCAAACTCCCTACGTTTCTAGTGTATCTGACTCGCCGGTGCGCAGGGATTACATGGTTTATGCAGCGGTTCTTAGAGTCTTTTTCAAACTGTCGCTTCCTCGCAATTCGCACAAAGTTTGTTGCGATGGCGGACGAGAATCCATGACCAGTTTGCCGCAAAAGAAAGTCAATTTTTGAGGTCGCTGAAAAAAGAAGAGAAGTGGGAAAAGGAGCAAAGACAAACTGAGGTGATTCTTGGATATTCCTTCCAGCGATGGTGCGACTGAAGCAGAGAAAGGGTCTAAAAACTGACGCATGGGTCACTAAATTATTTCTGGACAGGTCACTTCAACACTAATTCTGAACGCGCACTGGCTGTAAACAAGCGTGATTTCTAGAGTAAAGAGGCGGGAGGAGGCGTTTCTACTGAGGGAGCTGTGGAGGAGGAAGGTGGTGTCACGCATGCACAACATTTGAAAAAGGACTGTCGCTGTATTTCACCTCCCTTAAAAAAAAATCCTCTATACAACCTTTAAGCTTTTCCCAAATCCCGAAGGAAGAAGGACAATAATGTCTTTCCTCTTGATAAAATTCACCAAACATTCTCTTTGTTCCCGCTTTAAATCCTCAATCTCGGGAATCACAGAATGTATGGCTCTTCGCTGATTGCCCAAACTCGCACTTCTGGGATTCTTGCAAACCGTCTAGTGTATTCTGATTCCTGACCTAATCGCTGGAGAGAAATGAAATTACAATACTGCAGAAGAAAGTAAGTAAAAAAAAACAAAAAACATATTGAAAATCCAGCCCGGGCACATTTGTTTTTTGCAGCAGGTAAATCTTTGACTTAAACAACACTACATGTTCATATAGCATGACTTTAGTTCAAAACACTCCATAATATTGAGTGTTTTTGTAGACTTTATTTTGCTGCTACCATCCAAAGCTCCATTTCTCCACGTCCAGGTTCTTTCATCCCCGCCCTCTCATCCTCACTCTCACTCTGTAGACTACCACTTGATTACTACCTGCACGATGTATTTGACGAGCACAAGCGCTTTCAACAGCTACTTTTTCTGTGTACAGCGCATTAGATGTGCAAAAAGAAAGATTCTCGTAAATATGTAGAGGCAGTATGAAATCCCCGTTTCTACATGCTGGGTAAAACAAAACAGAAAAAGTATTATAGCTTCATGGAAATGTTATTACTTTGTCTGGAATGTGTCAATGTATGGTATTAAACCTTTCTTTCTTCATGGAAACTAAACCAGATGAAGTCAGATGTGTGGAGAGGAGACCTCGCTCACAGTCAGAATGCCTGTTTCTCTAGGTAGTTTTGAGCTATAAACCACCTGTAACTTGATAAATGTAAGTTAAAGCTATTTAAAGTCATACTGTGGAATATTCCAGGCAGAGCAATGACATATCCCCCAACCAAACAGTTAGTGCACCTTTAACTTGAGTTTTTCTAATAATTTAAATTCTCAGCATCAGCTTTGAGTATAGCAGCTGTTATTTTATTCAGTAGAACAAAAAAGGGCGAGTCCTTCCTCTCTCCACTGTCAACTCTGGGGTTTCAAATGCTCGGTAATTGAATCACTTTTATATTATGGCATTATATTTAGCATGAAGCTTAAAGGTCCTATATTACGCAAAACTGACTGAGCTTTAAGCCAGTGATTCCTAACCATAGGGCTGAGGCCCAAAGTAGGGCTGGGACCACCTCCTTGGGGGCCCCACAATCAGTACAATATAATACATTTAATATGAGATAGGGGCCCAGGTTACTTTGTTCAGAAAGAGTTGGACCCCAAGCTTGAAATGGTTAAGAACCCCTGCTTTAAGCCATGTTAGGATGCTGTTAAATCATCAAAAAAAAAAAAAAAAGTTGAATTGTATGTAAATTAATTCAATTGTAATCAATAAAGCAGTGGGCCCCATCAGTCACATGTGCACATTGTGAGAGTGTGACAGAGTGGGACAGGGTGGGACAGCGTGGGACAATGTGGTGACAGTGTGGGACAATATGGGACAGCGTGGGACAATATGGGACAGTGTGGGGCAATGTGTGATAGCATGGGCTGAGTGCAGGGGACTGTGTTAAAGTGTTCTGTTCTGAACACTCTGCAGTGACCTTACAGAGGCACAGCCATGACTGATGTGCTGACACCAACAGACTCATGTGTGAAGGAGAAATTATAGATGACTTCACTTTAAGAAAGTTTGGGGTTATTAATAAATATGGCATATCCAAAACAGCGCAGTGTGCATTTTTCATTCATGCAAAAATGTTTTAATCTGTTATGTGTGTTGTTAATCATCTTTGGAAAGAATATGGCACCTGGCTGGGCTCCACTAAACAGGAAAATGACTGAATTTACTCAACAAACAGCGTGCATTTAAAGCATGAATTAGATTATGCACACGATCTGAGTTTAAGGAGGAGGGACAGAAAGAAAAGGTGAACAAATGATCATAGACATGACAGCTTGATTAGTGAATACAGGAGTAGATGCTTAAAGCCACACTAGGTAACTTTTAACTAAAAAAACAGTAGTATAAAAGTTTTTTTTTTTTTTTTCTTTTCATCTTGGTTGTGCTTATTGCATTGAAAAAAACGTGTTCTTACTCTGAGCAAGTCTTGCATCTCCACAAATCTCTTATTTGGCCTGCTTTCCATGGAAATGTTGTTTCTTTCTTTCGAATTTTCTACATTCATCCCTACATTTATCTAGCAAGGCTGGCGCCACCTAGTGCCTCCGCTCATTTTCATTTCTTTCCAGCAACTAGGTCAGGAATCAGAATACACTAGACGGGTTTGCAAGAACCGTCTAGTGGTCTAGAAGTTGTAGACCGTGCACTGGCCAGTCAGCAAAGAACTGTGAAGCCATGACGTCAAACTCAAACGCCTGGGTCCCTTTTTTGGTACAGAACAACAGTAAACAAAGTGGTCGAGATGGATGTAGACGAAGACAGACATTCTGTCTGTTGGCAATGATTCCCAAGATCAAGGATTTTCACTCTGTGCTATGTTTGCTGTTGTGCCAGCAATTACTTGGACACCACTAAGCATTCCGGGGCATTACATACGTCACGCCCAAATAGCAGCAATTGGTAAAATAAAAAAAGTACACGCCTATCATCGAGCAAACAAATCCTAATGCTGCGAGGTCAGACAGTTTCCACGAAGTGAAACCGGCTGATGAATCAGGCTAACATTTATCTCCATGTGTTCTAAAGTATGGTTTTAACTTTTTTATTTCCATGAAATCATGCATGTGACGTGCCACCTGTACATTTAAAGAAAAATGTATAGACCAAACAACTGGAAGGTTGGTGGTTCTGTCCCAGCTCTGACTAGTAAATTCTGTTGTTTTTCCATTGGCCTAAACATTGTTGGAGGCTGTTGCCACAGATATGTAGCCATGTTTACATCAGTCAGAATTCATTAATTACACAATGTATAGCAACATTGTGTAATTAATTTAAAAGGATTGTATTCTTATAATTACAAGGTGAAAACATTGACAGACATTGCAGTGATCTGAGCTACAATTGTGCAAATGGCATAAAGAAGACATATACAATGTAGATGACCTTGGATCACATATGTTTATGTTTATGTTTATTTATTTACATACTACGTACATACATACTCATGGTTGAATACTCGAGCAGTGTGAGATCCATGAACAGCCTTTCTGCACACATGGCCTTCATTTACATACAGTCCCCACAGTCCCCTGCGAAAAACAGAACCCACTGCAAAAGTTACACAAACCTGATCTCCCTTTGCTCTGTAGAGCCCACTGTCCACTAATGAGGGGCCATTAGTTAAATGTAAACGCCGCTTTGTGCTTACTCTCCCAGGACCAAAGCAGTGACTTCCCGACACAAGTTGACACTGTTGTGAAGGATTCGGCGCTGTTGCAAAATGAGATTTAATTAAGCCCATTTAGCGGACACAGCCTCGTGCGCGCTCTCACGTGCACACAGGGTCAGACAGGCTGCAGTGAGCGATTTCACAGACCATCACCTTAATTAGAACCGGACACAAAACAAACAATATAACACACACTCATTTAGCCTATTAGCCACAACATGCAATGGACATTTACCTATACAAACCAATGAGGCTCAGATTAAAGGTATACTTAACTTTTCAAAATAAAATCTATAGAAGAAGAAAATATGTGTTAATCTAGCTACAAATGTTGGTATATGCAGGTCCTTCATCCCCAGTGTTGGACTATACGGTGCATCTGTAAACAGCAGATATATGCAATAACCCTCATTTGAACTGTGCTATTCAAATCAGTCTTTTTTTAATCAGTACACATCAGCACCATAATGTATAAATATGTATGATATGTTTTTGTTCATATTATTTTAATGTGATATCAGTAAAGGGGCAAATGCTTAGTGAGTCATCCTTAGTGTTGAGCATGCAGAATATAAACAGTAATCTTATAGCACACCCAATTATTTATGTTTTCATATGTTTCACTTTATTTTTTAACTAAAAAAATCGTTTTACATGTTGCATTTGTAGACATGCTCTCAAGCAATCAGTTACAACTAGACATTAACGAGCCTTAAAGGTCCTATATTATGCAAAATTGACTCTCTTTAAGCAACGTTATAATGTTGATACCTCCTCAAAAACATACCTGGAGTTGTGTTATGTTTCATTCATGCGTCATTCCACCTCAATTCACCTCAAAAAAAATTGCAATTTGAACCCTCACATTGTCCAATTGCAAAGAAAATTGATGTATGGGTAAGTCATAGCCAAGAAAGCCAAAATCTCAAATTTTAGAATGATCGCAATAACAGTTGCTGAGATATCACAATGTAATTTTTCACGATTACCGAATTTCAAATTGCATTTACACAGCATATAAAAAATATATATATGTATATATATATAAAACCAAGGTATCTCTGGAAAGGGAAAATCATAAGGAACCAAAATTTGGCAATCTTATTTTTGCATTTGAGTACTTTTGAGATTAATTACCTTTTGACCTATATTTTGACCTTGAAACTGACAATAAGGGACACGCCCGACCTCAATGACACCAATAGAAAAAATGTAGTCCTATATGTCTATAACAACATATAAAAAATCTGGAGGAGTTTTCTTTTTTATTTTCACACAAATTTACCTAGAAGTTGACTTACCCCCATCTTAAGACCCATATTTTCTGTTTGAAAGAAGAAATACATTTCCAGGGTTTGTGTGTTAAACATGTGTGGAAAAACAAAACAAACAAACAAACTAACAAAAAACAAATCAAAACTCTACGTTTTTGTTGAAGGACCACTATAGCAGAGTAGAAAATAGCATAATATGGATCATGAAAACCGACTAATTTATAATGAACAAAGCTAAAAGGTTTTTGGTGAGTTAATGAGTGTGGACATTAGTTAAGTAGTTATTGTTTGTTAAGTAGTTATTGTTTATTTAATGATTTATTAAGGCTAATTGGGTGCAGTTATTATAAAATGTTACCAACAAATCAATTACAACATTCTAAGAAATCCTGGTATGAAGTTTCATTTTTGCTTTTATTGTCATCTTGTAAACTCACTGAATACTTGCTGTGTGTACTATGAGCCTATATACAAAAGCAGTATCTCCACAGCTCCTATAGTTTGTCCTATTTAAATCATTTTGTTAGCATTCGGGGCTCTTGTGACGGCGGCTTCGAGGACACGCCACAGCAAAATGCTACACCTACAGTAGAGTTTAATTGGCTTCCGGTGTGTGCCTGAAATAGCTGCCTGGATCCATCTCCTCGTGTATGGCAGCAACCCCATAGAAGATCCTGGGAGAGTCGCTAATGAATCATTTTGCAAAGTTTTCAAACAACGTAATAACTTTATATCACTGTTCATTTTGAGAGTTTGGGAGCACATTGCCCTGAACTGTAGAACACAGAGAAGGAGCAGCTAACAAGGATGACTGAAACTGCAATTAGAGGAGCACTAAAATATACTTATTTAAAAGAAATCAAAAACTTTAGAAAGAGTGTTCGAGGCAAATCAGGGCTTGCTCTACTTGCATGTTATATTTAGAATACAGCCAAAATGGGGTGGTATGTTTAGCTCCACAAAATTGGTTCTAAATCAGGACTAAAACCAAAACTAAACCTTTATAGATCAGGATTAAACAAGGATTAGAACACGCATTTAATCAATTTACCTGTGAATGTCCCTATGTAGTAATTTGGCTTCCACTTGCACCATTCTACAGAAACTGCAACAACAATGGCCATGTTTACATGATGTTTCTTAATTCCAAATTAAGTATTCTGAATTTAATAGTGTGTAATTAATTTATTCTCCTTCAAGTTTACATGGAAATAATAATTCCAAATTAAGGTTTACATGTAAAACACATTAAATCAGCTTTATTTAATTCTGGGGGTGGGGAAGGATTCTGATTGGACAGGGACACAAACATATTTACGTCTCCTGGAAGAAAACACATACTTCAGATGTTACCGGCTTTTTTGTAATCTCGGTTTGTTGTTATGCGTGGGGATGCGTACCGCTGTTCCCCTGTTCGTATGGGTGGAGGAACGAACCCAGACTTCTGAACCAGCGGGAGCAGCTCCGGTTCAGGCCGGGCTCAGATGATGATGATGATCAGATGTGGCCGTGTCTTTACTGCTGTTACCTGAACTCCGAGCCTCTGCTCCGGGCTGATGTGCGTTGAACTGTGTACAGAGTTATAGGCTACACGCTGCTGTTTTATGAGTTCATGATGATAACTTGGGATGAGGACGGCTCACAGTGTTAACGAGGAACATCGATACCTTTAGCAATTACATAGGCACCAGGGAACAGAGGTACCGGAATTATTATTTTATAAATGATCTTAAAACTCAAAATAGATTGAATAGAACTAATTCTGTAGGAATAATTTTCTAGATTTAAGAAAAGCAATTGACGTCATGAATCATAGTATACTTCTTTCAAAGTTGCATTACTTTAATTTTTCTGACCAAGTCCTTAGCCTGATACCAAATCCAATAAAAAAAATTACAAAAAGTACTGTGGTAAACGGAGTAAAATTACCTTTTGCCAACTTTCCACTAGAGATGCCCCAAGGATCTATTCTGGGGTCCATGTTATTTTCTATCTTCATTAACGATCTGCTCGATGTTTGTAAGGATGTGGACATATAGAAATACACCAATGATGTGGTGATTTATAAGTGTAAAATCAGTGAAGACTCATCTCACATTAGCACTGACTCATATTCAGACTTGGCTCACCAGGTCCTGCCTTCTCTTGAAAACACAGAAAACAGTCTGTGTGATGTTTCCTAAAAAGGCAACAGACATGAGCCACTCCAGTGTGTTTTTTGGAGATCAAGAATTACAACTAGTGTCAGAATTTAAATATTCTGAAGGGGTCCATGGGGATTGCTAACTGTAGTAGATTAGATCCGTAGTTGTACAGAATGATGTGTGATGCTGTGGTAAAAGAGAGCATGTTTCAGATCCCAAAGAAACATCTTGAACCTGGATCACATGGATACATCAGTACTATTTAGCTTTTATATTTTCCACTAACCACTCAACAAATGGAGTCCCAATTTTCTTCTCTTTCACATTTCACCAGTACACTGAGGCACCATGAAGACAGTTGCAATATGAAAATGAAAATTACTCCTTAAGATAAAATTGCCATTATTATTGGCTAATGGCTCTGAAAAATAACAGATTATAATTACACATTCGTCATGGCCAATCACATTTCCAGTAATGTAACAGAACAGCCAGTGCTCAATATGTAAAAAGACATGGGAGCAAAAGAGCCAATTTAGTACCAAGGATGGAGTGCTCTATTAGAAACAGCAGAAAATAGTCAAATCAGTAAGTCATTTGAAGACTTAGCATGACCAAAATTAAATCTAACCACTTGACTTGCAGCGCCTCCTCGAATACACCCTTGGGGGGGCTATTCTGACAGGGCTAGTTTTAAACCATAAAAATCTGTAATTGGAGGGAGACAGTGAGTTCTTCTAATTGGCTCATATGAGACTGTAACCAGTTAATGAGGGTCCATGATAATTGAAGCTGCTAATTATTCAGTCTGCTTTAAAAGGAATCCAATTTGGTCTGTTTTATCCCATTCAGCATTGCCAGTGATAGTTGTAGACAGTGGTTCTCTAGTACAGTAGCTTTGTGTGAACCTTCATTACACTGTGCATGTCATATCTTTTGGTAGTTTGATAACTGAATGAATAAAGTAAAATAAAGTTGAGCAGACAGAAGTGATGTACAATCTTTGAATAAGGCACTCAAAGTGATCAAAGTACTAACACAGTGATAGTAATTACTGCATTACGACATACTACAATATATACAGCAAGGTTCTGAGTCATCCTCTCTTCCACTTTTCTACATTTGATATACACTACTGGTCAAACGTTTTATAACACGCTAATGTTTCCAGTTATTTATGGCAATTCAAGTCATGCAAGTCCAATGAAGAGCTCGAAATGATACAAAGGTAAGAACTAAACAGCCAGAGGTTAAAAAAAAGATATAAGACACAAAACAGTCTAAGTCTAAGCTCTGCCAAAACTACCTCTGCAAAAAAGAACAAGACGGTAAAGCTTGAAAACACGGAGAGTCTAGCATAGTCTCCAGACTTAAACCCAATCGAGCTGGTTTGGGATGAACTGGACAGAAGAGTGAAGCAACCTACAAGTGCCACACATTTATGGAAACTTCTGCAACAGACTTGGGAAGAACTTTCTGAAGAATATTTGATTTCTATTGGACAAACAATGCCACAAGTGCGTTCAGCTGTTATATCTGCCAAAGGTGGACACTTTCAATCAATCAAAAATTTAGAATATGTTTTGGTCAACAGTAAACAGTACGAATGTAACAATAACCAAAATATCATATTGTGTCCCCAAAGTTCTCACAATAATATCGAATTACAAGTCTCTTTGTTTAAATTAAGAGTTATGGTGCAGCAATAGCTTAAAAAAAGACAGCGGGAACTCCATTTCAGTGTAGACTACAAGAAGAAATAACAATTCTAAGCACTTTTAAGTCTTAGTTCTTTGGATTAAGTCTTGTCAAGACATTTTAAGAGAAAAAAGTAGCATATTAAAAGTTTTGTCTGTAAGCCTCCACAGAATATTGCAATAAATATCGTATTGTGAGGTTCATACTGTCACGATATCGCATCGTGAGACTTGGATATCGTTACACCCCTAGTAAACAGTAAAAACTGGAATAAGTGTGGCGTTCCAAAACTTTTGACAGGTAGTGTACGTACAGAAAATATATGAAATAATGTCTATGGAATTATGTAGCAAAGAACAAAAAAGTTAAACTACTAATATATTTTTTTAATATTTTATAACCAAATCCACAAATTAGCCACACTTTGATTTGTCGAAAAATATTTAGTTTTTTCATTTACTAAAAAAGTCCATATATCTTGCCAAATATCCTGCATTATGTATTTGATGTAGTTTTTGTATCTAAAATGTACAAAGTGGTAAGAAAAAAGAAAAGATCCACTGAATAAGAGTGGCAGTGTATCCCCAGTATAGTCAACTAAAGGCTTAAAAAACTACATTTATTCTCATTGTGTGCATCATATACCATAGCCTATAAAAACCTTTCCGTGGCGTGTTACAGTTAAAGCACAAAATCCAGTTACTTCCTCACCAAATGTGCTAGCAACTACTGCAACACTTAAAGCCGTGTCACTGCCTTAGCATTTTGAATTCATCAAATGTGTGAAAACATTTTACATCAAAACGAGCAAGACCTCTATTGTGGTTTGTCCTAAATATAGATAATGAATAATACAGAAGCTTCTAACGCAGTTGGTTCTCTCCTTTCCCTGTGACACTGGGTTCTCTTTCATGGTAATGCAGCTGTATGACCTCCCTTTCATTCAGCAATATATTAGGGGAAGTATATCTGCTAATAGCCTCTAATTTGTTACATGGTCAACAAAGATGAAACGCTTTTCCTCTTCTATAAAAAAAAAACATGGTCTGGTCTGAGTTCAAAAGGACGAGCCAGTCGGAGAAACACAAATATGGCAGCTTACAAGTTGAAAACATGGTAAAGGAAAAAAAAAAACAAGAACTGAGAAAGATTGCACATTTCTAAACACTGTTGAAATGAATAGAGAAAAGTATTTTGTGGTTAGGTGACCAATGACGGCAAGAGACACGGAGCAAGAGCTGGTGACCACTCTTTATAGGCCTAGACGCCAGGGAACCAAATGTAGAGTCTAACACTGAGATGCAACTTTAGAGAGCTTCGATGTGTTATGAAATGTTGTACGATGTAGTGCTGAAAGATAAGGAGATATGAACATCATGGCAGCCCATACTGATACTTTGCAGCAGATGTCAACAACATTCTCTAGGAGTGTGATGCTAACTAAAGTCACTACTCTTAGAAGCTCTGTTACTCAAGTTAAAGGGACAGTTCGGAATTTTGGACATAGGACCACATTTCCTAGTGAACCAGAGTGTTGGAGACATGTGGAGACACTTTTTAAAATATTCCATCCAGTCCTTGTATTTGCAGGGGTCACTGGTGCTAGGCTAGCACATGTCAATGGCCATAGTTAGCCTGCCACTACAAAAAAGTCTTACCCACTCCACAAAACACCCAAAGCAGATCAGTTATTACACCAGACTGTCCATGTGAATGTCTGTGTTGATAGAATAATGTTTGAAATAAAACTAACCTTGCATCACGTGAATCGTGGCATGTTCTATGTACTATTTTCTCATATATCAGTCCTGCCACTGCCAAGTTTTCTATCAGGAAGTACAACTCACTGCTGCTGCTCAGTCATAAATCCTTCAAATGCAAGGTTGGTTTTACTTCTAAAATTATCCTATCAACACAATAAATTTACATCGACAGTCTGGCATCATAATAGATTTGCTTCGGGTGTTTTGTGGAGTGGGTAAGACTGTTTTTAGTGGCAGGCTAACTATGGCCATTGACATGCGCTAGCCTAGCACCAGCGACCTCTGCAACCACAAGGACTGGATGGAATATTTCTTATGTGTCTCCACACGTCTCCAACACTCTGGGTCACTGGGAAATGAGGTCCTACGTCCAAAATTATAAACTGTGCCTTTAAGATTGTCACACACTACAGGATTTTTTGGCTTAAAAGATTTTTAAACATGTGACAAAAAGAGCACACCA
Source organism: Boleophthalmus pectinirostris (assembly GCF_026225935.1). NCBI lineage: Eukaryota > Metazoa > Chordata > Actinopteri > Gobiiformes > Gobiidae > Boleophthalmus > Boleophthalmus pectinirostris. The sequence continues at coordinate 18,972,104 of NW_026570971.1, read as the reverse complement.
CAGACACGAGGAGAATCTTATGAGGCTTAAAATCTCCGATCGCAAAGACTGCTGCAGGAGTATGGCTGCAGAGCACAGGCTACAAATTTATGAGCACACCTCGTGTCTGCTTTTTCCTGCTAGAGAAAAACAATTTGCTTTGAGACGTGTTCAAAACATCTAAGCACTGCACTTCTAGTTTAGATGCAAGACAAAACTGTGTTATTATTATTTGTGAAATGTGGTGCAATACTTCAGACATGTCATTTTGAATGCACAGAAGGATGACAATGAAGTACACAAGAAGTAAAGTCTCGATCGCTAATCTACAGCTTTACCCCATCCACACGGTGCGTAAATGTAAACACAAGGCGAGAGTAGCTACTCACGTGTGTTTTACTTTTAAAGAACGCTTTGGACAACTGGATTGAGGACAAATTCTATGGATAATGTGGATGAGATGCTGCAAAAAATGTCAATTACAACTTTATGAGAGGCTTGTAATAATTGTTTTTGCTCTTTTCTGAGTTTGTATCTTGCACCTCTGTGTTCGTCCTGTGCCCCTGATGCTCTGTTTTATTGGCTGTTACCGTAGCGTTACTGATGTTACGATATAACAGAGTAGCTCAGAGTCACACTGACACCACACACGAAGAGCACACACACACACACACACACATACAAGGAGTACAGAGGCTTCAAAATATCACACTAAGACACAAAGTCGAGTCAGAAACAAATCGCAGCCTAAATCGGGCAAATTCTCCTGTAGTGTGTGGTGGCCTTTAGGCTTTAATCTGAGCTTTCTTTTAAAACAATCTGATAAGAAAGAGCTGACTTAACATAACATTACAGGCAAAAGCTAGCTTGCATTAGCCTACAGTTTTTTCAGTTAGTCACTCTCCTGAAAATTGGTTGTTTAAATTCATTTTGTATTTTTTCTTGAGTGTTCAGACAAATTTATTTGTTTGCTAAAGTTTTCATTATGTCTCCATTGTTATTGGTGAACATTCCGCCAATACACATACATGTACACCCCCAGCGTGATATCATTGCAAACCATCAATTGGATCATTCTGGCAATAATGTTTGTAAGACAGAAACAGAGCTTGTAAGAGCTGCACTGGGTCTGCAAGTATCTCACAGCCAGGTGTTCATCAAGCATCAAAACATTACGTACAATCATTTACTCACAAAATGCCCCGCAGAGGCATTCTCTCTCAAATAAAGCGCTAACTGCGCAAAGTGACTCAGGATTTTGCCATTTTTGCCCACATGACTTTAATATTGCGATAATCTACAGGGCATTTTGGCGACTTTTGTAAGTAAATATAATAATGATTCTATTTTCAGCTGCATGTGTGTGAAACCAAATGCCAAGTAAAAGGGCAGATTTCTTTGGGACTAACTCGCTGGTTAAACTGGCCATGCCCACATTAGTCTAGGATGGTTTGGCCGGCCCACTGCTGTCACAGACTGAGGTCAGCTCTGAGCTCTTTGAATACGACTCGCTGCTCGATGTTTACAAAACACACTTGACTGACAGCTGACAGCCAATATGGAAAATAATGAGAGGTGGTATATTCTATACTAGTCTTTTCTGTGCGTATGTGTGTCTACAAAGCTACATTCATTTATTATATTTTATCAGACTTTACAAACTTTTCTGTACCAGTACGACAGGAACACAATTTATACTTTGCTGCAGATGAGCTAACTAGAGGTACTGCTGTGTCTGCAACTCTGTTATACATTAAAGGGACAGTCTGGATTTTTGGACATAGGACCTCATTTCCTGGTGAGCCAGAGTGCTGGAGATGTGTGGAGACACTTATATAAAATACTCCATCCAGTCCTTGTATTTGCAGGGGTCACTGGTGCTAGGCTAGTGCATGTCAATGGCCATAGTTAGCCTGCCACTAATAACAGTCTTACCCATTAAGCAAAACATCTGAAGCAAATCTATTATTACACCAGACTGTCCATGTGAATGTCTGTGTTGATAGAATAATTGTAGATTAGAAATACAACCATCCTTGCATTTGAAGGATTTATGACTGAACAGCAGCAGTGAGTTGTACTTCCTGATAGAAAGCTCTGCAGCGGTGGACTGATATATGAGAAAATAGTCCCTCAACACACGATGATTCATGTGATGCAAGGTTAGTTTTATTTCAAACATTATTCTATCAACACAGACATTTACATCAACAATCTGGCGTAATAATAGATTCTCTTCAGGTGTTTTGTGGAGTGGGTAAGACAGTTTTTAGCAACAAGCTAACTATGGCCATTGACATACACTAGCCTAGCATCAACGACCTCTGCAAATACAAGGACTGGATGGAATATTTTAAAAAGTGTCTCCACACGTCTCCAACACTGTGGCTCAATAGGAAATGAGGCCCTATGTCCAAAATTCCGGACTGTCCCTTTAATTAGTTAGACGTTAAGAGCTTTATTTACTGATTTATCCTGTTAAGCAAGTCATTATAATCACAACCTAGCATTAACCAACTGTTTTTCAGCTAGTCATTCTCACCTTTATATGAAAATCAAACACTTAAATGTGACAGTGAATGCTTGTACTGATTACAGGCTTCTGAAAAAATCCACTTTGTAGAGTTGTAGATTTTTCATGCAATCCAAAAACCAAAAATTAGGCTAAAGTGTGCATTGTGTCGCCATGGTAACTGCTAAATATATTGACATAGGCAAATGTAGAACCCCCCAACATGCTTGCGCTGTAAAATATCAAAATGATGTGATTGTGTTTACCAAGTTAATACCTACATATATTTACATCATAGTGCTTCACACAATTTTTTTGCACAACACACGTCCACTTCATGTTTGTTTGAAAAATGCTGCTGCTGTTGTTGTTATTATGAGATGAGCTATTCTGTTTCTTTAGCTCTGGAGGCAGTATTTCACAGGGATTACCTTGACTTGTGCTTAGAAACTACAAATGTGTTCCAGTGAGCCGGAGGGTTTTGGGGGAGAGAGGGAGAGAGAGACACGCTGATTACAGACGCAGCCTCTCCCTGTTATCACACACAATCTCCTCCAGCAGGGAATTAACGCTCAGGGAGAGTCATCTGTTTGAGAAACCAGAAAATCAGCACGCCAGCTCACAAGGCAAACTACACTTTTATTCATACTTCCTGTGGCCAAAGGATAATGTATTAAATAATGATGATAAACGATTTTATATTTCCTAGACTTATACTGTAGTTTCATGTTGGCATGGGCTGTGATCGGTAAATCAAATGTTTTTTTTTTTTTGTTATGTTTTTTTTTTTTTTTTTTATGTGTACTGTATTTTTGAGGTAAACAAAATGTGATAAATTAGGGTAAGACCCAAAGAGCAATAGTTCATATTTAAGAAGCCCTAAGCAACTTTTTTGGTGGAGAGCCCGCCACCAGCTTATTTCCATGGAGATGTTATTGCTTTGCTTGGAATGTTCCATGGTATGACATTAATCATATACATCTAGCTTGTATTCATTACGGGTGTTTCTATTGCTCAAAAATACAATAATTCCTTCCATGAATTGGGCAACTTTCCACAGATCTGACTTGTATCGTAGTGCTGTCTCTCTCATGATAGGTACGTTTAATCTATGCTATGGAACATTCTAGACAAGTCAATAACATTTCCATGGAGACAAGCAGATTGCGGTAGCCTGATTCATCAGCCAGTTTCACTTCGTGAAAACTGTGTGACATGGTAGCATTAGGATTAGTTCTCTCGACAGTAGGCGGGTACTTTTTTAAATTTAACCAATCGCTGCTATTTGGTCATGACATATGTAATGCACCAGAATGCTCAGTGGTGTCCAAGTAAATGCCAGCTTCACAGCTCTTTGCTGATTGGCTGGTGCCTGGACTTGCACTTCCAGGGTTCTTGCAAACCGTCTAGTGTATTCTGATTCCTGATCTAGTCGCTGAAGAGAAATGAAACTGAGCAGAGGCCTGGCTAAGGTTGTGGACCCTCCACTAGAAATGGGATGAGGAGTATTGCGTGGGTCTGTAGAAATTTTAAAGATTTTCAAAGAGATATTCAAAATCAGGTCCTCGATTGCATATAGGGGCAATTCTTTGCAAGGGAAAAAAGCTTTGTCTTTTGGGTATAATGTGGAATGTATGTGGGTATGTGTGTGCCACTGGGGTTTTTCAGGGCTTTCACTATAAAAAGACTTTTTCATTCTTCTGTTTTTTTGTGGTTGTTTTTTTTGTTTTTTTTGGAATATATAAAGTCCTATTTTATACAAAATTTATTCTTGTGAGCTTTAAGCCATGTTATAATGCAATTATCTCCTCAAAAAGATATTAAGAGTTGTGTTTTGTTTCGTTCACACAAGTTTGAGTATTAACATTATTATAAGTCTGTCTACATCTCCAAGCTCAAAATCCTCTGTTCCACCTTGTGATGTCATGTAGTGGTAGTTTTCAAGTTAACAGACACCTTTTACCCTTTGTTTAGTAGAGACTGGCTATTCCAAAGCTGAAATCATCAAATTTATTCTAGTGAGGGTGTATGGAGTTTAAACACTCTGTGGAGCACTTCCTGTATTACAACATGACATCACAAAGCGGAAAAGAGTTTTCTGTTAGAGAAAGGAACTCAGCCTAAATATGCAGGGTGTGTTCAATAGGGCTGGGTATCATTAAGAAGTTGCCGATATGACACATATCTCAATACAGTGCACTTTCGATTTGATACAATACATTTCAAATCGATTTGATACTGTTCAATAAAAAATAATCACTAAATCATGGCTGTAATACTAAAATATACCACTTCTTGTGCAAGTTAATATGAAACACACATTTTAATCATCAAAACAGTGAAAATGTTAAATGTGTTGCATAAATGAGTTTCCTTCCACTAAAGAAGCAACAAAACTCTAGCACTGTAACTAAACAATTTAGTCCAATATACCAAAAATACTCTTGCTGATATATCGATATAGCAGCCCATGACATCAATACTGTATCATCACATTAACCAACACGATATATCGATATTTTGATATTTTTTGCACACCCCTAGTGTGAAAGAAACAAAACACAACTCCAGGTATGTTTTTGATGAGGAAACACCATAACATAGATCAGAAAATAATGTAACATGGGTCATTTAATGCACCATTCTGTGTCCACATTATACCCAAGAGACACCTGTTTTCCTTTTCATATACGTATAATTTAAAAACATACAGAAAAAATACTCTTCTTGGAAATTCTTTGAAAGTGGGGAAAAGCTGGCACTTATGTGAGTGGTGAAAAGAAGCCTAAGCCTAAGCTCTAGTCAGCAGCAGACATTTGTACATGCTGTATGGATTTAAAAGATAAATAAATACTTTTCTGGCAACACAATTTTTAATGTGTATGTATAGCATCCATAGGTCTTTAAAGGTGCACTGCGTAACATTTCTAGTGGATAGTGTGCCGGCTGCTCTATGGAAATGTGCCTAGAATATTTCATCATATAGATTAAACCTATCTATCATGAGGAAGACGAGCAGGTTACAGCACGACGCTACATTACTATTCAGATGGAGAGTCGCCCCTTTTCACAGAAGGAATTATTGTATTTTTGAGCCATAGAAACACCCATAATGAATAAATGCTAGATGTATACGTTTAATGTCATACCATGGAACATTCTAGGCAAAGCAGTAACATAAAGACAAGTAGGTAGCGGACCCTCCACCAGAAAAGTTGCGCATTGGGTGGTCACTATTTCAAAAAATGTGGGTATTTAAGGTAAGAAAAACCCTAAATTTGATGTATAAGCAACCTATTTTCGTATTCCAATCACTATAACTTGGCGTACAAGTACAGTGGGGGTGACCATTTTACTCAGTGCTGAGGCGTGCCTGTCAATCACACAGACAGCCGTGTATTAGATCAGAACCATCAAGTGAAAAGGACCTTCTCTCTGTGACAGCTGAAGGAGGGGCTGTGGAGCAGTGAGTGGCAGACCAGAGAGTGGACAGGACAAAGTGGACTTGGAGGAGGAAGAGGAAGATGGAGTGTGATGGACAGACATGGAGGGCACAGGCTCACAGTAAATGACTAGGTATGAGGGTGAAGGGTAGGTGGCACAATGAAGCTTAAGGAAACAATTACTATAAAATGAAAGTATGTTCCTCATCTTGACCCTGTTATTGGGTGGTTATGTATTTTACAGCTGGAGGCTACAAGGTAAACAAGCATCACTGAGGCATTGACACTCTATCTGAGTCACTATCTTGCAAGTTTATGGCAGATCAAGATGACGAGAACTACACTACAAAGTGAGATAATTAAAGTGAAGTATTATTATTATATGTTTCACTTTTTTTAATCTTTTATCTCTTCTGTACTATTTGTCTTGCTCGTTTGACTGTCATTGAATGTCTTGAGAAGCGCTATATAAATAAAATGTGAATATGATAAAAACATATTTTTTGGACTATAAGTCGCACTTTTTTCATGGTTTGGGTGTTTCCTGTGACTTATACTCCTGTGCGACTTATATATTAAAATTTTCACACTGCTGCAAGAGGTTGTAGGCTTGTGTGTCAGTATCTGCTACTCCTATTACTTCTGTACCTATCACTGCACGCTACTGCGCATGTCTGCTGCAGAAAAGAGCCTCTGTCCTGTCTGGGATCATATTAGTCGATTACACCATTACTTCTGTACTACTGAAAATTTAAACAAACTTATAAAGACAACTGAGAAGACTGAACAGAAATGCCCCTAAAAAGAAAATCATATTTGGCAGATAACAAGCTGCAAGTAGTGAAATCTGCAGCCAGAAACGGTAATCGAGCAGCAGAAAGAAAGTCTGGAGTAAGCCAGAAACTTGTGACAACCGGGCGAGTGCACCATGAAACTTTCCTGGATGTCACTGGTTGGATGGACAAAGCCTGGACTTCAGTGACAACCAAAACCATCCTGTCAGGATTCAGAAAGGCCAGAATAATTCTAATTGGAACTGATGCTGAGTCTGACGACTTGTAGCAGAAGAGGAAGCAGTGCTCTGTTTACCTCTAGAGGTCACAGAGTTTCTCAGAAGTGACACCGACAATGAAGAATTCAATGGATTTAGTGATTTGGAGTGAGATGGAGAGTTTGGTAAACTTGTTCTGTTCTGTTGTTTATGTTATATTTATCTGAAGAACTGTTCATATGTGATTTTAACAGTCTGTTGTTCTCTGTTCTATTGTTTTTACTATAACTTGCCTTTCAAAATGAAATGTCAGTTCCTGGTCTCAGATTGTATAAACTAAATTTACCCCAAAAAGTGCGACTTATAGTCCGTTGCAACTTATATATGTTTTTTTCTTCTTCATTATGCATTTTTTGGCTTATACGCCTGAGCAACTTATAGTACGAAAAATACAGTATTATTATTAGAAATACAAGTACAATACAAGTACAAGTAGTAGTAATGGTAATAGTACTAGTAGTAGTAGTAGTAGTAGTAGTAGTAGTAGTAGTAGTAGTAGTAGTAGTGGTAGTAGATTTTTTACACCAGATGCCCTTCCTCTCAAAAAATATTCAAAAATGTAGCTTTGACAGGAGTAGGCCTACAAAATGTGTCTGAATAGCTGCATGTTCTTAACTAGATTATACCTCTGCTACCAAGTAAAAATAATATTATATTTATATTAATACACAATTTTAGTTAGTTGGTTTGAGGTGTAGTCACTAATATGAAGTTTATTTAATCAGATTTTGTACATATATTTATTAAAAATCCCATGTGATCAATGATGTCTCTTATGCTGTCACCCCATTCTGAAAGCCACCATTAAGTACTTGAAAAGTGGATTATTTTACAACCTCTCCACTTCTCACTTCTTTAACAGACTAAAATAAATCCACATACCGATGAGCAAAGGTTGGACAAGGTAATAGTCATTTAAACTGGCTAAAATATCACTGAAATGATCTAAGTCGTAATGAGGCCACATAAAGTTCAGTTCTCCTCCTCTATGGGCCAGTTTTCACAGTTACCTTTACTCTCGTCTGGAGCTGTGATGTGAGAAGAATGTGCTGATGCTGGAAAAGTGGTATGGAGCTGCTTAAATGCTCAATAACTCCACTCCTCGTCAAAACCAATTCCTCTTGTGAAGAGCGCTCCGTCAGGTCTCCTCCTCCTCACGCCAGAGCACTAAGAAGAATAGCAGCAGGTATAAGATGAGACAGATTGCAGAGAGGGGAATAGACAGTATAGGAAACGGTCTAATTAAAATCTTTAAAGGTCCTATATTACACAAAAGTGACTCTTGTGAACTTTTAGCTATGTTATCATGTTTTTAAATGTTCAGTAAAGATATAAAGGCTCCAGTCCAGTAAAAATCTGTAATATTTGATTTAGTTTGTTTGTTTGTTTGTTTGTTTTCTTTTTTTACTCAAAATGATGCAGAATCACATTAACACCGTTCATAATTACCTACAGTACATAAATCACAGGCTACAACACATGAACCAGGACTAAACCAGGACTGAACCAGGATTAAAGCAGGACTAAAGCAGGACTGAAATAGGACTGAACCAGGATTGAACCAGAAATAAACCAGGACTAAACCAGGACTGAACCAAGATTGAACCAGGACTAAACCAGGACTAAACCAGGACTGAACCAAGATTGAACCAGGACTAAACCAGGACTGAACCAGGACTGAACCAAGATTGAACCAGGACTAAACCAGGACTGAACCAGGACTAAACCAGGACTAAACAGAACTGAACCAGGACTGAACCAGGACTAAATCAAGACAAATCAGTACTAATCTCACCTCTGGGCCTGTCCCAACACTCAGTCCTGGTTGAGTCCTGGTTGAGTCCTGGTTTAGTCCTGGTTTAGTCCTGGTTTAGTCCTGGTTTACTCCTCCTGGTTTAGTCTTGATTCAGTCCTGGTTTAATCCTCCTAGTTCAGTCCTGGTTCAGTTCTGGTTAAGTCCTGGTTTAGTCTTGGTTCAATTCTGGTTTAGTCCTGGTTTAGTCCTTGTGGCTGAGTATCTGATATCTGCACAGTAGTGCAGATATCATGAGCCTGTGCAGGTTGTTTTCGCCGTTTCCAGTAGCTCCAGTTTGACCAGGCCTCTGGTAGAGGACCGGAGCTGAATGAGGGTGAGAGAGACCTACCACCGTGGAAGGTGAGAAACACATTTTTTTTAAATATAAAAAAAATAATAATAATAATGTGTATATATATAATATATATATATATATATATATATATATATATATAATATATATATATATATATATATATATATATATATATATATATATATATATATATATATATCTCACATAGAGAGAAGTGGGTGGACGGCCGTACCCCCACAAACCACGCCCACTACACCCCTGCACACACACACACACAACAGCTATGTTTGTGATGAGGAAACATTATAACATTAATCCAAAGAGGGCGTAATATGGGCCCTGTAACTATATACGATGGAAGTATTCAAGAAGTATTGCTATTTCTTCAAGCCAAGAACATCTCATACATTTATATTCATTACTTTTCTGCAAATCTGGCATTGACATGTAGCATCGATTCGAGCAGAAAATACGCCGACCATTATTTGAACTGTATAGATCTTAAATGTCATATATTTCACTGAACTTCATAAACATAATGATCTTCTGATTTCCATATGGTATTTCGAGAGCATAGACTGATGGCATGACTGTCAGCTGCAGTCTTCACTCACTCTCCTGGAGGACTTCGAGGGATGACAGCCCATATAGACAAGCCCACGCCCTGTATATTTATTTATATATATACATGAGAGATGGTGGAGAGAAGGAGAGGGGGAATTAGGGTGGAGTGATAGACGTTAACCAGCGCCTAAATGTAATCCACGCTTAGCTAAACGCATCAGATGAGCCTCATTCAGGGAGTCATCAAACACCGTGACAGACAGCATTTCCCAGAAGGCCACCTGTGAGGCGTTCAAGAGCATGCTAACTTAATGGGACTAAGCATCTGCACAGTAATACATTCTGAAAAGTGTTGAATATTTGTGGATAATGCATCTTGTATTGTGAACTTGACATGGGGAAAGGTGCAACAGGACCATACGTGACAGCAATGAGTGAGTTTTATGTTGTTTTTATGTTTTATACACATTGGTAAGTGTGGTGCATCACAAATATGAAAACTATTGAGATTTAATCATTGGATTCAGCCAATTCCTTTACAAACAGCAAGACTTTTTTCCCATTCAAAAGCTATAGTTAGATTTTTTTATTGCTTATCACCATGGCAGCAGTCCTACTCTTTCAATATGTGTTTTTTTTTCTTTATAGCGTTTTAGCAGATTCGTACCATTAATTGATAATTTTTTTGTAACTGCAATAATGGTAGGCTCTAGAGATAATGTTCATAATTTATTATCATACTGTTTTATGGTTATAAATTTATAGGCAAGAAAATGCTTTGTTTGTCATTTTATTGGTAAAGTTACCTAATACCAATGATATTATTTAGCCTGAAAAATATTCTGACTCCTGATATGGCTTTATTGTAGCCAGGCTGGCGCCACCGAGTGCCTCCACTCAATTTCATTTCTCTCCAGCGACAAGGTCAGGAATCAGAATACACTAGACAGTTTGCAAGAACCCCGGAAGTTGTAGACCGCACACCGGCCAATCAGTGAAGAGCTGTGAAGCCACGACATCAAACTCTGTCAAACCCTGTCTGGGTCCCTTTTGTGGTACAGCACAACAGTAAACAAAACGGTCGAGATGGATGTAGACAAAGACATACATTCTGTGTTGGCAACGATTCCCCAGATCGAGGATTTAAAGCTGGAACAAAGAGAATGTTTGGTGAATTTTATCAAAGGGAAAGACATTATTGCTCTTCTTCCTACAGGATTTGGTGCATCAAATACATCACAACCAAACAGCAGAGATTGGTTAAATAAAAAAAGTACCCGTCTACCGTCGAGCAAACAAATACTAATGCTGCGAGGTCAGATGGTTTCCATGAAGTGAAGCCAGCTGATAAATCAGGCTACCTTTAATGTATCATACAGTTCAAACAAAATCCCTATTTCTGCTATTTGTGTCTATGAAACTCAGAACATTTGAACCCAAATAAGATGATCAGGAAATAGCTGTAATCAACCATAACCACTGCAAGAGAGAAAACCACTTCATGGACTGAAAGAGAGCAAGGTCATTAATGCAGAAAGCAACAAATCCGACTGCTGGGTCAGAGAGGACATCGAGATCCACAAACGAGGTCGAAGGAGCATGAATCATGATGAGGGAGCGTACACCTTATCACACATGTGGAATGCAGTACTAGAGAAGGCATCAGACACTAAGGGACTTCCAAAGTAAAGTAGCCTAGACACAAGAACAAGTACCCAATCCATGTAAAGCTCCTGTCTGACAAAAAGAAGTTTTAAACTGACGACACAATGAACCTTTACCTAAGGAAGTAGCAGTGTCACACTTAACAACCCCATAAAGAAAAACAATACGAATAAAAAACAAAAGCAAACTTGCTGTCACCTCTGCTCAGAATGTAATTCTTTCATTCTATTAAGTCTAAGTGAGAAAAAGCAGCATTTACCTCTAATCCCTGTCCAATAATACATTCATTTGAGTGTGGAATTGAGGGATTTAACGCTAGCTCACACCCAAACAAGACTGAAGTGCAAAGAATACTGCCATAGCCTGTCTGCAAGAGCATGTCCGTGCCTCCAACAGACACAAATCAACCATGCGTCACAGTCTGCTCCAATGATATTTACTGATTTGATGGGAATTTAATGTGCAACGTAATGAAGAGACGGTAAATGATACAAGGGCAATGCACAGATCAATCGAATGCAGAGAGGCGGTTTTGAGGTATTTTTGGTGTGTGTAACGTAGAGGGGGTGACAGTGATGGAGTGAGTGTGTCCTAAACTATAAGAAACCTGGGTTACAGAGAGAAGGCTGTCGATGGTCAGCCAAGATGGATGTGCCTGAGGATGGAGGCGGGACATCTGACCTGAGGAGATATGACAGAGGCGAGTAAATGAATTCAGTTTGACAGCTGGTAGGGGGCGCTATAAAAATGGCCACTATATTGAATTATTATAAATGTTGTGTTGAAAATTGACTATGCAAAATTGAATATCGGTTGTACTGTTTGTTATGAAAAGAAGTTGAAATTCAGCTAACTTGTGTTGTAATATTCTAAACAATAGGGATATTTGTAATTTTCTTTTCATCCAATACTTAAAACTACAACATACCCATATTACCCATTCCTAGCATACTTTTTAGATCCTAGTTCTTTTGACCTTTATAGTCCTTTGCATGCCATTGTCTCGTTACCTTGTGCTGAAAGCTGTAGTGTCACAAGGTTTGGGTTTTCAAACTCATGCAAATCCATCTCGGCTCCCAACTGATATAATGCGGGTTGGGACTTGTGCAGGTCTCGCAAGACTTAGAAAGTCATTAAAATCAATCTGTTCTGACACAGTGACCTCTGAGGAGTGTGGGTGAGGCTCAGGTCTGCAGAACGAATCCACAAAAAGTCTATTTTTTACAGGACACCACAGTGGTTTGGCGCAGGTTTCAGGCCATTGCATGAGAACTGTTGCATGAACCCATGTGAAACCGTGTTGCATTGGTCAAGTACGCACCGCAGTTGTCGTAGTTGGTGTAACAGACGATATGCAAAGTGACCCACTGTAAATGTACTGCACCTCACTTGTAGTCAGTATAAATCAGGCATGAAGTCACTGTCCTATGTGACTGTATTCAGCTGCTGCTGTCTCCGCCTGACCCTGTGCCTCTCCCAGTCTCCAGTGTCTCCACTGGCTTGTGTTATGTAAAGAGCCTACAACACCTTTGCCCGAGGACGCTCCTGTGTTTTAATTCTTTCAGGCCAACAATGTCCTCCTTTATAGTTTGTAGGATCCCACCATGTAGGCTGAGGCGTCTTCTGAGGTGGAGCGTGTTGTTGGCCCTGCTGTGTTTTGTGTTCAAAATGTGTTCCGCTCTGGAGGAAGCGTGGCTCTCTCCACATGTGTCAAACATAAGGCCCGGGGGCCAGATCTGGCCCTCCAAGACCTTTAATGTGGTCCTTGGGTGATTTTCTACTAAAATATTTTAATTATATTTTCTATTAAAATATTTGTAATTTTCTGCGGTGCTTAGCATAGCAGCGTCTCCAGAGCCTCTGTACGTGGCCCCTCCCACCAGAGCAGCACAAATGAAGACTTGTCTCTTTCCAAACGCTCTGAAAGGACGATCGTTTTGACTGTTGACTGTGACACCCTCATCAACAAAATGTCCAGTGTCCAAGTGGACGCTGAGCGCAGGATTTTCCAAGAAAAATGTACTTATTCCTATTTACATACAAGTTCATGTTACAACATTGTGTTGAAACTGAATTTTTCTTAAAGTTTCAGGTTGTTCATAATATTATAATATAATAAGAAAGAGTTCATCAATTAAAAAAGATGTCTGTAATAGATTTGCGTTTCTCTGCACAAATATTTGAACTTATTGTTATTTTTGGGGTTTATATGCCATGAGTTTTCTGATCCGGCCCCTTTGGGATCAAACTAGGTTGGATACGGCCCCTGGACCAAACTGAGTTTGACACCCCTGCCCTAGACAGACAAAAACGATCTGGACTGATAGTAGATGACTGCCCCACTGGTTTTATTTCCTTAATTATAGACTGGTTAAAAAAAAAAAAAAAGTACCTAATTTTAGGTCATATTTTAGACTTAAATTGGATAACATAACATTTTAGCTTCAGTTAGTTAGACTAAGGCTAAGGCCTGTTACTAACTTTTAACCTTTTAATAAACTAGCAGTTATTTTAAGTGTCTCACTTTTATAGTTACACTCAGCTCTCAAGCTCTCAATCATGTTTTCACCAATCTCATTACAATTTGGTCACAGCATTTTATTCAAACCCTCCATAACCACCCTCCACTTTTGTCTTGCTAACAAGAAGCAAGGTTAAGAAATGTTACAGTTGATTAATTTAGACCAAAAACGTAATATTATTTGAGCTTTTTTCACTCTTTAGACTTAACTATCCCTAAAGTTTAACATAGCATTCTATTTAGCACAAAGGAAAACACAATTTCTCAGAATTCATTATACATAGATGTTTTGTAATTTCCTCCATTATGGCTGCCCGCAGGCCTTTGTTTTCTGTGAACCATCCAACTCGTGTATTAAACATTCATTGAGTTTATCTAATCCAATAGATCAAGTGTGACGAGTGGGTGTGTAGACTTATGAGAATATGTACATGTAGATTTCTCTTGTTTGGTCTGTCTCAGCAGGCTCTGAACTCTCTCTGACCTGTGTGTTTTTCTGAAGCCTTCAAATGAAGAGGAGCACGCCGGATGTAATGAGGGCATTGTCCAGAGCCAAAGGCAGTGTGACCACAACACTCTTAATCAATGAGCCTGCCGTTCATTATGAAGCTATTGTTGTGGTCCACAGGCGATGTGCTGGGATGTGGATATTGTCCAGTAATGGGCTCACCTAATTCACCTGGAAGAGAAAAAGACATACCAGTGTCGACTGAATACAGGTCTAGCAAAATATTTTGAACCCATTAGTACATTTTTGGCTGCCAATAATAGCTTTCACCACTGGTATTTCCTTGAACCAAATCTGACACATGCTAACTACTACTGACAGGGAGTGCACATAAACTGTACAATATATATAAATGGAGATAGCTAACACGCTAGCCGCCGTGTTCCAAATAGGAAGTGTTCATGGGGGCATTCCCGGCTCCATTGATTTCCAATTGACTTTACATTGGAAAATTGTCACCCTTTTTTGCCAAAACGTTATTTAAAAATAAAAAAGCTTTTGGACATCTGAGTCTGCTATGCATTTTTTCACAAACATGTTCATATTAACCTGAATATGCTTTTATTTTATTTATTTTTATTAAAAGTTCGTACATTACGCAAAATTGACTCTTTTGAGCTTTAAGCTATGTGTTGTTACCTCATCTAAAAACAGACCTGGACTTGTGTTTTGTCTCATTCACACACGAGTAATCCTTTATTATTAGTCTGTTTACATCGGCAAATCTCACAATGCTCTGGGTTCGAACTTGTGATGTCATGGAGCGGTAGTTTTCAAGTTAACAGCTACCTCTTACCGTTTGTTTATTTTTTATTTTGTCTTACCTTTTTGAAATTGACAATTCCTGGTCTGAAATGATCTAAATGATTCTTGCAAGGGTGTATGGAGATTAAAAACACAGTGGAGCTCTTGCTATATTACCACATGACATCACAAGGTGGAATAGAGTGAACTCAGTAAATATGCTGGGTTTGTGTGAGTAAATGACATGTGAATGAAACAAAACACAACTCTAGGTTTGCTTTTGACAAGGAAACAATATTATAACATAGATCAGAAAATAGCGTACTACAGGCCCGTTAAAAAGTTGTGTGGTGGGGCTTTAGTAACAAAAAAGCTTACAAAGGTGACATGAGGAGAGATATCTGATATACACTAACTAAAAACAACATCTCATCCCAGTTGGACATGAATAGAAACAGATTTGTGCACTCTGTAGCTTTCTCCTATATGGTAAATAATTGAAGTATCAGTGAGTATGGTGACAGTCTTAGTACTTTATAAATCATGCACAATATAACCCTATGAAGGTTGATTTTAGGATGTGGCTGTGTGATTTCTACACACACCCACATCCTAAGTGAATAAAAAAAACAAAAAAACAAAACTTGTAACTCAACGTAGTTTTCAGCCATTTATTGATTTAAGCCAATGACAGCTCAGAAAAGCTCGGGCAACGCTTTTTCTCTTTGGTACGATGACAACAGCTCAGTTTCTCAGATTGATGAGGTAAACTCAGGAGTGGACTGGTGAAAATCTGGTCAAGTGCTGCTCGAGGTAAACAAGGCAAGACAAGGTAAACAGCTGCTGGTGCTACAGTCTGAGTGGAGCATGTGAGCGGCCGGCTGCTCCATGACTCATCCATATTGTCACTGTAAAAAGTCACTGGTAAATATTGTGGCTTGAATCCTTCTGTTGGTATTCATTTTATTTGTTTGTTTGTTGAGATTGTCATAATAGGTTGAGTTCACGTTGTAGAATTTGATGTCCTAATTTCCATCAGAGGGCAGAGGGCTCGCCGTGAGTTTCAAAGTGATGCAAAATAAGCAATGTTTTCACACAGTTAGCAATGAATATACTACAAAATATGACATGTTTGGGATCAGTTGTTGGACTAAGTAAGTCAGTCTGTGTATCATTCGTTCATTCATTTTTCAATATGAAATCAAAAATAAGAAAATGAAAAAACAACTATTTTTTTCATTATTTGTCTCCAAAACCAAAAAGAAAAAACAGATAATGATTATTTATTTTTATTTTTTTTTTTTTTTTTTTCAGTTTTCAATTTTGTGTTTAAATGAATAAAGGGCAAAAAAAAAAAAACAGATAACAGTTTCCCGTTTCCGTGACTTAAACTGCGATGCCGGAATTTTAAATCAGGACTAGTGTCAGGACGGGCCCGGAGGTGCGCCCGCATAGACTGTCGGGTGATCAGGACAGAGACCGGGACCAGACCGGGACTGAGACCGGAACAAGACCAGAACAAGATCGGGATCAGACCAGGACTGAGACCAGGACTGAGACCGGGACTGAGACCGGGACCAGAACGGGACTGAGACCAGGACTGAGACCAGGACTGAGACCAGGACTGAGAGGACTGGACTGAGACCGGGACTGAGACCGGGACCAGACCAGGACTGAGACCAGGACTGAGACCGGGACAAGACCGGGACAAGACCAGGACTTAGACTGGAACCGAGACCAGGACTGAGACTGGTTTAGCCCTGGTTTAGTTTTGTTTTAGTCCTGGTTCAATCCTAAATCAGTCCGTATGTGATGCAAAAGTCCGGCATCACAGTTTCACAAGTCACGGAAACTGGAAACGGCCATTATCCGTTTTTTCCTTTATTCATTTAAACACAAAAACAAAAACTTAAAAAACAAATCGTTATCTGTTTTTTCATTTTGGTTTTAAGTCCATTAGTTTTCATTTTAACTCGCTTACAATTACTACATCTTTTGAATAGTGAAATGTCCTCAAAATGTCTATGAAAATATTTACTGTTTGAAATATACAAACTTCTGATAAATACCTGATAATTATTTTTCTTAGGGATTGGCTCCTTTTGACCAGTGTAGTAGACAGGGGGGTTCTTAGGGGCCCAGAATTGGACTCTCTTCCTATGAATGTATATTAAAGGGGGCCCATCTTTATGTATGTGTGACATTCAACATTATCTGTTTATGTTTCATGTAGGCCCATTAGTAGTGATTAATGTTCATATAAGGTTGATCTCTTGTCCAGCTCAGTTTGAAATTATAGGGATTATATGTAAACAATGATACTGTTACTCACACTCCCTTAGTCCACTTCTTTATACAGTCTGGTCTGCATACATGAAAATTGTATGTTTTGTTGTTCACATTACACAAATTCAGTTTTATTCTCATTTCGTAAGCATTTTTGAAGTGTTTAAGACAGACATAATGGCCCAAGAGCAGTGTAGGTCTAAATATAGAAACCATTAATTTGTGAGTAGTGAGGCTGTGTGGTCTTCAAGGACGAGGAGGCACCTTAATACTGTCTGATACTGCACTTTATACCTTTAGCTTTGATCACCGCGTCTTAAAGCTTCACTTCAATGACTCATGAAATAGAGGTGCAGCAAAATATAATCCAGGGTAATTAGTGAAAGGTCATTAAGACAGCAATAGAAAAGTCCTGTACAGTAAAACGACAACGCCGCTTTTTGAAGATGTGATAATGAACGCCTTGATAAAATGCTATATGAAGGTCAACTGAAATGCAATGGCAAAATAAAAATAGAGATATAGGTTATTGTTGTACAGTTCAATGACGAGTAGTATTTCTGGAATCACCCCTTGTTCTGAAAAAAACAAAAAACAAAATACCAAGTGCTTAAAAGTGGACATAACTTTTCAGGTTAGGGGTCTGCCATCATGGAGATGCTATTGCTGTGCCTGTAATGTTCCACAATATGGTATTAAACATATATAAGATGCATAACTTTGGGGGGCAGGAGTGCTACGTGGATATACAAAAATTGTGCAGAATTGTCCTTTTGGTGTTCTTCAGTGTAGGGACCAGTCTCAAATACAAAGTTGAATAAACTGAGGCCCCTAAAAAGTACCAAATAATTAAAAGCCTTTAATACCAAATGGAAGATAAAGTTAAAATCACGTCAACACATTTCGGCCCTCCGGACTTCATCAAGGCAAATTCGAGATATATAAGATGCATTTATTCAATTATGGGTGTTTTTTACATTTACATTTTTACATTTTACAATTACATTTACAGTATATAAATATGTTTTACATTTATATGTGTATGTCTTTTTGACAACTGTCTCTTGCTATATTTTTTGCTACTTTAGAATTTATTATTACTAAGGATGTAACAATAACCAAAATATTGCGATATCGTATCAACAAAGTTCTCACAATAACATCACTGACCATCATAATATATCGAATTGCAAATCTCTTTGCTTAAATTAAGAGTTATAGTGCAACAATAAAAAAAGACAGAGGGAACTACACAGACCATGATCCTTTGCGCCATTTCAGTGCAGACTACATGAAGAAATAACAGTTCTAAGCACTTTTAAGTCTTACTTCTTTGGATTAAGTCTTGTCAAGGCATTTTAAGAGGAAAAAGTAGCATATTAACAGTTTTGTTAGCCTCCACAAAATATTGCAATAAATATCATACTGTGTGATGTATATCGTGAAAATATCAGACCAAGAGATTTGGATATTGTTACATCCCTAATCGTGAGCCTCCCCACCATATTGTGAATTTTCCCACGATATCGCAATAAATATCGTACCGTGAGGTTCATATTGTGACAATATCGTACCGTGAAACTTGGATATCATTACACCCCTAATTATTGCCATTTATATTTTTGCTCTTTGTTATTATATTTAATGTGATGTGTGAGCTGCTGTGCCCAAATAATTCCCCTTGTGGATCAATAAAGTTTGTCTAAGTTTATTGCTCTAAAACATGCATTCTTACTGTGAATGGGGTAAACGGTCCGCAGATCTCACCTGTAAATTGGCCTGGTGGTGTCTCCTGCTTCTCTCTATGAAGACTGACAAGTTTAATTCCATACTTTGGAACTAACACTGCAGAGAAAGCAATAACATGTCCATGGAGACGAGCACCCGACAGGCCCTCTACCAGAAAAGTTACACCTATAAAAGACTGAGATGAGGCCCTGCTCCTGAGCCGATGTTAACTCATCGACATCACTGCAATATAGGAACGAATCCCTGCATATCTGTTCATAATGTTCTGTCTGAGTTTTGCCTGTTTGAAATTTAGCTACATATTTTTGCTCAAGAACCAAACAGAATACAAGACAAACACAACAAAGGAGGTGATCGTCATAGAGACACAAAGCCAACAGTAAATCCTCTCTTTATGAGGCGGCGATGTTCCATTTTGCTGAGATGGTAATACAGGCGCGTTGAATCAGCTCTATGGTAATTTCATACATTTCTCTGGTACTGTTATATTGCACTGCATTACACTGAGGCTCATAGAATCCCATTTACATAAGTGAAGGGCCATAGTGTAAATGCAGGCTAAAATGTTCTATTGTTTTGTAGTCACTATCAATGAAAAGGTAGAAAGAATGGATTAAGTTTGTTAGTATAATGTTGCAAGGTGAAGAATTGTATTTCAGTATCAATTATAGTATGATATTTTTCTGTGGACAACATTACGTACAGCAGAAAGGGTTCAAAACTCTCAATATTGCTATCAATAATTCAAAATAAAATATGTCTTTTGAATTTCCTTAGAAGGTTCCCAAAACAGGAAGCTCTTTTTTTTTTTTTAAATCTCTGAAAGGTTATACTCGATATTTTTTTCCCATGTATTTGAGCAAAATTTGTCTTGCTCCACCACAGATATATTCTATAAGTAGTTCATTTAAAGGGTCAGTCGGGAATTTTGGACATAGAACCTCATTTCCTAGTGAGCCTTAGTGTTGGAGACATGTGGAGACACTTTTTTAAAATATTCCATCCAGTCCTTGTATTTGCAGAGGTCACTGGTGCTAGGCTAGTGCATGTCAATGGCCATAGTTATCCTGTCACTTAAAACAGTCTTACCCACTCCACAAAACACCTGAAGCAAATCTATTATTACACCAGACTGTTGATGTAAATGTTTGTGTTGATAGAATAATTTTAGAAGTAAAACCAACCTTGCATTTGAAGGATTTATGTCTGAACAGCAGCAGCTTCCTGATAGAAAGCTTGGCAGAGGCACACTGATATGTGAGAAAATAGTCCCTAAACATGCAACAATTCATATGATGCAAGGTTAGTTTAATTTCAAACATTAGTCTATCAACACAGACATTCACATGGACAGTCTGGTGTAATAATAAATTTGCTTTGGGTGCTTTGTGGAGTGGGTAAGACTGTTTTTAGTGGCAGGCTAACTATGGCCATTGACATGTGCTAGCCTAGAACCAGCAACCTCTGCAAATACAAGGACTGGATGGAATATTTTAAAAAGTGTCCCCAACACTCTGGCTAACTAGGAAATGAGGTTCTATGTCCAAAATTCTGGACTGTCCCTTTAAAATGAACTACTTATTTTTAAAACAGTAACAGTTGTTTCTTCCACTTCAGCAACATCACCCGCCTTCGCACCTCCCACCCCCTACGCTGCTGAAACTCTCATTCACGCCTTCATCACTACTACTGCTACAAACTTCCCTTTATTGACCTTCAAAAACTTGTGTTTAGAACTCTCCCACCTGCCTTCACCCCCACACCCGCTGATGAGACCATATCACCCCTTTTCCGCAACAACTCCACTGGCTCCCCATTCAACAGCGCATCAACTTCAAAATCCCCCTGATCACCTACAAAGTCCTCCATAACCCTCCACATCTCACAGACCTCGTCTAGCCCCCGTGCCGCCTCCGCTTAATTGACTCTAACCTCCTCACTCCCACAGTCAAATCAAAGCACCGGACCTTGGGGTCTCAAGCCTTGTCCATTGCCAAACCCACCCTTTAGAACTCTCTCCCCATTCACATCAGAAACTCAAGCAAGACAGCTCAAAATTCACCTTTTCCTCATAGCCAATAATCCCCACGAAGGCTCACTACTTGTATTGTCTGCACATGTCCTTGTTTTTGTGTTACTTTATTGTGAAGTGTCTTTGAAAAGTGCAATATACAACAGATGTATAATTATAATAATAACAGTCAATCAATATAATATTTTGTATCAATTGTGCGGTAGTTAAAAATAGTAATAAAACTAAAATGGCAACAAAAATGCATTCACAGACATGTTAAACTCTCTGAAAAACTGCATGATATCTAGAAAAGGGAAGAGGGATTGCTTGAGTTTCAATTACCTGCCTCCATCAGGCTGTAGATCACCTAAGGACATCGACAGACAGCGGTGTGTGTTCAGATGGCGGGGAGGGGGCAGAGGAGAGCCTGTGTGAAAATGGCTGACAGCTAATTGAAATAAATGGCAGCTCTTCTATGATGGCCCTGTTGCCCTTTGCTAAGTGTCTCAAAGCTCCATGTTTCATCACACCTCCAAATCTGTGGACGTTTAGGGGATATTTTTCATGTTTGGATTGTAATGATTCTAAATAGAAACAATTGCAGGGTGTTGCAACTTCCAGCATTTTGCGGGGGATCATATGTCCAGGGCAGTGATTGGACTTGTCATACAGAGGTGTCAGCAGCTGTACCAATGATGCCTTTCACAGAGACAGGCGTCCAAATGGCACAGATGATGGACAGGCCAACACACACACAGCATGGACCACTGCTAATCTAATCCAGGCTGAAGCCCACTGGATAGCAGGGACTGAAGATGTTCAGGGTCCTGTATTACATAAAATAGACTCTTAAGCCATGTTATAGTGCTGTTAACTCATCCAAAACATACATGGATTTGGGTTTTGTTTCATTGACGCATATTGCTAAAAAGCTTAAGCTCTGTTCTGCCTTGTGGTGTCATCTAGGAGTTGAAGCTACCTTTTACCTTCAGTTCAGTAGATTGGCAATTCCAGAGCTGAAATTATCCAGATTATTCTAGTGAACTGTATGGAGGTTAAAAACATAGTGGAGCACTCAAGTTTCTATAATATTTTGGAATCTTGGCCACAGAGTGAGTCCTTTTCTTGCCGGTGTCTATATTTACATAGCACCTTTAAAAAACAGAGTTTACAAAGTGCTTCACAACAAAGTAAAAGACACAATACACACCCAGCAGATAAAATGCAAAACAGAAATGCAAAGAAAATAAGCACATATAAAAAACAGAAAACATTTCATTAAAATGGTCTGATGATGAAAGTAAGTTTTAAGAAGTGATTTAAAAGATGATACTGATGTTGCTAGCTTTATCTCCTCAGGCAGGTCATTCCAAAGCCGAGGCGTTGGGCCTGAAAAGGCTTAATCACCCTTCATCTGCGCCTCCACTTTGGAACAGCCGACATGGACCTGCCTGAGGATCTAAGGCAGTGGGAGGGCTCGTGGGGTTAAAAGTTCTCAGATGTAAGTTGGTGTTAGATGATCTGTTGAAATCTTTGATTTCAATGTAACACTTCCGAATTCATGAAGGAATGCAGACCACTTTTTTATCCAATCCAATACCGATATTTAGCCTTAGTGTACTCACCGATATCAATATCTGTCCGATACTGCATAGTGTCAAGAAGTATAAGGCTACCTCTAAAGAAAATCTACAAGAATGAACGAGATTTTGAGGACTGACTTATTGAGTACTCAAGTACTTTATTTACTTTTCTACGCAATTTCTACCACAGTTCATGGATAAAACCAATAGTGAGGCCTGTAAAAAGATGTTCATCGTTAGAACACATGGCTAATTGTGCAGAATAAACAAAGACCATTCACACCAAAGGCTAAATGAAGATATTGAAGAGGTAACACAACTGTCTTTTCTGTCATTAGCATGTTTTCTATAAGATGCAAGTGTCTACAGAGCCTCCACAGTCTATATTTAACCTGCTCTGGGTATTAGCTGTAGCATTAGTCACAGACATCAACAGTGGCTGCTCGCATCTACAGCTCCTCATTCAGGAAAATACAGATGATTCGGTGCAAGTACTCGTCTGAAAAATGTGCAGTATCGAAGTTTTTGCCACTAATAGAATCTGTATCAGAAAAAACATAGCAATAGAAGCCTACTGACTTTTATTTCTTTTAAACTGAATAATGCCTACAGATTTTAATCCGCATAGACGTTTTCATCCAACTAAACAACTGCTTGCACTCATGGTTCAAAAAACCAAGGACTAGCTTCTCTTTTCACAAACTAAAATATAGTTGCAGAAACACAGTTGATTGGCGCAGCTCTGTGCATCTCCATTGTCTCTTGACCCGAGTTCCCAGCTTCCCTTTTGGTAAAATGTCAGCCCTGAAGGTGGATGCGATAAAATAAGCACATTGCAGGCCTTGCTAATGTGCAGTGTCATAAACAAGTCAGCACACCCACCCCTCCTGACAGCAGCTCTATCTGATTTTTAATATATTTCCCTCGATCTCTGCACTGAATCAAGACGCTGAAAGAAACCTTGACATTCTCCATATATGTCAATGAAGTAATAGCATTGTGTTGGCGGTGTAGATGTCAGACCACAATGGATGGATTTGTTGAATGTTTATGTCACATAGGAAAGAGGGGTGAGAGGGGTCTGAGGGATTCTGCATGACAGCTTTTGTTATTGGATGTCATAGAAGGCATTCTTAAGCAATCTATGTAGTGCCCTTTGAGTATATGAGTGCTGTGGTGACGGCTAGGAAATTAGTTGGGAGGTAGAGGCACGGAAAACAAATATGGAGTGAATCAGAAGGGACTGGTCTGGAGAGATGAGGTAAACAGAACAACAAATGGTGTGGACAGAAGCATGGAAAAGTAAATACAAAAGGCTTAAGGGAGAAATAATACATAACAATGCTAATAATGTTATATATCATCGTCACACAAATGGACTGAAGGTACAAATTGTTTTATACAGAATCCTTGTAAAGATGGCTGCCAGTGTTTGCAACGAATCACTGAGACTCACATCAGTTCAAAAAGAAAAATACAGAACACGTAATTAAACATATATACATAAATGTAGTCATATTTTCATATTTTCCTTAAAATAGACTTACTCATAGGCCTACTGTAGTTTTTGGTCATTTGCAAAGGGCATTTACTTTATTTTTCAGACTAAAAGGCACACCGGATTATAAGGTGCAATATCAATAATGTTGAATTCTCTACTTCATACATAAAGCTCACCGGATTATAAGGCGCATTAAGAGAATCAAATGGACGACACTTGCGACTGATACTTTAGCCCAGGCGTCCACGATCCATTGGCAGATCGTGGGGTAATTCGCCCGGTGTTGCCTCCCTGTCTTGGTGAATGTGTATTATGAATGTGAATGTGGGTGGATCATTTAATTTTTTTTATTTTTATTTTTTTATTTCCTACGAGGAGGATTCAAATATAGATTGAGTAATATTATGTTTAATCAGCTTTGCGAACAGTTGTTTACATTTTACAGAAATGAAACTAAAAACCACATGGTTCATTGCATACACTATAAAGCGCTTAAAAACAGCTCACTCCTTGAGTCACTGATGCGGTTCAGCTTCTGTCGGACTATAGAACACAACTCAGAGGACAATGAGTGTTCTTTCTGTGACAGAGGATGTGCGGCTGATGGTGAATCTGTTCTGTGCTTCTATTGCGTTAGAGATGGTTCATGTGAAACTTTTCAGAGATTATAAATCTTTTTGAGCGTGTGTGCCACACAAGCACAACCAGAATTAATACATAAAGTGCACGGGATTATAAGACGCAT
Source organism: Boleophthalmus pectinirostris (assembly GCF_026225935.1). Taxonomy (NCBI): domain Eukaryota; kingdom Metazoa; phylum Chordata; class Actinopteri; order Gobiiformes; family Gobiidae; genus Boleophthalmus; species Boleophthalmus pectinirostris. Next base: position 18,947,128 of record NW_026570971.1, on the reverse strand, counting down.
TGTTGATTTTTGAGAAAATTAAAGGATTTTAAGTGCGCCTTAAATTCCAAAAAATAAGGTAAATCTTTTTGACAGAGGTTGGGAAATGTCATCCACTAGTGTGCATTGGTATACTTTTCATCTCCAGAATTGTGAAGTTTAGAGATGTGTTTGTTAGCTAGAAGATCAACAATGTAGGAGTTTAATAAAACAGATAAGATGAGACTTTATACTCAAATTGTGTGCATCCCATGTTCACATGTGCACATTCATTACATAAAATTGGGATTAAACCAGAATTAAACCCAAAACTAAATCTGCACTAGATCAGATCTAAACAAAGATTAGAACAGGACCAAATATAGAATCAATAAAACAACAAGTGTGAATGCACCCTTAATCAGTGTTTCTCTAATAGTGTTACATGTACAACTTGTGTACACACGGATGCTTGTATGTTATGCCATCTGGAAATCTTTTTTGTTTAATTTAGAGTCAATGTTGTCATCTTTTTTGTCCACCTTCAGATTAGTCCAATAATTGTTCAAGATTCTGATTTACAAAGATCCACCAGAGCTATGGAATCTACTGTCACTTCAGAAAACATTGTAAATCCACACTTCAGGTCACATTTTTGACACTATTTTGTCTAATATTTATTCTATATAGAGGAATGTCTGAGGTAAAACACATGAAATAATTTCCCATGTTAATTTTTAAAGGTTTCTTCATTTTCTTTTGTGTTTTTCTCACTTGTTCATGTGACAATCAAGCTGAACACAGACTCAACAGCACACCCTGCAGGCAGCCAAAATGTACTACACTCGACTGTAGAACAAGCTGCTGGGATAAGGCTCTAGTGAAAAAGTGCAGAGTCCAACAGGAGGCAGAGGTCAGACTGACAGAGCAGAGAGACCTCAGAGCTGGGTCAGGGACAGAGATGTGTGCTGGCCAAATGACTCAGGCACCACACAGGGGAATGAACCAGAATACATGCACTTATGTGCTAGGGGACATTTGGACATATAAAGGAAAGGTTGTATTAAATCAAGGGTAGACATAACAAAAGAAAAGAGCACCATTTTCCAATGAACACACAGTACAAGAATATAGCTCGAAGCTTGGTTGATGTTTATTCATAATGGCATTTAATTTCTGTTTGTCTGTTGTTCTCACAGTCGTCCCTGTATATTGTCTGACTCTTTTTATGATATCTGGCTTTGAGTTTTGTAGTAAACAACTGTGCCCTCAGCATTGCACTCATACTAATGGTAAGTAATAAAGGTGTGTGCAATTTTCTAGAAGTTTTCACAACACTAGAGGCATTTAAATGATTATAAACATGCACATTACTTTTTTAATCATCAGAGGCAACACTTTAATATGAAATTAGGCACCAAGTTGAACAATGCTCCTTAGTTCACACAAACATCTTTTATTAGCAGCTATAATCAAGCGTTCTTTCTAGATCAATAGGCTGTTTTAATTAATAGTATAGCCTCACATACTCAAAGTGCTTATGTTGAATTATAGCCTTATTCATCAGCCAGTTTCACTTCGTGGAAACGGACTGACCTCACAGAAGTAAGAGTTGTTCGCTCGACGGTAGACGGGTACTTTTTTATTTAACCAATCGCTGCTATTTGGTCGTGATGTATGTAATGCACCGCTAACGGGCTAACTGCTATATTAATCTTTTCCCAAATCCTGTAGGAAAAAGGGTAATAATATCTTTCCCCTTGATAAAATTCACCAAACATTCTCTTTGTTCCAGCTTTAAATCCTTGATCTTGGGAATCGTTGCAACACAAAATGTAAGGCTCTTCGCTGATTGGCTGGTGCCCGGACTCACACTTCTGGGGTTCTTAAAAACCGTCTAATGTATTCTGATTCCTGACCTAGTCGCTGGAGAGAAATTAAATTGAGCTAGCACTGGCTAGTTGGTTTATACCTGTGCAGTAAATGGTAAATGTTGACATTTTTATATAGTACTTTTCCACATTCAAAGAGCTTTACATTAAGACAGGGTGGGTGAAGTGTCTTGCCCAGGGACAACAACACCATTCATCTGTAAGCGTGGGACAAACAACACAAACTGAGCTACTGCCCCCTCATACCAGCAAATTTCCTCAGAACCGAAGTCTCTTGGATGAGCAGCAAAATGTCTTCAGAATTAGATTTTGGGTTTGCTGTGGATCACACCTGGACGACTGAGGGATTACGCAGACATAAATGTAGAATGACTCTAAACCACATCATTATTAAACATGTAGCCACATTATTCATATCTAACATCTTCTCTTTCCAAACTGACTAAAAAGAGCAACACTTGCCCTTTCTACAATTTGTCATGAGCGTCCCGAACAGATCACATCACTCCCCTTCTCAGCAGCGGAGTGAGGGGGTCAGGCGAGAGGCAGTTGAAGCCATGCCATCCCAGCTGTGTCCCTGTGCCTATGAGCAGGAGCCAGAGTCCACAGATACCACAGATAGCACAGACTCGCTCATGCCCTTGCAGAGAAATGTGTGCAGTTTGGCCCATAACACGTCCCAGCAGTTTTACAGCGCCTGCCAAAGCACAAGGGCGAGTGGGGGGAGATTCTCAGATGAGAGCTTTGCCTGTTTACACACAAGCACATGGATCAAGGGACAGACAAGTGAGGAGGACTTTGAAGGCTCTGAAATGCTATATGAGCAGATCTGATGCAACAGTGTTTTCTGATGAAATATAGTATGTGATCAGATGTTCCAGGAGCAGTGGTAGCAATGGTAGAGATAAACAGTAAACAAAGCAGTCGAGATGTATGTAGATGAAGACATACTTTCTGTGTTGACATCGATTCCCAAGATTGAGGATTTAAAGCCGGAACAAAGTGAAAGTTTGTTGAATTTTATCAAGGAGAAAGACGTTATTGCTGTTCTTCCTATGGGATTTGGCCCATTACATATGTCACAAACAAATAGCAGCGATTGGTTAAATAAAAAAATACCCGACTACTGTCGAGCGAAGGAATCCTCATGCTGTGATGGTCAGATGGTTTTCACGTAGTGAGACCATCTGATGAATCAGTCTACCGTCACCTGCTTGTGTCAATGGAAATGTTATTGCATTGTTTAGAAAATCCCGCAGAATGGCATTAAACTGATAGATAGAAGCAGATGACACCATCAGGTCAAGTTACCGGTCAGATAATCAGACAGTAATAATGCATGTTTTTCAAGATATTTTTGAGCAATAAAAACATCTGTTATATACTGAAATACATTATAGAAAGAGACATTTAATGTGATACTGAACTTTGCCAGCAACGCAATAACATCTCCATGGAGACAAGCCCATAGTATACTCTCCATCAGTAAAATTACACAATGCACCTTTAAGCACTTTTAGATTGATTGATTGATTGTGAATGAATGAAGGAAACAATTAAATTACACTTAGTATCTCCCTCTCATGTACACAGACACAAACAAGTCAACTCAGACCACACTGACAGCTGTTGGGAAAAAGTAATTTTTTAGTCTTGCAGTGCGTTTTCATCGACCTGTGCTGCCTTCCTGAGGGTAACAGATCGAACAGTAGGTGGGCAGGGTGGGACTGGTCTGAGACTATTGCCTTGCTCTGCTCAGGTAACGTGAAGTGGCAATGTCTTTCACTAGGGCTAGGTGGTTTTCAATTATTTTTGCAGCAGACTTAACAACTCTCTTTCCAAATTGCATTTTGACCTAAATAAAAAGTATCGATTACAACTTCCAGTGTAGTTCCGGACACTGGGCTCGACGACCGACTGTGATCAAACCCACTGAAGTAAATGTGATCAGCGGTAAAATGAAGACTGCATATGTATGTGCTGTTTGGAATCATCTTGAAATTGGCGCCTCGTCCCTTCTTATTGCAAGTATCCAGTGCGCTCAGAGTTGTGTGTCAGTGGGGAAATGATGAAAACTGAGGCAGTGTTGTGCAAGTTCATACTTTTCATGAACTAGTTCAGTTCACGCATGTTCAAAATGAACTGTTCACGTTCATAGTTCACAATTTTAATTTTGAACTAGTTCAAAGTTCAGTTCATTTTATTTTTAGGTGAGATATGTAAATGAAAAGCTGAACTTATTTTTCAAACTGACTTCCAGTTTACAACAATTTTACAACATAAAACCATAACCACTAACGAGCCACATCAGCCCGTTTGACATTATAATGCGTTTAATGCATCTTTGACACATTTGTTTATGTTTTAAAGAAATGAAACTTAAAACCATTTGGCTCATTTGCATAAACTGTAAATGCACATCAGTAACGCACATTGTTCATCTCACATAATCTGAAATCCACGTTCAAGTTCTTGATTTACAAAAGTGTTGCGTTCAGTTCAACGTTCACTGAAAATGTATGTGTTTAATGAACGTGTTCTTTTAAACTCATTCATGCACAACGCTGAACTGATGTATGGTTGGAATTGTTGCTTATCCGAACATAAAGGAACGCTACAATGACATGGAGATGAAGAATACTAAGCCACGTTCTAATTTTTCCTAGATTCTGTCAGTCTTACTACTACGAACAGAGCCTGCCGGATGTTGTAATCGCATCTTTCCAAACGCCTTCCTGGTTTGTGATGTAAGCGTGAATAGAGTCTGGGTATTTTTGTTGTAATGCCATACAATTTGAGCTGCACAAGGTTAAATAGTGACTACGGCTGATTCAGTGCCTTTTAATGAGAATGTATATTTAAAAATGTGTTTACTGGGGCTGTCCTGCTTTGAAGTTATTGTGTCAGTGGCATAAAGTAGTTTCAATATTATCATCTATTGGAGCATATCTCTGTTGTAATGTATCGTGCTTCAGACTTTGTTATCGCGACAGGCCTAAACTTCTCTTATTAATTCCAGAGCACATGAGTTGTTGATAACAGTCCTGTTGTATTTCCTTATAAAACTCAGTGGCTTGGTGATGCAGTGTATTCGTGTTGGGCTGGAGCGTAGGCCTGTGATGATGGCAGCACACTGTTATTATGATGTTTACTGAAGTGAATTGATCAGGACTGGAGAGTCTGAGGACACCACCACATGCTGCACGCAGACATATCAGTACAACAAGGGCTCCACTGGGACCGCTCGAGGCTTTGATTAGCTTCAACATTTTGAGAGTTGTTAAGTCATTATATTTGTTCACTAGAAAAAATCTAAAATAACTTGATTTATTCCTCTCTGGCAAGCAAATACTAACACAAATACTGCCTGCGTACTGTCAAGCTGGGGGGTACTCTCTATGTTTATGATGAAATGTTCAGAAGTTACCATGGTGACACAATGGACACCTTAGCAAACACTGCCAAAGAGTTTGATTGTCTAAACTCAAGAAAAAAATACAAAATGGATTTTCAGGTGCCTATGATCAATATAGGCATTTGCGGTTTCTTTCATCTGTTTGATTTTCAACCAAAAAGGTGAGAGTGATTAACTGAAAAGCTAATGCTCGCTAGTTTGTGACTGAAATGCTATATGAGAAGGATTTTTTTCAACAGCACAAATCAGCTCACCTGTAGTTCCAGCTAAGTCAGGTCTTTAAGGTCAGATTGTTTTAAAGGGACAGTCCAGAATTTTGGACATAGGGCCTCATTTCCTAGTGAGCCAGAGTGTTGGAGACGTGTGGAGCCTTTTTAAAAAATATTCCATCCAGTCCTTGTATTTGCAGAGGTCACTGGTGCTAGTTTAGTGCACGTCAATGGCCATAGTTATCCTGTCACTAAAAACAGTCTTACCCACTCCACAAAACACCAGAAGCAAATCTATTATGATGCCAGACTGTCGATGTAAATTTATTGTGTTGATAGGATCATTTTAAATGTAAAACCAACCTCGCATTTGAAGGATTTATGTCTGAGCAGCAGCGAGTTGTACTTCCTGATAGAAAGCTTGACAGCGGCGGACTGATAGAACAGACTGACCGAAGCACCTATCTTACCGGCAAAGTAAAATTCCGCTGCTGCTGAGAAAATAGTTCCTCAACATATTATTAGCTTCTTTTTCAGACCAAGAGTTTGTTTTCATACCTGACAGTTTCAACTGACAGCACCAAAACCTGTTTAAATCAGCTGACCGGACACGTCACAGCAACATCACATGACCACTCTGAGGACAAGCGCTAGTGGGCAGTTGAAACCGTCAGGTATGAAAACAAACTCTTGGTCTGAAAAAAGAAACTAATAACATGAATTATCAGAAGACCAAATGAATCTCATTGGACTAGTCTCTCAACATGCGACGATTCATGCGATGCAAAGTTTTATTTTAAACATTATTCTATCAACACAGACATTCACATCAACAGTCTGGTGTAATAATAGATTTGCTTCAGATGTTTTGTGGAGTGGGTAAGACAGTGACAGGATTTCTATGGCCATTGAAATGCACTAGCCTAGCACCAGTGACCTCTGCAAATACAAGAACTGGATGAAATATTTTAAAAAGTGTCTCCACACGTCTCCAGCACTCTGTCTCACTAGGAAATGAGGCCCTATGTCCAAAATTCTGGACTGTCTCTTTAAAACAAAGCTCAGATTAATGAACTGATTTGGGAAACAGAGTTATAGACAGAGCAGTGCCTAAAGTTAGCTTCACCTCACAGGAAATCAGCTCCAAAGCATCAAAATGTGAATGATGGTGGTCAGAGGGTCCCATGGTGCAGACTGGCTGTAAAGTCAATGAATAATGCAATGTAAAGGGCTCTGAGAGTCCACGGTCTGGAGTGTGAAAATATATAATAGTACTACTACAATTAGCAAATTAAAATATATGCACAGATAAGGTGCTATTTGATTCATTGTTATACCAGTAATAATGGTTCTCAACAACAGTGACAACATCTAATCAAAAATGAGAGGGTTAGCGAGTGGGAGGAGTGGGACTGAAATGAATTAGCGGTCAGCACAGAGGCGACCGGACACCATATTGGCTAATTGAGTCCCGTTTGTTTGGCAGAGAGCTGAAAGAGGGGACTCTATAATTAACTATTCTTTTGTCTTTACCATCTCATCTCTGTCACCCTCTTCTTATATGTGCTGTCTTCATCTCTTCCTTGGCCATTTCTCCCTGCGTTAATCACACGGGGTGATCGGCAGAAGAAAGCAATACCCAGCATGGTCCTATCTCATTCTGAGCTAATTATTCATTATTGTGCAGTTCAAACACTCCTCTCGCTTTGACATGCAGCACGGATTCTGAGACGGGCCTGATCACAAGCTTTTTTGATGTAATTCGGCAATTAAATCTCTCCTCTGCTCTGTTTCTGTTATGATGACTTCTCAAATGCCTTTCACAGCTCCAAATCCAAATGCCACGGGCTACCTCATTGTGTCAAGATAGAAACAGATGCTTAGAGAGATGTCTTCTTGTAGATGGTTTCCACTGCGCAGCATGCATTGATCATTTTGCTATAAAGTGGTGAATTAAAGTAAATCGTCTCTGATTTTATTCAGATGGACTACACTAAGGTTAGCTGCTGCAGATGTTTAAGATAAGAAAACATTTATTCCTAAAGTACAGGAATGGCCGTAGAAGAAGAATGCCTTGAAGTAGCCTGGCCAGTCAAGCTTCAGTGTTTTGGGGCCGGGTCTCATCTCCCAGAGTTCCATGGGGTGACTGACAGGCCAATAAACCAAGCACAGAAATGAACAGTTCAAACCCCGCTTGCGACATAAACATCTGATCCACAGGTTGGTGGTGCAATTCCAGCTCTTGAAATGCTGATGTTGTGCCCTTAGGCAAGACACTTAAGTCAACTTGCCCCCAGTGTCTGCATACACGGGTGTGTGAATGGGTAAGTGGTTCCTTGATGTAAAGTGCTTTGAGTGCCTTGAAGGTGGAAAAGCACTATATAAAAATTTTAAGATTTTGTTTTAAAAACTTGCCAAAGTATGTGCCTGGTAGCAAAGCCCTTGATTCAAACAGAAAGTGGAAAACTTGACTTGAAGAAAAACTAAATACTCTCTCGGGAAAATTGTTAAATATATACAGTCTATAGCAATAAAGCATATTATGAGCAACATATTTACAGTACCCTAATTTCCGGACTATAAGCCGCTACTTTTTTCTCACACATTGAACCCTGTGGCTAATAAAACGATGTGGCTAATACATGGACAGATTCTTTGTTTGGCACATTGTCCATTCATATATACGCTCTATGGTTTGGCATCACAGCGGATACACACAGAAACACCGTTGTCAGCGCAGGTAACACATGGATCTAGGATTCACATGAAGTTGCTACACTAGCTAGCGATATAGTCAGTGCACTCAAATAGTTTATTATATAAGTTACGATGCTAAATGAACATTAGTGATTACCCGTATGTGTTAATGTCTCAAACTTAAGTAGGCTGGAGAGACCCCCAAGAGAGACTGAAATCTGCTGAAGTCCTCCAAGACATTGACATGATACAGACAGGACAGAAGCTCTTTCTGCAGGAGACATGTGCAGTAGAGCGCAGGGAGAGAAGGGGGTGATGCACCAAGGAAGATGCTCGTTTGATTGTGATTTGATCAGTTATTTTGCACTTCATACACAGACCCTCCTCATGGAAAACACACAAAGAAATGCAGATGATGCAGCTTTTAAGTTAACGGCGACTGATGTGGCTGTGGAAAAAGGAAACAGAGCTGCTGCGCGTGAGCTCGGCATCAATGAGTAGATGGTGAAACATCGGCAACAAAAGCGTGACAAACTGACTCAATGCAAAAAGACGACAAATGGCCCAAACACCTGCAGCTTATATTCAGGTGTGGCCTATATATGTACAATTTTAAAGTGTTATTAAAATTTTGTTGATGCAGCTTATATTCACGTGCGCTCAATAGTCCGGAAAATACGGTATATTTACAGTCACGTGACTACCATGCATTGCACTTGACGCATGTTTGCATAGTGCCCCATAGTGCTGATTTAATGGATAGTTGGATGTTACCTTCTCTGTATCTCTCCGAGTCTGTTCCAGCCGATTAACCAGCCAAAGCTTAAACCGGACAAATTAGGCAGAACTGATGTCCTGCACAATCAAGATGCCTTTCAATGGACTGTGTAAATTAGCCTTTAACAGAAGCACACAATGGTGAGCTCAAGGTCGATATGTGCTCAGCCAATCCTGCGCAGGTGTAAAAACTTTTCACACACGACTGCAGTGGAGGAATAGACAACCCTGAGTTATTTCTGCCAATAATAACAGACTGAATATTTGAACGAGCCATAACAATAGACTGAGCGTGAACAAGGTGGAATAAAGTGCATCACAATAGAAAAATCCACATAAAGGTATTCAATTTAAATGTGTAGCTTTTCTGGTTGGGGCTCGTCAACTGCTTTACTTCATTTCTCAAAAGTCATTGAAAAACATGCATTCTTACTCAGCAGGGTGCCTCTCAACAGATATTGGCCTGGTTCCGTGAAGAAATAATGCCATACTGTGGAATATTCGAGGCAAAGCAATAACATATCTGTGGGAAAGGCAGGTGACAGACAGTAATATAGTGCAGCATTGAAAATAAGAAATATTTAATAAGCCCAGCTGGCACATTATAACTCAAACCACCAGGGGTCAGTAATGAAAGAAATGATTGCTCTACTTAATGGATATTTGTGCTGAGACACACTAAGGGTAGAAAATAATGAGTAGAACAACAAGATTTGCAAATATATTATTACAAATCCAAGAATAACCAACAACATTTCAAATTGTTTTCCAAGTTTGCCATTTTTAATTGATATAATCATCACAGGTACAGGAAGTACATTGGCACTGAAGCACGAATAAAAGATGTCTAGGCTTGTCATAAAAGCTATTGCGTTTCAAAGGTTAATTAGACAATGCTGCTCTCAAAATTAATCTAAAGAGCTAATGGCTAGAGGCACATTAGCGGCTCATAAATTTAACTGCGGTGTCAGCCCTCCGGCCATTCCCAAAAGTTGGAGAGATAAAGGACATCCAGGATACACAGCGTATTCCCCAGCCCTGCCCTCCTCACATGATCACGTTTAAAGATGGCATTTTTTGCAGTGAGAAATCCTGCCCTAGAGATCAGTCCTCAAGTAGAGCATCCATCTGCAGTCCATCAATACTTCACATTTAAATTGTTAGAGCATTTATAATTTTTTATTTGGCCCAAAAGTACTGACTCTTCAACTCAACTCTAACTACGGGCAAATAACTTTCAAATTAATAGCTCTTATCTGTTGAGTGCTGAGAGCAATTTTACACTATAATTTAATTTAATTATTGTAATCAATGTTTGTGATGGAAAATACTGCAATAATCCAGACTTTATGGATGTCCATGCTTCACTGCCGCTGGGGCAACTTGCTACAACTGTCTTAAACAGTAAATAAACTTTTTTGCTACTAAATTGTATACACTGCGTTTAATGGCATTGGCTTTAGTCACTTTGCAATGTTACTGTAAACTAGGTTATTTTGTAAATGTGTGGTCTAAAACAGTCTAACTAAGAATGTGCTGCCTCCAGTGGCCAGTATATTTGAGCAGAGGCCTGTGACATCACACCTCTGCTGCAATTAGGTGCCCCGCCCCCCCACTGGTGACACCTGGCTGCAGGGGTGGAGTTTGAAGTCTTTAAATCTATCGGACCAGTCACATGGTTCCTCAGGGGCAGAGTTTGGAGTCTTACACCTGTCAGTTCAATCAGTCTGTTCCTCAGACCCTGTCCCTCATCCCGCCTCACTCTCCCCTTTACCCTGTGTTCGATTATCCTTCGGAATCGGTTTTCCAAGGAAGTTGCCTAGTGACATGCGTGACATGCCCCTTTTCCTGGGATGGAGCAACGCAGACCTTGGTAGGAAAAAGTAGACCGAGCAAGGATTCCAAGTCAAAATCAATGATGGCTGCGCCCACTGTGACATGTAAATATGAAGTGTTTTTATTGTGTTTGGACACTTTGATGGTTTAAATGACAATTTCAGTCACTTGTGTTACTGCAATACCTGACCACGTCTACATCACTGCCTGTGGGTCTGGTAGATGTGGTGAGGCCAATATTGAACAAGTACATGATTTAACGGGCATTAACGCCCCTCAGGTTGCTAAGGGGACACACATAACATAATAATATACTTCAAGCTCGGACGTGACGTCAAATCTGAGGTCCAAGTGGAAGTCGGAAGATAATCGAACACAGGGATAGTCCTGCAGGCACACCCAGTTCAACAGCTGATTGTGGGTGGAGTTTAGGTGTTAAAGGTTGGTTTATAGTTCTGCGCGGATGTGCTACACAGCTCCCTGATGTACATAAAAGTTAATAAGAGTTTTTGCGGTCCTTGCTGTGCTGTGTATGTGTCGTGTACTTGCACCTCGGCCAAAAAGTTACTATGCTTTGAATTTTCATGGAATGCAAGGGATGAACAACAAAGACTACACAACTGATAAAAAATGCTTGGAACAGCTAATGCTTGGTACAGAAATGTTTACATATGAGCCAAATATTTTGTTTAGTGTCAGAGCATACAAAAAAATTAAATAGTTTGGATTCTCACAGTGCACCTGAGCCTTGATGAGCTCTGCAGAAGCTTGTATGGTTCGAGTCTCCATGAGGACGTCATCTCTCAGCTGAGCCGGGCCAGAAGGAAACATACCTGGACAAAAGCAAAGTCCAGGTTTACCAGAAAGGAACATATGATTGCTTTTTGAGATAGATTAACACGTATATTTACACATATTTTAGAGGTCATTTGATTTTTTGTAGGAATAATAATAAGAATGTGTTGTCGACCAATGGCTGAAGCACTTATCTCATAGTTACAATGGAGAAAAGGCAGAACAGAAGAATGAAAGAAAGCTCAGACCACATCCATCAGTTTCAGTAGCTCATTGTCATACTCTGCTTGACATCTCAGTGGTGGCACCTTCACAAAAAGTAAGTGCATTTTACCTAAGAGCAGAACATGTCAAAGTGCTTGGCCGAGATTTAGTCCACACCTGTAATGAAAACACAGGCAATGGTTCTACTCTGCTGCCTTTGAAATCTAATGGAAACTAATGTGAAGCACGAGTGGCAGCTGGCACCACCCAGTTATAGCCTAATCTCTTTTATTAGTTCTGCTACAATAAACAGATGCTGAGTAATGGCAGTGGCAGATGCATTGTTAAGAACACACAGTTAGTGTGGAGAGACACATCAGGTGAACTGTTGTATGATGAGGAGCAGTGCATCCTCAGCTGTCAGATCTGTCTCATGGAAAACCAGTGCTGTTATGAGAAATGTTTTTCAGGAATACATGTGACCCAAGTAGATTTTTAGCCTAAAACTCTTAGACCTATTTTAGGAATGTAAATATGCATGCAATATGTATGTGTAAATATAATGTATTTATTTATTTACATCTAATTTTGTTTTGTGTAACTTTTTTGGTGGACCTGCTTTTCTCCATGGAGGTGTTATCGCTTTGTCTGAAATGTTTCACAGTATGGCAAACTTTCTATCATCATAGAGACCAAACCAGGCCAAGTTACTGGTCAGATCTGTAGAAAGGCAATCCCGCTCACAGTCGGTCATGCCTGTTTTTCTAGGCATTCTTGAGCTATAAACCACCTGTATTGGAAAAAAATTAAGGTAGAGCTGTTTAATGTCATATTATGTCATATTAGGGAGGTAAATCTTTTTTCTCTGAGATTGTTTTTTGTGCTCTGTCCTTGTTTAAAATAAATAAATAAATAAATAATAAAATAGTGACATTTCTTTTGGCTTATTTATAGAAAAGTAACACTACAATAAACCCCTAGCAAAGTCTTCCTGTAACTTAAAACGACACTGAAGCTTTAGTCCATACCTCTCTGGCACCACAGCCAGTCGCGCTAAGTGTATAATTGGATCTATATACTTTGAACATCTCTCCCCAAAACAGTGCCCCCTGTGGAGGCTGGGTGCACGTTCATACTCTCTCAGCACGGTGGGGTGATCTGACAATGACAGCCAATTATAGAGCGATGGTGGAGCTGCACAATAGAACAGCAGACATATGGAGAGGAGACTGGGGTAGAGTCATGCAGCTTCTCGCAAACCCAAAGCTTCCCTGCGTGTGCTGGAAGTTAAAGGCACTGACCTCCTCTAGGTTCTTTTAAATTATCTTTGGAGTGTACAGTGTTGTACACTGAAAAAGTGAAACCTCTGTGCACTGTATCTGAAGAATGTTTTTCTTTTCTTTTTTTTTTTTTTAATAATACGCTCCTATCTTTTGTTGATAGTAAACTGTTTGTGTGTCACGCTGCTGCCTTCAATATTTGTTTGTCTGTTGTTATACTCATATAGACATATTTGATCAGGCAGCAATCAGTGTATGTAGGTATTTGTATTTCTCAGTTAAAGAAAGTATCAGCTACATCCTGGTAGAGATGGAGACTCTTGATTTGGATTCAAGTAGTACTTAAGTCTCTGTTCAGATTTGATTTGATTTGACTCAGTGTGATTTGGGAATTCAAAATACCATATCATACCATACCATAACATCTGGTCAATTTAAAATACTAAACTCTCTACTGACACGTTGAATTAATAATTTTAGCGAAGACATTGCAAATCTTGAGAGGATACTGACCAAAAAATACATCTATATTATTTAGAATTTTGAATTTTGCCCTTAAATGTCCCATATTACTCTATTTATCTGTTATAATCCTCATCAAAAACTGTATCTGGAGTTGCATTCATCACACATTCATACAAACCGTGCATATTTATCGGCTGAGTTCTTCGCTCAAACTGAAAACATTGTGTTCCATCTTGTGATGTCTCCACTGTGTTTTAAAATTCCATATTGTTTCATTGATTGTGTCAGCCCTACAACTGTCAATCTCTGCTGAACAAATGGTAAAAGGTAGCTGTTCACTTGAAAACTGCCACCACATGACATCACAAATTGCAACAGAGCATTTTGAGCTTTGGAGATGAAGACAGTTTAATAACGCAGGATTATTCCAACTAGTGTGAATGAAACAAAACACAACTCTGGGTAAGTTTTGAGGAGGTAACAACATTATAACATGTCTAAAAGCTCACAAGAGTCAATTTTGCGTAATATAGGACCTATAATAAATCTGCAAATTGACCAGCAAACTAATAAATGTGCACCTAAACACCAAACATCTCTATAGTCTATAAATGTTATTTTTAAACCCCGCTCACAGTGTTCATTGAGTTACATTACCTATACCCCGTGGTGCTACTCCACTGCTTTAGGTTAAGACATTTGGCTAATGTTTCCTGATTGTAAACTGTGATAGAAGCACTTGTATAGCCCGTTTTACTTAGGACCATAAAAGCTGTACTCTTCTTTATGTTTGTTGTTCCCGCTCGGGGTGTAGATAAACCTGAGACGACGGGCCGAGGCAGCCAGGGGGAGCTCCGTGACACAGACAGATAAGACAAACGCCACAGAGGAAGAAGCGCTAAGCCATTGTAGCAGGCTATGAAAGTAGGTAATTAATGCGCGAAGAGGAGGCTGGACCGGGAGCACCTTTACAATAGCTGTTGTCTGCTTTTTTCAGCACCAAGGATAGAGGCAGGAGGACAGAAAAAAGGCGTCATGGGATCTGTATTGTAGTGGCCACAATGGAGAGAGTGAATGGACAAAGGATAGAAATATGTAGTTTGAGTATGAGGCTGTCAGAGCAGGAGATAAGACTGAGAGGAGGCCTGAGGGGAGCACTTGTTAAACAGACACACATACAATATGCTGACGGGCCACAAAAAGACTATTTATAGAGCTCAGCAGCAGTGCAGGCTGGGTTATAAATATTTTAAGTGGATAAATACAGACTCTCGCTTCAAAAGGTAAAGAAGAAGCTAACCACTCCAAAGTCAAAGGCAAGCCGTTTGATTTTGAGTTTTAGTTTTAACTTAAAGGCCCTATATTATACAAAGTTGACTCCTGTGAGCTTCTGTTATCCTCAAAAACACACCCGGAGTTATATTTTGTTTCACTCACATATGTTTGAGTAACTCTTTATCTGCCTACATCTCCAAAGCTGAGAATGCTCTGTTCCACCTTGTGAAGTTATTTTTTCATGTCCCAAGAAAAAATGAAAGCACACATTTTAAAAGGCTCACATTAATCTGTTTTCTGATCTCTGTTATAATGTTGTTTCCTTGTCACAAACACACCTTCACTAAAATCATTTGGATTATTTCAGGCTTCTACTGAACAAAGGGAAAACATAGAAAGTTGAAAACTACTGCTTCATGTCATCACAAGTTGGGACAGAGCATTTTGAGCTTTGAGAGGCAAACAGACTGTCGTGGGTTCTTTTTAACGAAAAGAAATAATATGGCGTAGTCAAAATATAGTTTGTGAATTTATTCACAGAAGTGAGAAAAAACAGTAAATAAATAAATAAAAAATAGATATATTTACAGGTTGTGGTAGTCTTTAAATAGCTCCTGAGCAGGTTCCTGCAGTACATACAGCTCTCCTTCTCAAAACACACTGCCACTCTGCCTCTGTGCAGATGGGAGCCCCCTTTTAAAGTATGGGGCTCTTAGCCAGGCTGATGCCACCCAGTACCTCCGATCAATTTCATTTCTCTCCAGCGACTAGGTCAGGAATCAAAATACTTAAGACAGTTTGCAAAAACCCCAGAAGTTGTAGACCATGCAGCGGCCAATCAGCGAGGAGCTGAACCAATCCAAGTTGCGATAGCAGACTGCATATGCCATCCTCCTTTGGACTTCCTTTATCAAATACAAACTTCACATTTTTTATTGCACATTTAATTCACAAGTTCATCTCGCAGAAACAACAATGATCACTGACAGACATGTTCTCTGCTTTGTTAGCTGTCGTGCCGGCAGTTACATGCATTACATACGTCACGACCAAATAGCAGCGATTGGTTAAATAAAAAAGTACCCGCCTACCGTCAAGCAAACGAATCCTAATGCTGCAAGGTCAGACGGTTTCCACAAAGTGAAACATGGACACACATGCTGAGGGGCGGCGGACATGGAGGAAAGTTTGAAACTGAAAGAAGGGCTATGGAGAAAGGAAAGTTTGTGGAGCAATCAAGCGTGCACCTCTGACTGTTGAGATGGAGATGTGTAGAAACCTCGGGATAGCGGTAAATAGCCAGTTAAATAAAACATCGGTGTGAGTGTGTGTACATGTATATCAGCACCCTGGCCTCCCCGTGCCGCTGATGGGTTTACTCTGTCACACAGAATAATAATAAAGGGTTACTCCAACATGTGTGAATCAAAAAAGCACAACTCCGGGAATGTTTTTGATGAGGTAGCACCATTATAGCATTTCTTAAAGATCACAAGAGTCAGTTTTGAATAATACAGACCCTTTAAGGTTCCATAACGCAAATGTAAACCTGACATCCCACATCTCTGTACAAATAGGTAGCAGTCGCACACCAAAATATCATGTAACAAAAGCCAGTTGAACGCCATGTCACGGACATACAAACTCAACAGGGAGGCTGCAGCCATCTCTCAAGGGCCCAAAGTTTGTGGAAAATCTGTCTGAAAAATTGTCATAAAAAAGCAACAGAAGCAGAGGGAGGAGAAGAAAACAATGCGCTGACAGACATTAAATATTGAACGAAAAGATGAGGCACACGGCTGTAAATATAGTGGCAGCTAACTTTTGATGGCCAAAACACAATAACTCTTCTTTCTTTATGGTTTCGCTTCAGAATTCCAATGACAAACTTTGGTATAGGAAAGATATTAGGTGTTCAGAAGCGGGTCTAGACTGTGTGCGCTGGAGGGATAGGCTAAGTGCTCCTTTATTGCGTTTGATAAAGACAAGATGTAATAAAGCAAGAACAGAAACGGCGTCAGTAAGTACATGGACATTTCTCTGGCAGCTTTGAGACAAAAACGGGAACTATAATTTAATAATTAAGATGACAATGCGTGATCAGATTCAATTTCCAGCGCTTTGTTAAATGTAGAATGAATCTTGGCCTAAATCCGCTCACTGGAACTTGTGACGCGTACTTAAAGATGAATCCAAACTGATTAGCACAAAGTTTTACAAGATGATCAAGAGAACTCATTCAAACACATTTTATTTGAGTGGTTCGGAGAAAACACGTGTCAGATGGAGTTATTACATTACAGCTATGGTCATGTGAACGCAGAGCATAGCAACAGGCCAAATCTGAGAAGGAGCTGTGGTGTAAGCAATAATAAAAGAGTCTGTTTGTAGCTTTAAGCCTAACAGGATCAGGCACAGGCCTCATGAGCCACTATGTAACTTTCGATTCCGTCCAAAGGTGGACATTGACTCTTGTGCTGTGGGGGGCAAACATTTTAATGTAAGGGCACTAGATTCAAGATTTAAAGTGCGTATTGTCATGTGCACAGTAAGGAAACAACTTGCCCTGTACAATGAAATTATGGCTTTACTGTCCACATCGCTGTGTATTATAATGCTATTATACATACAACAGTAAAGTCTACGCGGGCGGACGTGCGCCCATGTAGACTGTCGGGTGATCGCAGGTGAAAGGACCGGTGCAGAGCTTCAAGCCCCGCGGGGCTAAGTGCAGCCACCGTCTGATCACACCTTGCGGACATCCTGCTCCACGGGCTTGGGGTTCTCCCTCTCTCTCTTTCTCTCTCTCTCTCTCTCGAGTCCAAGATTAGTCCTAGTTTAGTCCTGGTTTAGTCCTACTGTACTCCTGGTTTAGTCCTAGTTTAGACCTAGTTCAGTCCCATTTCAGTCCAAGATTAGTCCTGGTTCGGCCCCGGTGTAGTCCTGGTGTAGTCCTAGTTTAGTCCTGGTTCAGTCCTGGTTCAGACTAGGATTCATATTTATTTCATACAATCCTTTTGTTTTATAGACATATTTAAAATATTAATACTTTTGTAAAGTAAATATTTGTATTGGCCATATTATAGACTCAGGCACTCGGGGCAACCCATAGACGGACCCAAAAGCAAACTCCGCCTATGGGTCCATCACCTGTTTGTTTCTATGGATATGTCATTGCTCTGCCGGGAATGTTCCACAATGCAGTATTAAACAGCTCCACCTTACATTTATTCAATTACAGGTGGTTTTATAGATACCTGGAAAAACAGACATTTTGACTGTGAGCGGGGTCACCTCTCCACAGATCTGACCTGTAACTTGGTCTGGTTTGGTCTCCATGAAGATAGAAAGGTTTAATACCATACTGTGAAACATTCCAGCCAAAGCAAAAACATCTCCATGGAGAAAAGCATTTCACAGACCCAAGACAAGTTACACACTGCACCTTCAAGTTATACTTCTCAAATGTCAATATAAGTCACAGTTTTGGGGCTCCTATGACATCTGGCAGAGGGCCTTGTTGAAGAGAGAAAATCTTTGGCTTGAATTTGATAGATTGTTGGATCAGAGTATATTCAAGATTACAGCTCTTATAAGATGTTTTGGATCTGCAATATTCAGTTACCCTCAGATTAGTCCAAGGAAAAAGCAAATGTGATTTTTATGTTGGACTGTTAGCAAACTAGTTATCATTGTGAAATACAGTTTAACAACACACTGGAGCACTTCTTGTATTACCACATCACGATATCATAAGGTGGAACAGAGTGTTTTGTGTTTGACAAAATAACTCTGTATGTTCCGTTAAGATATAATAATCATAATAATGCACAGACGCTATTAGTCATAATGTTCTTTCTGTTCAGTGAAAGTACAGCACAGTGGAAAGTCAAAGAAAGGAAGAAAAAACAACCAAAAAAGCTGTGACATGAGTTGTGAAAGGTTGCTGGTTCTCATAACCCTGTGGTAGCCCTTGGTCTGCTCAGACACTTCCATGAGCCCACATTATCCAGGTCACCTCTCAGGGCTGCTCCTCCGAGACACTCTATGGATTCAGACAAACTCTTCTCTGACACATAGCAATATATTTGTCAAATCCAGCGTCGACTGGAACTAATATCCAGACAGCAACTGACAACACCACACGGGCAACAAAAGATATAGCAATTTAGAAGCACTGTGTCATACCAGCGCTGATGAACACTTGCACACTTTCTTTTCACATCTAGATTATACGTTTCAAACAAGTCACAAGTTAGTCTCACTTTTAGAACAGACTTTATTGACACTTTGCGATGACATCATGTTGGGGCTGTTGTACAGTGCATCTCTATTGGCGGAAAGTTCAGCAGTTGCGATGGTGACGGAATGCACATATTATCAAACGCAGGTTAGTTTGACAATTGAAAAAAAATATATACAAACTGGATTCAAAACAGCATATTTTCAGGAGCTTCTGATCAATACAAGAGTTCATGGTCCTGTTTAGGAGCTTGTGACTTTAATTTTAAATGTGAGGGATATGTTTAAGCACAAACCATCTCACCTGTTGTACTTTCAACCAAGTCAGGTCTGTCTGGTCAGATTGTGTTAAAATAAAGTTCAGATTAAACAGCAACAGAGCTTCTAACAAAGTAGTGCTTTCAGTTGTCATCAGCACAGCATTCCCTAGAAGTGTGAAGCAGTCATCTACAAAGTATCTATAGAGGACAGGGTTAGACATTTCAAGAATGAATAATTAAAAATCCAATCATGCTTGTTTCCATGGAGATGTTACTGCTATGCCTGGCACGTTTGACAGTAAATATAAACCTTGCATTTATTCAATTACAGCTTCATTTTTATATTTCCATACACTACTGTACTGCTGTGAAGGGGCAGTCACACCTTGACAATTTAGCCAGCGTATGCCGATATATGAAAATTTCGTATGTCAGCATATGCTTATACGTACTGCATACATAGGCCATAAGTTGTAGGTACTTTATGCAATCATTGACACACGTTGACACACGTTAATTGTAAATTACTCATAAGTTCAAATATGTTGAGATAATGGCTAGTGTACCCAGAACTTATGAGTAACATGCTTTGAACCGATGTGTAACTTATATCGAACTTATCTCCAATGCATATTGACGTATGCAGACATCTTTGACATGACCACAGAGCTCACTGAGCATGTTTCTAACTTATAGCTGCCATATAATTGTGTATTGGCAGCTTGTAGGGAAACTGTTACATAAAAATGGGGTATCAGCTTCGTATAGCGGCTTCAGTATTCCTCCAGACTTCATGGTGAGTAGACTCCGTCGTATCACCCCCTACACATATCATCCGAGAGATGGAGGATCCGGCAAGGCTGAGACAAGAATACATACTAGCTGTCCTCCAAACTCTGCATGATTTCATCGATTTGTCACTGTACCAGTTGCGTGCCAGTAGAGCCAGAATGAATCGTGCAGACTTTTTATAGGCGATGACACGTGAGCATCGGTGATATGCTGCCGTGTGCTATGCATAAATTAGACTGTCGGGCATAAGTTGTGGACACTGGCAACACACTAAACATTAGTTGGTATAAGTTATATATAAGTTATCAAAATTGTTCTATACAAGTTATTAATATGTTATGTGTACAACCAACTCCTTATGAATACGCTATGTAAACGCCCAAAATAAAAAAAAAAAACATTGATAGTTCAGCTAGTAGGGAAATTCTGGTATGTCAGCATGCGCTGGCTAAATCATCAAGGTGTGACAGGGCCATGAGCATTCTGATCTGGCCTGTGTCTTAAACTGGAGTCACCTTCTTGTCTTCATGGTTCACGGTGTCTTCACATTTAAAGCAGACCTATTATGCCAAATTGACTTTTCAGAACATTTTACCATGTTATAGTTGTTTCCCATCACCATTTACTCATCCAAAGTTGTATTCGGAGTGATTCATGCATGTTTTCCTTTCAAAATATTTTCAATATGCCGTATTGCCGATCAACTCCCGCTTTCACAGCCTCCAGCGTACGCCTACTCTTTGTACTTACCTTGCACTCCAATTTTATTTTCTTTATCGATGATACACATTGGATTCTGCAAAATCGTATAGTTATTTTGAAAAAAAAAAAATTAAATGCAACAAATGAGAAAAAAAAAAAAGCAACAATACCTCAGTTATTTAAGATTTAAAATAACCCCCCTCATAGCCCCTCATAGATTATAACTGTATAGCAGACACAAGAACAATATGTTGGCATCATATTGTCGAACATTACAGTAATAGCACCTCTATGTATAAATAAGAAATTAGAGGACCTTCTCAGAAAAGTTACACAGTTCACCTTTAAAACATATAATGCAAATAATTAGTTATATAGCTCCCTTGCTGAAGTTTCTACTCTGAGTCATATTTGGCCATGACACAGGTTCTAACAGGGGGTGCAAGTCAAAAATAAGCAGATCTTTCAGTGAAGTGAAAACTACTGTATGTGATCTCAATAGAATACAGCCTTAAATAATAAGGCGGTGCCAAATTCTGAGAGACTAACACAAAATCAATATGTTTGACCTTGATTGAGCACCCCAATCACCCACTGCAACAGAGGCAGGAGTCAATCACACAACTTTGGCTCAGGTAACAAAATCTATATATTTATGCATCTTTTACAGTTTAACTTTGTGGGATTATGCAAACAGTAGAAATGTGAAACAGCAGCTAAATGATCTTATATATCTGTAATAATTGCTGAGGGATTTGCAGGCTCATCACTGGCAGTATTAGCATTATTTTGCATGAGCAGACCAGAGATTTCTATTTTGTCTGCAGTGGTAATTGTACATTTTGTCTTTTTATTTTTAAATCTAAATGTTGGCTGTAAGTTTAAATAACATTTGCAGTAAAGGTCAAATGTCTAGCTGGGTTACCTTTTTTCAGAATGTCATTACGGGCTGTAGTTTCCAACTGTTTCAGGACGCAAATTGTTGCAAACTGCTGTAGAAAAGATTCAAAGATGCAACACCATTAGAAGTAGACCCACAAAAAAAAAAAAAAAAAAACACTAAGTGAATGCTCCTCCACTCATGAGCAAGACGAAATAAAAGGAGTACTTAAGAATAGACCTATCAGATAATTACAGCTGGTAGTGACATGTGGTATTTGATTTAGGCTCTGGTTAAGTTAAGGCTACGTTCAGACTGCAGGGCTTAATGCTCAATTCAGATTTTTTGTGTGAAATCTGATGTTCACATTTCCAATTAAATGCGGCTTGTATGTGATCTCCAGTGAGAACATTAAACGGCCCAATGTGTCCCGCATGCGCACTGGAGGACACGATGACGTCAACCGCAGCGAGTGTGCTCTGTGTTTACGGAAGCTGTCCAAACATGGGCGACCTGGAGATTTTAAAGTTCCACTCGTACTGTAGCCAGAATATGTACAACTTACCTGTTGTAAGGAGAAGATCGAGAAGGAGAAGGTTTTTGGCCGTGGCGTTTTTTGGGGCAGTCTGTTGAAAGGAACGTGTGGATGTGGAGACGTGGCCAAGAGTAGTGGGATAGCAATGTGCTTCGCTTCAGTGACACAGAGCTCATTAACAATTTTCATATGACGAGAAGAACATTTGTGTACATTTGTGGCTTGTTGATAACGTGTAGGTCAGATGAATGTGCTTTGGCCGTTCAGACTGAAGTCACATGTCAAAAGATCGGATATGTATCGGTTTTAGGAGCTCATATCGAAGTGGCTTGTGTCGCATTTGAAACTAGAAAAGCACTCAGAGAGCGCAGACCTCCGCCAAGGACTACCCCCATTTTTATATAAATTGCGATAAAATCAGTCTTCTGGATCAGATCCGGATCAGCCTTTGGAATATGAAAGAGGATCCCATTGTCCATCCCTGAGTCAAATTTCATGGGGTTTGGTCAATAATTAACTGAGATATTGAGAAACAAAATTTTTGGCCCCATTTACCACAATGTTAACTAAAATTTCAAAGTGATCCAGAATCCAGGATTTCTTCCGGATCACCCCCAAAATGAAATCATTTCTTCCTTTTCACATTTCCAACAAATCCTGAAAATTTCATCAAAATCGGTCCATAACTTTTTGAGTTATGTTGCTAACAGACAAACAAACAAACAAACAAACAAACAGACAAACGCCGGCAAAAACATAACCTCCTTGGCGGAGGTAAAAATCGGATCTGTGTCATTGAGACTGTCATTAAAAGATCAGATACAGGTCATACTATAGGGGCGAAAAAAATCGGATTTGGGTCATTTCAGGCTGCAGTGTCAACGTAGTCTAAGAGTGATCAGCCTTTTTTTAAGAAGGCATATTTTTTGTCATACTTGGACCGTGCCTTTTTGTTCAATATAAACCACATTGTCTAAAACATACTAATAGGAACAGGTCTAATTTCATTGTTGCAAGCTGCAGAACTGACTATTTATAATGTTTCTGTGTTTAAAACTAGACCATTCTTAAAGGGGCGGATTTATAAAAAACTTTTTGGCGCTTTCTACCATTTTATAACATTCTCACATCAAAAACAATCACTCCCAGGCATTCAAACTCTCCAGTGCAATTCTATCCAATACTCAGCCCATAAGCCTGTCTCTCATGCTCCCACATGACAATTTTTCATAAAAATATGAAAACAATACACATAACAATACACTACAATTTGTCAAACCTGGTGGGATCTGCAGTAATTTCATTAGTGGACGGCACGCCAATTGCTTTGTGATAGTGCTCTGAAGGGGGAGTGATTTAGAGTGCCGAAAATTAAACCTTTGTTTTTAGTGAATATAGCCATTTAGAAAACATAAAATAAAAGGAAGCATGGTGATCTAAGTGACTGTGTGTTAGCAATTAATATCCCAAATGTAAACCTATGTGTGTCTGACCAAGAGGCAACATTTTTTCATCAGTTGCAATTAAGTACATGGCTGTGGGTGAGGATAAGTGCAAAGGTAGCACCTGATCTGTAAAGTATCAGTTATGTCTGTGTTTTACATGAAGCTAGTCCCTACATTCTACGTGTACATACATAAAGCCCAAGAAAATGTACTAAGAGAAGAGAGTTTAACAGTTAAACTAGAAAAGCCTATGTTTTTGTTTTGGGTTTTTTTTGTGTGCCTTGTTTTGTGCAAAATCAATTCAGATTCAAAGAACACCATGCAGTTGAGAGCTTTGTTTAAAGACTTTTTTATCAGTATGAAACAACAACTGAAAGACAGAGCTTTGAAAGAGGTAAGTCTCCATGAGAGGCGATGGCTGCAAATGTAACACTCACATCTCAACTGCGATACACTTCAAACCAAGCACATTATACTGGAAAACTATATTATCCCTCCTTTTCTTTCAATATCACAGTAAACAAGCTGCCATTTATTTTGTCCTGACTCTTTTAAAAAGTTACACACGAAATCTTCAGCCGTTATGTGAACAACTAATCCTACACATAACGCACGGGTGATTACAGATCGAGGATTCCTGGAATTGTCACTTGAGACATAAACATACAGGCATGTTGAAAAGGTATTAATATTTGCCACATGTCTTTTCCCAGAACTGTGCTTTTTCATGAGGCTAGGTTGTACTCAGCTCCTATGCATTATTTATGCCCTTGACAGAATAACAAATCACAACAGTGGTAATCGCAATCTTTTGACAACCACAAGAAAATGACATGTCAACACAGTGACAAGAGAATGTGTTCACAAAGCACAAAGCACTGGGGAAGTCAATGCACTGTTGACTTCCATAGACATAATCAAAAGGAATAAATACTATAATTATATACTGGACTAATCTCAAGAAAAAAAGATTGAAAAGATTGATTTAGAAAAACAAGATAGATGAAATAAAGATGAAAAACAACAAACAACGTCCATAGAAAAGCTTGTAAAGTTTTGACGAGAGTGGAGTTCGGCAGTCAGAGTAAAGCTAACAACAACTAGCATCCTAATCCTACACTTCCTGATACTCGAGCACGGTTAAAGTTACTCTTACCCTATGACAGGTTGGACTACTTTTACATTTTACTACACCACAGTTGAGATTATTTTATGCAAGGCTTTTGTAAAAAAAACATTTACTCTTGTTTTCCAGGTTTGGCCATTTATATGATAAGAAAACACCTTTATTTAGCTGAAATTGCATTTAAAGAATCAGTAAAAATGTGTTTTGGGCAGAATTCTCTCTATGATCAGTATGTTGTAAACTTCATGTATTTTTCAACATATTTTTCAACTTTTATTCACAAATTTTGACCCCAAGAGCTACTTTTCGAATACATGTACCGGTGTGGGACAAATTTTCTTGAAAAACATTAGAAAAATCAGATAAAGGGCATTAAATAACTAAATAAAGACAGCACTGTTGCTTCATTTTATACTTGGGAGTTTGTGCAGAGTAAATGTTACATACTTGGAAAAAATACAGTAAATATAATAATTATTTTCCTCTTTTTAACCATGGCAATAGTGTGCATATGTTCTTCTGTAAATTGCATATAGGAGTCTCTTTTGGAGCAGGCTGGTTGGGTTTTCTTTGGATTAAATAAGATTAGGGGGGCATTAAGAACCAAGAGCTTATAGTGCGGCAGAATTGCATTGTGAATGATAGCTATTAGCTGCAATCCCTTCTGGTGACTGTGGCTATAGGAGGATAATATGACCATGTGATTGTAAATGTAGTTTTTACTGTATGACTGCATTTGAAATAAGGCAAAACAAAGCCCAAGAAGATGTACTAAGAAAAGTCAATATGGTTTTGAGCAAATTCAATAAAAGAAAACCGTGCAGTTGTTTAAAGACTTTTTTATCAGTGCAAAACAACAATACCACAGAAAGAGAGAGCCTTAAAGTAGGTGTGTATCCATGGGCTTCAGGATGAGGAAAAAGTAGACAGTTGCAATAGTGATAAACAATTTAAAGCAGTGTTTCCCAAACTTTTTTTCTTGGGACCCATATTTTAAAAGTCACAAATGTTCACGATCCAAGTCAACAGACATTATTCATAAATCACAAAATACATTTGTGACCATTATTTAACCTTAATGAGGATATTTTATTGTTGACTGAGCAACCGTGTCTCTCTGAACAATTAGTATTGCTCAAGTTTTAAACAATGAAAAACAGTAATTAATGTTTCCCACAGAAAATTTGATTAGGCAAGTGAGGAGCGGGGAGGGGTGCACGCAGATTTATGTATATGTATATTGCAGACCTACATGCAGTTTGTGACAAGGAAACCCCCCCAAAAATCTCTTGCAACCCACCTGAGCGTCACAACTCAGTCTTTGGGAAACAATGATTTAAAAGTCCTACATTATGCAAAATAACTCTTCTCTCGGCACGATATTATTACAACATTCATCTCACGGTATTTATAGCGATATTTTGGAGAGGCTGATATAATTGTAGATAGGATTTTTTTTTTTTTTGCTTTTAAAATACCTTGATAAGATTTTGGTGTGAATTATTTCTGTCATAATCCCAAGAATTCAAGTAAAAGCATATTTATTCATGGTGTATGCACTGAAATGAATCACAGGATATGTAGTTCATGATGCTTATTAGCTACTGTTACTATTAAAAAAAAATGTATTTAAGCAAAAAAACTTGTAATTCAATATTATAGTGATGCCCCATGATATTATTGTGAAACGTTTGTCGATATGATATCACGATATTTTCCCTAGATAGTATTCAATCCAACAGATACCTTTTATCTCTTGTTTAGTAGAAATTGGAAATCCAAGGGTTGAAACTATCCAAATAATTCTAGTGAGGATGTATGGAGTTTAACAACAGAATGGAGCACTTTCTATATTACCATCTAACGTCACAAACTGTAACAACAAAACACAACTCCAGGTATGATTGTGATTAGGAAACAACATCATAACATAGATCGGAAAATGAGCCTTTTGAATCTTTTGAATGAATAAGGTACAAGCATGTCTCCAACTTCCTGTATCTCATTTAGAGTAAAAGCAGGTTAATGACAGCTGCCTTCAGACTATCAAATCACAAATTCAGAACCAGAGCTCAGCATGTGACAGATATTCATATAGAGGATTTATTATACCGCCGACTGATGTGCAAATGTATATGAAGTACTTGCCTTTCATTTGACGCAAGCCTGTCCCACACGGCATCAAAGTTACTGTCAAAGTCACCACGCACATGCATACATTATCTACCACTGCATGTGCGGAAAAGTGACTTCAGCATCAGGAAAGTTTTCTGATATTATAAAATGTACACGAGCTATCACAAATACTATGAACTTTTTTGTGAAAGTTAAGTATAACAGTGATGATTTTATACGCAGTAATGGTCAATAATGGTTCTGTTTTGAAAGGTTAACATAAAGATCTTTGGGAAGTTGAATGATGTAATGTTGTGAAAGTGTTTCCTGATCAAAGTTACCATATATGTCTTTTAACAATCACACCTGATAATGTTCAAAATGTGATGCAATTTAGTATTAAAACTTGCTACTGTTGCCACATACCACCAGCTTATATCTGCACACTGTCTGCATCTACGTCTGGGAAGTTTTTTGTAAAATCACATGTCACAGAACAATGGTGTTAAAATATAAATATCAGTGTGTGCTTTTAATACGCCCAATTATGAGGCTTCTGTTGTTGGGACATGGTTAAAAAAGATATGAAACAGCAGCCAGAAAGTTACGTTAAAATAGCATTAGGTAACACAAATAACTACACTTTTATAGCCTTAAAGGTGCACAGTGTAACTTTTCCATCATCTCCCTGTCTCTATGGAATGTTCCACAGTATTGCATTACACTTGTTTATCTCCACAGTATTCAAGCCAGCAGCAACCTTTTATTTCTTGTTTAGTAGAGATTGGAAATTCCAGGGCTGAAATTATCCAAATGATGCTAATGAAGGTGTGTGGAGTTTAAAAACACAATGGAGCACTTCCTGTATTACCATCTAACATCAGTTACAGCAGGTGACAGCGCAGGGTCAAGTTACATGTCACGTCAGTGGAGAGGCGAGCTCACACATAGTAAGAATGCAGATTTTTAGGTCAATAACAACCCATACAAGATGGAGAAGTTTAATGCCATACTGGGACACTCCACACAAAACAATAACATCACCATGGAGACAGGCATGCAGCAAACCCTTCACCAGAAAAGTTACATAGTGCGTCTTTATTAAAGCATGCATAAAGGCATTTTTCACAATGAACAAATAGTTTATTAAGAATTATTAGGTCTTAGGGACTACTTAATAATCTGTGTTCTAAAGCAAACCTTTAATTAAGCAATTACTGAAGCTGGACCATTCTTAATAAACTATGTCATGTTTTATTTAAGACTAATTAAAGTATAGTTATTAAAACGTGCTTGGGAGTATATTTCTTTTTTCCACACTGCGTGAGTGTTCACCAGAACTATACTGCAAAAACACAGACCTGTATGGATCTATATGAGACCACAGAACTTTAGCTTCACAAAAGCCTGTTACTTATACTATTACCATGGCAACATCACCTCCTCCCTCTCTCACACCTTGAGCTGAATGAGCACATCAGGGTTACAAGAAAAAGCTGGAGGCTTGACTCCTACTCACAATGTAAAGAACTGTGTGAACACCCTGATCCTGATGTTTCTGCATTTGCATCCGCCTTTATTTTGTTTTCACATTGTTAGACGAATGACTTTTGATCTAAACGTGTCTGTCTGTTTAGAGCACAAAACTACTTTGAGCACAAAAGTACATGCATTAGTTAACATTCATGTTAAAGTAGGGGATGCTCTAAATTGAGAAATACAATCCAATTAGCATGTTGGTGCACTTCCTGATACTCGGGCAGTAAAGCTCTTAATAATTAGATGCAGACAGTACACAGCCAACTTATTTGATAAATCCATATTAACATTGACACAGTTGTTGGCATTTTATTTTCTATTTGACCCTATACTAAACATGTCACACCTTCTTTTTCCTATGACACTACCAAAAAAACATCATCAAACAAGTGTTAAACAAAGTCAAAGTCTCTATCAACAGATTTAAGCTATAATCAAAGAATCCAAATATCTCATGGAGATAGGTGACAACATGGCATTATTGTGTTCAAATGGGCTCAGTTGTGCGATGGCTGGTGTTCGGGACATTCTCTGTTCCACTACAGCAGGTGGCCTTGTTATGCTCCAATAGTCTGTCACACTAAATGCCTCTCACACAAATAACTATGCACTGACTGCTCTCTCCCATTCCACATCATTGTCTCTGGGTTGAGATTTTATACTTCACAAATGTATCTGTTTTCCTTTCGTAGCAATGAAGTAAAACATTAGTTAAACATCTCTGTAGTATTTGGACAAAGCTCTCCTGTTCCCTTCTCAATCATTATCATCATGGGACTCCACAGACAGGTCAGTAAATAGAAATTTGAAATTATAGTAACACTTTATGTTAATATTATGAGGCTTATCACTAAACAATGTAAACTCACTATTTTGTGCACTTGGACTGTAATGAATCAGTTAAAACCTTGAAAATTGTAATGTGTATGTAGTGGCTCTAGCATCACAACATACTAATAGATTTAATAGATAATAGTATTTTGTTTTTCAGGATCATCATTAACGTTTCTTTGACAACCTCTCTTCCTCCTCCTGTCCTCATCCTAAACCTGCAACATCCAGGGTCGGCTGGTCAGCAGAGTGCAGCAAGTGCACCTCATACCCTAACTTGACCTAGATAAAACTATTTACAAAGTTGTTATTTTGTATTAGGCTATATTGTATGTAAAACTGAACAGGAATCTGTATAAACATATTTTTATCATCTTAAATGTGCTCATATCAATTATTTAATTGATTCATGGGTTTGTCCTTTGAGTTTGCTGGGTCGAACCGAACTCAATGGAGTTCTACGGGAGAGTCTGAGGTTTTGAGAAATTTGACATCAATACGGTGCACAGGAGAAAGCGAGGGAGATACACCGCAAATCAGAACCAGAGCAACAGACACACAGACACAGACCCGCCTCCAGGACCCGGGGAACTCACTTGCTGCTATGTCAGGCTTCTGCCGACTTGTTTCTGGGTGGAAAACGTTCACCTGGGCTTAAGTCTACCTGGTGCTCTAGTCTTAATATGGACTGGAGCTTTCAGATATAAGTGGGAAGTAGGATTTAGTTGTACAACCAGCTGGTGCATACGGTTCCCCGGACCTCTCGTCGTGGACCTGACTGGGTCGGGACTTGGATCAGTTTCATCTCTTCATATTGAACAATAATACACTTTTGGGGACAGAGCCAACAAGACAGCAGATAGAGCATACACTCTGCTTCAGTTCTCTGGAGAAGGTAACATGATTGTTTTCGTTAGTTTTGGGCAAATCTGAGGACAAAGCCTCACAAGAACTGCTTCGACTGTTCTGGTGCGCGCTCTAGGAGTAGCGCTGTGTGTTTGTGTAGTGACTGTAGCCTTTTATTGTAGATTTGCTGATGTTGTTGGGGCTGGGTGTGAGTGGATCAGGTTGTGCTGCTGCGTAAACTTTGTGTTTGGTTGTCCGTTGTGCCCTGATTGTGATAACCAAACATAGTGCAAGCGTAGGACAGGGGACTGATGAAATATAAGACAAATTATTTATAATCATTCAAGATATAGTTCAGCCAATATTGACCAAAATGACTTTCTTATAATCCTGTATAGCCTATATATAATACAGATATTTAAATTTTGGCCTAGACACCCCCCAAAAAATTATACCACCAGCCACTGGCAACATCATCTATGATCAAAAAAAGTTATTTATTTTCTTAACTGTAAATGCAATCACAGGCCTAGAGTTTTCTTTTTCAAGAGGGAACCTAACCCACCTAACTTTATCCTATGGAATATATGCATAAGGAAAAGATATGGCTCTGCTTTAAGGATAGCATGTGCATATTATTAAACAGGGGGTATTATGGTAGAAAACTAAAAAATCTCATTTTGCATGTTCTAATGCTGTACCCTCATCAAAAACATGTCTGAAGACATTTAAGATGTAATCCAGGCATGTTTGTGTATTTAACAATCTCTCCCGGGCACTAGTCAAATCCTCCTTATGGTTATCTTAAAGATTCTGTGCAATTCTCAACCCACAAACCTACATCATCCATGCTCCCACACGACAATTCTCCATAAATATACAAACACATGACACAAATCTGTACACAGCAACTTCTTCACAAACCTCAAGTGATGTGCAGTGGTCTCACTGATTGTTTTGCAATAGTGCTCTGAAGGGGGATTGATGTAACAAGGGGAGCAAAAGGACTTATAAACTTATAAAACATGTTAATACCTTGTTTTCAGCAAATATTGCATTTTCAAAACAATAAAATGTAAATATCTGATGTGTTAGCCGTTAAAGCCCCATAGAAGTAAAATAGAGGATGTACTTTCTATAATGTAACTTCACCCACTACAGGTCCTTGTTCAGCTCTTGTTTGAAGTGGGCGCTGTTTCTGACAACCAACTCTCGGAGACTTTCAATTAGCCCCTAACTGGATTTTTAATGAACGTTGTCTGGTTTCATAAAGGGGGAGCCGGTGAGTCAATGGCGGAGAAGCACTCGTCAAACTGCTGCTAGGGCCTGACGCTTTTTTAACAGGCTAATCACAAGTTGGCATCACACTGATAAAGGGGAGTGTATGATTGGAACAGTGGAAAGAAACACCCCGCAGTGGCCATGTATTGGTGAGTGCTAGAGGCTGTAGCTGGCTGAAGTGCCCCCACAAAGTGCAAAGCTTTCCTTCACAGCATCACGGTCTAATTTGGGTCAGAATCTCCATATGTACAAGGCATCAACAGGGCTCAGCTTATGTTTTAAAGATCTGCTAAAGCTGCTCTCTGTGATGCAATACTTCTTGTTGTGTGTTTGGGATAAATGAGCTTGAAAAAAATATCACAATTAATTGGATCATAATTGAAATCACAATTATTTGAAAGAGTTATTGTGTATTAAGTCATGTCATAATGTTGTTATCTCATCAAAAGTGTTTGGTTAAATTCACACATGTTTGAGTAATTCTTTATTGAAGCAGTTGTATTGAAGTGAGCAGCTACTTTTTACCTTTTGTTCAGTAAGAACTGGCAATTCCTCACCTGAAAATATCCAAATTATTCTGTTGACGGTGTATGGAGTAAAAACACAGTGGAGCACTTCCTGTATTACCACGTGACATTACAAGGTTCATCAGAGTGCTGTCTATTTGCCAAAAGTCAAAATATTCAAAGTTTGTGTGTTGAACATGTGTGAATGTAACAAAAAACAACTTGAGCTATGTTTTTGATGAGGAAACAACATTATAACATAGACCAGAAAGTAGCGTAATATGGACACAGTGTTGTTTGTACAATATGTGTGTTTCAGTTGTGATTCATGTCCTTCAAGCTGTTGTAGATAATATAGTAGGTTATTTTGCTCAGGTTTTGGGGGGTAAGTAGCCAGGCTGGTGCCGCCTAGTGCCTCCACTCAATTTCATTTCTCTCCAGTGACTAGGTCAGGAATCAGAATACACTACATGGTTTGCAAGAAACCCGGAAGCTGTAGAGTGCGCACTGGCCAATCAGCGATGAGCTGTGAAGCCATGAAGTTCATCACCACTGCTGCACCACAAAAGGGACTGTCTGGGTCCCTTTTGTGGTGCAGCACAACAGTAAACAAAGCGATCGAGATGGATGTAGACGAAGACAGACATTCTGTGCTGAGAACAATTCTCAAGATCGAGGATTTAAAGCTGAAACAAAGAGAATGTTTGGTAAATTTTATCAAGGGGAAAGACCTTATTCCCCTTCTTCCTACTGGATTTGGTGCATTACATACATACAATGGTTAAATAAAAAAAGTACTCGCCTACCGTCGAGCGAACAAATCCTAATGCTGCAAGGTCAGCCGGTTTCCACAAAGTGAAACCGGCTGATGAATCAGTCTAGAGGGCAGGACCCATATCGTTCAGAACAACATTTTAATTTCTGTAATTTTCACATATTTTTGTTCCAAGTGTAATCACAACTTTGATTAATTGCACAGTCTCATTCATGCTTCACAGGATTTGTGTGTGTGCTTTTACTTACTTATAATCTTGCCTCAGAAAGTTGTTAGAAAGTTGCATCTTTGACTTCCAAGCTCGGTCCTTTCAGTGCAGTTTGCATGCTTCTCCCCGTGTCTGGGTTGGTTTCCTTTGGGCTCTCTGGTTTTCCCCATCAACCTAAAATGTACAATAGGTCAAATCTTCAAGTTAATTTAGTCCTGACCAAGACTAACTCAAGATTTGGAGAAGGGTCCCTCTGCTCCTGACAGGCTGCCCCTGGGTCAAATACAGAGAACCTTAAAATGTATTGTAGACATTTATACATGATGGTAAAACATTTAAAGTGAACTTGAACTTTCTGATTAATAATATTCAAGTGTACTTTTCTATCATTTTACTCTTGATCCATGAAAAGCACCATTAGTGGAAAAATTTCACATTCTTGCCAATTTCTGACTTGTCGCATTTTCAAATTGTGCCTCCGCATTTAATTTCCCTTTTGTTCTGCAGATTTGCCTCTATCATCGCTGCAAAAATCCATCACTTTGCAACAATAAGTGCATTCATACCTTTGGCGCAGTTACCCATAATGCATTGCGGGGAAGGCACAAGGCTATGGGAAACAATATGCGCTCATAAATCAATAGCAGTTGCGCAGGCAATGAGGCAGAGCGCGGGACAATTGGAGGCAGGGGACAGCTCTGCGGACTTCTCGGAGAGGGGCCCTGGTTCTGTATAGTTCATGACAAATTAAGGTCATCATTAAACAAACGTCCACCCAAGCTGCAACTGCGACAAAAACAAGGATTTAACAGGGTGGATGTTTGCGATGTAGA
Source organism: Boleophthalmus pectinirostris (assembly GCF_026225935.1). Taxonomy (NCBI): domain Eukaryota; kingdom Metazoa; phylum Chordata; class Actinopteri; order Gobiiformes; family Gobiidae; genus Boleophthalmus; species Boleophthalmus pectinirostris. The sequence continues at coordinate 18,913,409 of NW_026570971.1, read as the reverse complement.
GTTATCTTAAAGGTCCTGTTTTACCCAAGAGTGAGTCAGAGCTTTAAACCATGGTAAAATGTTGTTACCTGATCAAAAACATACTGGAGTTGTGTTTTGTTTCATTCACACATGTTTGAGTAACCCTTTATTATTAGTTTATCAACATTTCCAAAGCTCTAAATGCTCTGTTCCAACCTTGTGATGTCATTAAGTGGTAGTTTAAGTTAACTTTTGTTTAGCAGAAATTAATTCAAATGATTATAGTGAAGGTGTATGGAGTTTAAAAAGACAGTGGAGCACTTCTGGTATTACCACATGACATCACAAGGTGGAACACGGTGTTTCCTGTTTGAGAGAAGAAATCAGCCTAAATATGCAGGATGTGTGTGTTAAACATGTGAATGAAACATAACACAACTCCAGGTCTGTCTGTGATGAGGAAACAACACTATAACATAGATCAGAAAATAGCCTAATATGGGCCCTTTAAATGGAATTGAAGTTGGAGCAAACCATGAGAATCTTTTAGGTGACTTGGTTTGCCAAATTATTGATTTTTCTTTTCAAAACATTCATGTATATAAGTCCACTTGACTCTATATTAAACGTTCTTTTGCCTTTTGGCTGCTCCGCTACAGCTAAACCACTATAAATCAATTGCAGCTCCAGTTCTGACTTCTAAGACTTGAAACTTTAGTGGAAATGTTTTCAATACTTACTGTGACTGTGAATCTTTGTGTTTTGGGAAGGCATAGTCAATTTTTTTAATGTACTTTTTTCTGTTTTTACCAGCAAAAAGACTACTGTTATGAATCTAACAGAAAATGTGGTTATTTCTATTGTCTGAGAAAGTGGATTATAACTCTGTGGTAATTTGTTCTCTTCATTTGACCTGTCAGTCCAACTTGTCAGGGCTAGTGGATAACTGTGAACAACTAGTACAAAGAAGAGGTTTCAAGAGATCTGAGGTAACAGTGTTACCCATTAGCCCCTGCGCCACCATTATAATTTTAGTCAAAGCGGCAAATCTTGCTGTGAGATCTTCAGAGAGCTGAGAATGATCTGTGTGTTTACCTTCCGAGAAAACAGATCTGACAGGAACAAAATGTCTTCCCGAAAACACCGTGTTGTGACGATAGACTATGATATAAATAGCTTCAGGTTCCATTGACTCTGACTCCACTTGACTTTACATTAAAAAAACTGTCACCCCTTTCTCTGTAACTGCAGTGAGTCTCATCATTTTGGTCTTAAAATGTTCTCTGGTTCTCCTGGTGTTTTTATTTCGCCATTTTGTCTGTATATGAATTCCTACTTCTAACAAAGAAATAAGCTCCAAATTCACCTCTAACTGGAGACGTCATCCTCCCTTAGTCCGCTCTTTTATACAGTCTGGTCGTGACTCAGGGTTGTGCCTCCTCCCCTCTCCTCTTTAGCACGTGTTTATTGCATCAGTGTATTCATCTGTACAGAGCCGCCCTGTTGTGTCATGCAGAGGAGTATCTCCGTGATCCATGACTGTCCTTAGGCCTGTTCCCGCTCCCACACACAGACTCATCTGTTCAGGTCACTACGAGATAAGATTTACCTTTAGATTGATGCTATGTGTTCTTATATCGCAAACACTACATGAATCAGTAAGTGGATGTTTAAGGTACGCAGCAGCCTGTGTCGTATATATATCTCACTATGTCAAAACTAAAATATTACAGACGCACTAATTCAGCTATTTCAGTTTCAATTTGATACTGATTGATAGAAATCTGTCAATACTTGATACTACAAACTGATACTAAAGCAAAGAAGTTATCATTATGTAGGAGAACAAAGCTTTGATGAATACCGGTCATTGTAATTCTGGACTTTTCACCTTCATGTGCCTGATCGCTGGGGAAAAGCAAATTGTTAGAAATAAATAATTGAATCACTAAGTTACTTTTTTGGTTGACCACAGTTAAATCCGCACTTGCCTGGACCCGTTAACATTCCACCCATTACCCGCCCATGCCTGTGATAAATCGAGGTCAGTCCATTAGTCCGACAGCTCAGTGGTCCAGGATTAAACCAGGACTAAACCAGGAGCCGTCGATCCAATCTCCTCCGCTGATGGTTTTCTGTAATAAAAACACTAGAGTCTCTCTCAGTCTGGTCCATCGTTCTGGGAAGAGGCACTTGTTTCCAGGGCAACAGAAGCCTTGGACACATGTCAAGTATTTTTCTCCCGTTCGTCATTCATTTGATTCACCTGACCCACCCGTGTGTAATCACTACCTGTCGCATACCCACCTCAGAACGTTAAAACCTGCCCGTTTCAGCAATTACTTGTGGGTACCCGACCCGGTGCAGGATTCTGCTCCACAGCTCTCTCTGATTTGTGGTAAAGAAAGTGCTCTGGGTGAGTTTGTAGTAAATTTAACATAATTTGTGGAAAATGATCTACATATCAGCTCAAAAATATCAGCAGAGCTTATCAGCCAATGGTTTGTAAAGAATCTGTATCGGCATCATAAAAAATCCATATCACTCGATCTCTAGTTTTTATCACTAAAAAAGACCATAAAAGTTACATAGTGTACCTTTAAAACAATAGCCAAACTACAGCCGCGAGATAAAACCCATTACTTCCCATCTGCTCCAACATTACCAGCCGACACGTGACTTATAGTGCCATTATCTCCATGTCCCCCACACCTCTACGCTGTGACCTCCTGCGTATCCCTGCACATGTGGACCCTCGGGGGGCGCTGTTGCGGTCATAAATATTCCTTGTGCCTTGGTTCTGTGACAGGCGGTGCTCGGTGACGGCTCACACCACAATCCAAAGCTCTCTCTTACATCTCTGTCCCTGCGAGACCTGCTTCCTCCTTTGATATATCCCTAATGGCTGGATCGGCGCTCGCGTTTGTGCGGCGTGTGTGCGTGTAGGTAATGGCCAGCCATCCACATCCTGTATACACTGACACATTGAATTATTGTAACAGTGAGTGGTGACATTCTTTACATGGGGCTTTAAAGAATGCTAAGGGAGCGCACATAGGCTAGCACATTTGGGGAACGGGGATGTGATTGATGTAGCAGCATTAATTACATGTATTTTTAGCCCCATGCAGTTCTTTTGTGGACATGAAAACAGACCCTTGTGAACCATTACTGTCACACTTTCAAGGTTCTCTTTCTTCAAATAAGAGGCTCATTATCCGACATCAGGGCTCTGCGATGCTGCAGACATGTGGGTGCTCACGGTCAAAGGAGGAACAGGGAGGGGAGTGGAAAAGACCAACAAAATGATGTTTGTTTGTATGTTAGAAGAAAAATTATTTGAAACATTAATTTCTCTTTTAAATGATTTTTCTTGCTAAAGTTATTATTGAAGATTTTTAGAAAAATAAAGAAAAAAAAAATAAATATAGCAAAAATGTACTAAATAGAATTTTTACCTGAACTTTAACCTCAATATAAATAAATTACCAGATAATAACCAGCAGGAAATGTTGGACAAACAGGAAATTGTGGTCTACTAAATAATTGTGTACTTATACCACATATATCTGTATACAAAAATATGAAAATTTAGATACTTTTTATGTTCTTAAGATATTTAGAAAACTATAACTCAGCTGTTTTCAATAGGTAAGGCCCGCCTCTCCTGGGGGGCGCCAAAGAGCCACTGGGGAGGCACGACACACACAGACTAAACCAGGACTGAACCAGGACTAAACTAGAACTAAACCAGGACTAAAACGGACCTAAACCAAAACTGAACAAGGACTGAGTGTCAGAATGGGCCCAGAAGGGCGAAAAGACCAGTGCAGAGCTCCGCGCCACACGGAGCCAAGCGCAGCCGTCACCCAATTGCGCTTTGCGGACACCCTGCTCGACGGGCTCTAGGTTCTCCCTCATTCTCTCTCTCAAGTCCAAGATTAGTCCTGATTTTAGTCCTGGTTTAGTCCTGGTGTAGTCCTGGTTTAGTCCTAGTTTAGTGCTGGTTTAGTTCTGGTGTAGTCCTGGTAGTCTTCTGTTAGTAGTCCTGGTTAGTCCTGGTTAGTCCTGGTTTAGTCCTGGTTTAGTCCTGGTTTAGTTCTGGTGTAGTCCTGGTGTAGTCCTGGTTTAGTTCTGGTTTAGTCCTGGTTTAGTCCTGGTTTAGTCCTGGTTTAGTCCTATTTTGGTTGCAGGCGGATGGGATTTTGGGCAAGGGTGGGGTTTGGCTGTTTTTACCTACTCTAAGGGGAGACTCACATTCACCCAAACCCCTGCAATAACTATTTCAAATAGCAGACATGTAAATAGGAAAGGAAGTGTTGAAGAAATAGGAGACTGGGTGTAGATATACACTTACACCTATATTTAATCATAGAAAATATTAAAATTGCCTTCAGTCTATTCATTTTCATTTCAGTTACAGTGTTTTCCGCAATATTAAGTTAACAAACGTGATATGTTGTGGCCCCTCTGGCTGTTGTGGCCCCTCTGGCTGTTTTCAGTGTTCTGTTACGAGGACCTTGCAGAGTGTGAATCTGAATAGTTGTTCTTGCAGTGTAGCCTCAGTCACCCACTGGGAATGGAGCCAAAGAGCACATCACAAATGCCCGCAAGGAGGTAGATTTTCACCCCCAGTATATTCTCCGCCTTTACAGTGCAGGGCCCTCAGGGAGTGCTCTGCTGTACTCTGTCATTCAGGAAGCCTCTTGGAGGGACTGTTTGTCAGGCTTGTTTTTATACAGCAGAGGTGGAAGTGTGAAATGACTGTAATTGGATGTCATTTGCGCAATTTGTAATTATGGGGGCTATTGCTGACTTTCAGATGATGGTCACAGATTTAATAAAGATGAGGACAGCTAAAATGAATTAAAATGCTGTTTTTTGGGCAGTTACCTTTTAGAAAGCCTATTTATGAAAAGTCTCTTATGAGTAGGAAGGAGTATACTCTCATCTACGAGCATGACAGCATCTTATCTAGAATCTGAAAACCATTCTGTGACTTGCATTACTTCCTGCTCCGGTCTTTTGATTCACAGTTGTGAGTAAATCCTTGTAAGAAGTTGGATAAGAGGTCGTGACAGGGGGCATTTGGTCTGATTTATCTCAAATGTACTGATAATACAATTAAACACTTCTCTCATAATGATATTTATTCACTAATTAGAGCTCTGCCTTGGACTATTTCACATGTGACTGCAACCCTAACCCTACATCCTTTAAAAGTAAAAGTACAAGAACAATCTAGATGTGTTTTGCTCAAAGACATAATAACAACAGCTTGAATTAAAAGTATTCAAACCCAGCTTTTATTAAGTGATACCTGACGTCTTTAGAGTTCAGCTTTTCATTTCCACCTTAAAGATCTTATATTATGCAAAATCTGCTCTTGTGAGCCAGAGTCCTGCATGGGTCAATTTTTAGAGACTTGCAGCCGCAAGCTCCGACACAGTACAGCACCACACCCACCCGTTAACCTGTGATTATATCAGGGTCAGCCCATTAGACTGACAGCCTAACAGTCCAGGACTAAACCAGGACTAAACCAGGACTGAACCTACACCGTGTTATTGTTAGTGAATTATAAATATACACACACCACAACCGCAGAACCAATTGCCAGGACTACACCAGGACTAGACCAGGACTACACCAGGACTATACCAGGACTACACCAGGACTACACCAGGACTACACCAGGACTACACCAGGACTACACCAGGACTACACCAGGACTACACCAGGACTACACCAGGACTACACCAGGACTACACCAGGACTACCAGGACTACACCAGGACTACACCAGGACTACACCAGGACTACACCAGGACTATACCAGGACTACACCAGGACAGGACTACACCAGGACTACACCAGGACTACCAGGACACCAGGACTACACCAGGACTACACACACCAGGACTACACCAGGACTATACCAGGACTACACCAGGACTACCAGGACTACCAGGACTATACCAGGACTACACCAGGACTAGACCAGGACTACACCAGGACTATACCAGGACTACACCAGGACTACATCAGGACTACATCAGGACTATACCAGAGGACTACACCAGGACTACACTAGGACTGAACCAGGACTGGACCAGGTCGAAACCAGGACTTAACCATGAGTGCAGCTGCTGAGCCGATCTCGTCTCCTGATGGTTTGAAGTAATAAATACATTAAAGTCACTCTCTCAGCCTGGTCCATTGTTCCGGGAAAAGACCGGGAAATGGCACTTGTTTCCAGGGCAACAGACGCAAGACAAGTATTTTTCTCCCGTTTGTCATTCTTTTGATTCACCTGACTTGCCCGTGTGTAATCACTAACTGTTCGCATACCCGCCTGTAAAATCCCAGAATATTAAAACCCAACTGTTTCAGCAAATGTTTGCGGGTTCCCCGACCCGGTGCAGGACTTTGTTTTGACCTTTAAGGCATGTTACCTCCTCAAAAACATCCCTGGATTTGTGTTTTGTTTCATTCGTACATGTTTGAGTACTCCTTATTAGTCTGTCTACATTGCCAAAGATCATAATGCTCTGTTCCACCTTGTGATGTCATGAAGCAGTAGTTTTCAAGTTAACAGCTACCTCTTAATCTTTACCAGAGAGCTGTTAACCTTTAGTTCAGTAGAGATGGTCAATTCCAGGGCTGAAATCATCAAATGATTCTAGTGAAGGTGTATGGAAAAACACGGTGGAGCACCATTTGAAAGAAGATCTCAGCTTAGATATGCAGGGTTTGTGTGTTAAACATGTGCGAATGAAACAAAACACAACTCCAAGTCTGTTTTTGAGGAGGAAACCACATTATAACATAGATCATAAAATAGTGTACTATGGTCCTTTAACAATGCAGAGGGTATAGACAGAGTAATTTCATTAGCTGTTCCGTCTGTGATTTGGTTATGGAGGTGAAGCCTTCCGTTCAGCAGGACACCAATCAGTTCTGCTTAAGATGGTAATTTACCCTCTTTAAGTGATACCAATCTTCCGTCTATGCTGCCTGCTGATAATTGGGATGCAGCCTGTTCCTCTTCAGTGGCGAGGGACAATTATCCCAATCTCCAATCAGACAGGGGAGGATCCAGGACTCATGGTTTAGAGAAGCTTGTGTTGACTGTAAATAGACCCTCCTAGTGTGTGTAAACAGCACAGCTATATTGAATAGGCTGGCACTGAGTTTTAAACGGAGCATAATCTATTTCCAAGGGAGAAATTAGAATTAAAGGTGCACTGTGTAACTTTTTGGTTGAGGGTCCGTCACCTGCTTGTTTCTTTTGGATATGCCATTGCTCTGCCTAGCGTGTTCCACAAGACATTAAACTGCTCTACTTTATTTTTATTCAGTTACAGGTGGTTTTATAGCTCAACAAATAAGTAGAAAAACAAGAGTTCTGACGCATGGTTGCCTCTCCACAGATCTGACCTTGGTCTGGTTTGGTCTCAATGAAAATAGAAAATAAATATTCCAGACAAAGCAATAACATCTCCACTGACAAATGCATTTGATGGACCTTCCACCAGAAAAGTTATACAATGCACTTTTAAGGCTCATTTATGATAGATTATATACTGTATGTTATGTTCTACAGCATTTTAATTAATTTTAGGCTGAGTCCTTTGTGTTGCTCTGTTTGTAATCTGGTCCATCTCCCCAGAATATGTGGAATTTTAGTAACGGCGCAGTACATGGGCTGACCACTGGGGGCAGTAGTGAACACAGCACAAATTGTGAAAACTAAACTTTTAAAAAACGTGACTAGACCAGAATGAAATGCAAAACAAATTAACGTGCCCCTCTCTTCATTTTCTTGAGTCAATTTTATGTGTTTTGTTCACTTGTCAAACTGACTTTTAGCATCCTCTGGTGGTTCTTTAGGAGAATGCAGCCGTGACATGAATAAATACAGTGACCGTTAGTACGCATGGAAAGCACAGGTCTGAAGTAAGAACGTGGAGCATGAGAGCCTTTAGACGGCGAACAGTGCAAAAGATGAATATTTAAGATAATTTCGCCAACTGAAAACCTTTTGTGAATAATATCAGTAGAAATAAACGGGTCAGTCTTTATGCCCTGTTCGCTTAATTAGGAATTAAACTAAATCTACTATATAATTAAAAACATTATAATGGTAATGATGGCTATTGTTCTTTTCAGTGGTGTTAACGTACACTTCCATATACAGTGATTCAGATTAGCTGGTACAAAGGTGATTAAAGGCATTATACTTGATCTGAAAAAAAGTGGCTCCTCTGTAGTGGCTGAAAGTTATTCCTCACTTATTTTATGCACTCCAATGATTCTTATTACTCCTATGATGAGTTTGTAAGGCGTTTCGTAACTGTCAAAGCACACTTTTGGATTACCAGACAATAAAACGCTTAATAAGAGCTGTTTACAACATATCTGTACAGGGGTAAGGTGAAAACATGAGGAAAGTGCATGTAAATCTTACAATTTAGCTATTTACAGTTATTCAATGTATGCAATTATGTATGTAGACTATTTTTCCTGGGTTCCCTGTTGAAGGAAATATTTATGAGAATCACAGTAGCACAGTCATTTCATTTGATTTATGTTATAGTCTGTAAAATCCAGCCTTTACTTATTTCTAATATAATGAGTTGAGTTCAATTGAAAGAACTAGAACTGTACAGATCTCACAATATTGAGCAACACAACATCTGACCATATCACAGCTCAGCATACACTCACTTTAAGGCAATATGAGATTTAGTCAAAACACGACAGCTTTCTGAGGCATAAAGAATTAATTGTACACGGTAAAAGCGGCCATATAGAGCATGCAGTGTTTTTGAATTATTCACAGTTTTAGCTGAAAATCATTGCCAACAGCTCACAGTAGGGATCCTACATTTAGAGATAACTCCAGCTGTAGCTTCAGGGCGAGCAAGTACTACACACACACACACGCACGCATGCACACACGCACGGGCAAACTGGAGTAGCCTCAGCCCAAGAGGAAGGCTCACACATCTTCTGGAGCATTCATGAATCTTAAATCGGCCCCTGCTTTGACACATACAGTAATTACATTTGTTTGGAAATGTGTTTTCCAGGATCAAATCCAAGATGACTTTAAACTTCATTATAGTCACTAACATGAGCCGCCATATTTGATATTTCTTGAAAAATAGATGATAACATGATTCCATGAGCCATTATTCCATACAGATCAATACTCAATATCCATGTGATTGATTTATAGACTAGAAGAGTATTAAAGCAGCAGGGGACTAGAGGCTGTGATATTTGACAGTAAGCGGCAGACATATAAAGGCCAGTCCAAAGCATACAGTTTTCACTGTTCAAAGAGCAGACCAAAAGACTCCTTCCTCTTGAGCAGTGAGCCGGGCACAGCACAGTGAATACCAATGCAGTTTCCTCTTGGAGCATAAATGCTGTTATTGTTTTGATTGCTGATAGTCAAGGTTATGAGCCGGCAGTAATAAGAGGAAAAGTGGTGAGGTAGCGGTTCCTCCAGTAAACGTTCAGCTGTATGAAAAAATGCTGTTTTACTAAAATGACGAGGAAAGAAGAAGATGTTTAATAATTACACAGTTTGGAGAAGTAGTAGTAGTAGTGATTGCTGAAGTTGTAGAGTAGAGAAATAGTAGTAGTACTGTGAGAAATCCTTTACAGTTGTGTCCTCGAGCAAGACTCTTCACTCACTTCGTCATAGCAGTGTTCTCCGTGAAATATGTTGCCAAACTTCCGTGCTACTGACTCCAATGTGCTGGTGTATAACTGAGGCGCTGGATTACACACAGAACATGTTCAATTGCAGTTACAAATGTGACTCACACATGGATTCTATTTGTGTTAACCAACTTTGAAACTTTGAAAACAGAACAAAACATGTGTCCAACGTGAAACTTATAAAAGCCAGCTGAATACTCTAGACTGATTACACCAGCTCATGTGTGCGTGTGTGTGTGTGCGTGTGTGTGAGCGTGTGTTACAGGCTACAGAACAATGGATCTTGATTAACCTCTTGAGCCTCTGGCCTTAGTCCAATCACACCGGTCGCTTGGGCTGCCTCCGCTCACACAGAATTAACTCATGAATTACACTAAGCTGTGGTTTTATTATTCCGCCATGATAAAGTCATTACCCAGCTGCCTCGGGGGAGAGGGAAGATTGCATATACTGTATGTAGTCTGTCACAGTAATATGGAGGCATCAGCTCTGAGGGACAAGTGATTAATTGTTAAGTAAAATATAAGTGAACGTGGGTGCTATCCAAGTTATATTATGAGCAACATATGCAGACTAACCCATTACTGCAATAACCAAAGCAACGGTTCAATAAATGCAAGCTTTGTTAACTTCTTTATAATTTGAAATATCCGTTTATATACCTAGAAGTTATTCAATATAAAACCTACAATGATTTATTCTAAAAGGATTAAAGGTCCTATATTACATAAAACTGACTCTTGGAAGCTTAAAGTCGTCTTATAATGCTGTTATGGAAGATAAATTGTTCCATTAAATCTAGAATTTTAAATATCACTGAATTTCTCACTGAAAAAAGGATGTTTGGATTATTTTTATCCTGAATTTGAGTTGCTGAAATTTTAAGTGTACTTTTTTCAGTATATTTCAAATTTAAAATTAAAATTTCACCTTTTAAATATTCAGTGCAGATATTTTCAAGTTCAAAAACTCAGTCAAAATTCAGAGTGTAAAATTTGCTGTTTCCTATTGGCTGTTCTCTTCTGTCGGTGAGGTTTAATTCTGAGCAATCAGATCGGTTCACTGCACCATTTCCTGTTTGTTACTAACCCTGCGTTCGATTATCTTCCAACTCCCACTTGAGCCTCGGATTTGACATCACGTCCGAGGTTGAAGCGTATTATTATGTTTTGCGTGTTGGACTCGGAGAGGAGCGTGTAGCCTCACCACAACATCGACTACCAAACCCATAGACAGTGATACTGACGCAGTAAGGTACTGCAGTAATATGAGTGACTGAAACTGTCATTTAAACCACCCAAGTGTGCAAACACATTGAAAACACTTCATATTTACGCATCACAGTGGTCGGAGCACAGCTTGGCTTCTGACTCGGAATGCTTGCTCGGTCTACTTTTCCCCCATCGAGGTCCAAGTCACGCTGTCCCAGGAAAAGGGGCGTGTCACGCATGTTGCTAGGCAACAAACTGCCTCGGAAGAATGCAGGGTCAAAGAGAGGAGGTTTTGATGAGGCTAATTCTGACCAACCAGGGATCACTGCACTAAATTACTGTTAGATCGCATTTTCACTTTGGATCGATTGTTTCTGCCTTGGCCTCTTGGATCTTTGCTAAGAATTTTTTTCACTGCGAATGTTACACTCTGAATTTTGACTGTTGAATTTTAGGGCTTAAAAATATTTGTGCTGGATATTATAAAAGGTGATTTTTTTTTTTTTAACTGACTGAATTTTAAACACTTAAAATGTACACTTAAAATGTCAGCAACAAAAACTCAGAATAAAAGTAATTCGAACATGTTTTTTCTCAGAGTTAAAAAATTCAAAGTGAGAAATTCAATGGCATTTTAATTGTCTTCCATAATGTTGTGATGTCATGTAGTGGTAGTATTCAAGTTCAACAGCTTCCTTTTACTCTTTATTCAGTAGAGATTTGCAAGCCCAGGGCTGAAATGATCCAAATGATTCTAGTGAAGGTGTATGGAGTTTAAAAACACAGTGGAGCACATGACAGCACAAGCTGGAACAGAGTATTTCCAGTTTGAGAGAAAAGCTCATCCTAAATAGGCAGGATTTGTGTATTAAACAAGTATGGATGAAACAAAACACAACTCCAGGTATGCTTTTGAAGAGGAAACAACATTAAGCAGCACAGATCCAGTGAAGTGATTACACAGTCCTAATGATGCAGCTGGAATATATTTGTCAAGATTTTATTTACCAGTTGATAATCAAGCCACATTATCTGCTGCAGTTATTTTCTCAGTGTTTGGTGAAGTTCATTTTGGTTTGGATAGTGGCATGAAAATTGTCAAGTTGTTCCCTGTTGCTAACATTCGTTTATAGGGATGTAACAATCTCCAAATTTGTCGGTACGATATTATCACGATATGATATTTATTGTGATATTTTGAAGAGGCTGATATAATTAGAGATAGGAAACATTTTTAAACACTTTTAAAATAGCTTGAAAAGAATTTGGTGTGAATTATTTCCGTCAAAATCCCAAGAATTCAAGTAAAAACATATTTCTTCATATTATCTGCACTGAAATGAATCATGGGATATGTAGTTCCCGATGTTTATAAGCTGTTGCTTCTATAAGACCATGTATTTAAGCAAAGGAACTTGTAATTCAATATATTGTGACGCGCCACGATATTATTGTGAGACTTTTGACAATATTTCGGTTATTGTTACATCCCTATTCATTTACAATCATGATATCAAGTTAATTCATACATTTTCTGACTACTGAGTTCACCTGAATATAAGCCGCAAGTGTCCACATCTTCAAGAACATTTTCAAGTTCAGACCGTCTGCTTTTATCACGTCTGAAAGTTTTTGTTGTCTTTTTGCATTGAGTCAGTTCGTCACTCGACAAAATCTCACCATCGACTCACTGATGCCGAGCTCACGTGCAGCAGCTCTGTTTCCTTCTTCCACAGCCACATCAGTCGCCCTTAACTTAAAAGCTGCATCATCTGCATTTCTTCGTGTGTTTTCCTTGAGGACGGTGTGTGTGTGTGAAGCGCAAAATAACTGTTCAAAACAAAACCAAACAAGTGTCTTCCTCGGCGCGTCACCCCCGTCTCTCCCCGTGCTCTACTGCGCATGTCTCCTGCAAAAAGAGCCTCTGTCCTGTCTGTATCATGCCAGTGGCTTGGAGGATTTCAGCAGATTTCAGACTCTCTTGGAGGCAGGTTTAGTTCTATCTGTCAGGTGTGAGTGGATGTCCGGCTATTGAAGTTTGAGATGTTTCTTCTCGTCATTTACGCATACGGGTAAGACGTATCACCCTCACTAATGTTCATTTAGCTTCATAACTTATTTTATCACATGGCAATAAACTATTTGAGTGCACTGACAATATAATCACCTAGTGTAGCAGCTTCATGTGAACTCTAGAGCTATGTGTTAACCGCACAAACAGCGGTGTTTTCTGCACTCAGGCTGTGAGTATCCGCTGTGATGCCAAATCATAGCGCGTATATATGAATAAACAATGTGCCAAACAAAGAATCTGTCCATATATTAGCCACAGGATTTAAAGTGTGAGAAAATAGTAGTGGCTTATAGTCCGGAATTTACGGTATAAGAGTTGCAGTTGTATTTGATACTAAGTAAAATTTGATAGATTTTGACACTAAGATACAAAGACACATTTTCATATATGATCCATGCATTTCAACAAATCAATAGCTTTTATTGAGGGGTTCTGCCTCACAATAACATTTTTAGTGAGTGATTACTGGGTTATTGATTCTTTTCGACTAATGGAGGTCTATCAGGCAAGTATAGTCTGCCAACATGGAGTGATTTGCTCATTACTATTTTAATTTATTCACACTTGGGATCATGACCATCTTTTAAAAAATCTAATAAAAAAACAAATCACAAAAATGTCTGCCCCCTTGTAGTCGGACAGTTACATCACTTCCATTGGTCTTGGACATTTCTTGCATTAAAAGTCCCATTTTACGCTATTTTCTGATCCATGTTATAATGTTGTTTTCTCATCAAAAACAGACTTGGAGTTGTGTTTTGTTTCATTCACACACAAATATTTAGTCTCAGTTCTTCTCTCAAACAAAAAACACTCTGTCCCACCTTGTGCTGTTATGTGTTAATACAGGAAATGCTCCACTGTGTTTTAAAAGTCAATACACCTTCACTAGAAACATTTGGAAAATTTCAGCCACAGAAATTTCAATCTCTACTGATCTAAAAGATAAAAGTCTTAAAAACTATTGGTTCGTTTATGACATCACAAGGTGGAAAAGTCTTCTGAGCTTTGGAGACGTAGATAGACTAATAATAAACTCAAACATGTGAATGAAACAAAACAGCAGGTATGTTTTTGATGCGGTAACACCATGACTTAAAGCTCACAAGAGTCAATTTTGTGTAATACGGGACCATTAAACAGATTATTTATTAACAGTGTTGAAAACTGGAGATGTTCCTCTGGTGTTTATAGGTCCTGAGTTGGTGAATAGTGAATAGACTTGTTGGAGACGTACATCCATTTTAGTATTCTGTCACAGTAACCTGACAGGCCGGGAACACTGGCTTTGATAGTGCACAGTGTACGTGACAGAAAAACTGATAACAAACATTGATTTGAAGCGAAGCAAAGGGGGATTGAAAAGTTGGGAGAAGTGCTGACTGATAGAAAGTTGAGACCTGAGAATTCATTATATATCGTTGTGACAGCAATTATTTTAGAGATGAGTTTGATAGAAGCACATGGAATGAATTATTGAAAATCGTTAATTACACTTTAGAAAGTTGTTCAAAGTTGAATGTCATTTAACGTACCACTAATGTTTTCTGTCTTTGTGGCTTTGGTGATGTTTGAAATTTAAAACATGTTTGAGCTATAAATATGCACAGAGACAAACCCAACTGAAAGGTGGGACTGAAAAGAGAAAATGAAGAAGGCAGAAAAAGCAGTGTTTTTCTGATGTCTCACACCACAGTGCTCACTAAACACAACGTGTGAAGAGCTATGATCATAATATTCTTTGATAAAACACGCATCAGATATGCTACTGTGTTTCTGTTTTTCCTCAAGATGACCAGGTTAACTTCAATTGAACACTATATAAAAGCAACTGCATGTAAAACTGCCATTGTGTTCCTCCCCCTGCATCCTGATTGGTTAAGGGACTGTAGACCATTGTCAATCAGTCTCCTCTGTGCCGTGCCTCCTGCACAGTACAGAATGTGTTAAGTTTGACAAATTGACATAAATGTTGGATTTCTAGCAGTGATTCTGAAGTGCTGTATGTTTGCTAGTTTTCTCCCTTGACAAAACCCACAATGTCGACAAAACGTTCTGCACCAACAAAGGCTCCTGCGGTCGCACCCAAAAAGCAGAGGAAGATGCAAACCATCGCACAGAAAGGCTGTAGGTGCCATTATGGAATAAATGAATCTTCAGTTTGTTACATAAAGAAAGAGGAAAATAACATAAGGACAACAGCAGCTATAAGTTTTAAGAAGGATGCAAAAAGGGCTGTAACTGCCCTTTCTGAGAAAAGTGCATAAAGTGTGTGGTGAGGGGGTTTTACAGACGTAAAACAGATATAATTATAAAATATAAAGCTGATTACTTCATGGATTTCAGTACTGCAGGTTATTTTTAGAACATAACCCCCACGATAAATGAGGAACCACTGTACAATATATCTATTTATGTTTTAAACTGAACTTGTGGAGTTCAGTTGAGCATAAACTGTCTAGCAGAAATGAAATGTTTTGACATTTTCTGTTGCCATTCTCTAAAATATATAGATATTGATATACTTTCAACTTGTAGCCTGCCCTTATCCTGACACTACTGGTTAGGTTATTTTAATTAAAAAAAAGAAAGTTTAATAAGTAAGTAAAATGATGTTTAAGATTGTGTGAAAGTACTCTTATTGCTTTCTGGCCAACATCCAAAATCTTGCCAATACCAAATACTGTGTTGTTTCTCGCAGGTAGCGTCTGAAGCATGTTCACGAGATGCATTAAGTTCAGATTGATGGACCTGCACAGGCTCTTTACACAGACCCACTTCACTGCAGCGTGACAACAGCACAAAGAATCTTTGTGTGGCTGACAGTGATGGAGAGTGACCGTACAGGCAGTAATGTGGCACTCATGACCAGACCCACACCCATAATAAATGTGGTTAATGGAGTCAAGTCATTAAGAGCGCTTCACCATTTGAATCCATCTGAGCTCGTTTGTGTCCTACCGGCACATCACAGCTGCAGACAGCTGCAGTCAGCAACAATAATGAGAGAACTCAGCACGGGGCCGACAGCCCACCGCACCAGCCTCACCCGCCTCACCCGCCTCACCCGCTTCACCTCGTCTCACTGTCGAAGTATACACCTGTCAGGAACAAGACACAAGGTGCTGGAACAAGGTGCTTACTGTACTGGGAGAACAGAGAGTTTCAGTTCAACAAATCAAAGAATTAAAGTAGTGCCACTACCTGATCTGGTCATTTTTGGGAGCATTTTAAGTATAAAAAATGTCTTACAATAAATACTCCAACGTATGCCATTTACTGGAACAACATTTACTGGATTCAGTGCTACTGCACTGGGCTCCACCGGCCACTAGGGTCACCCAAAATGTATTTGTTAATGAACACAAAAAGCTCAAAGATTGACTTTTTAGTTGAACTGTAATGTTTTGTGGTCTCTGTGAGGCTGGTCTAGTATAATATCTCACTAGTGTAGTTTAGCGTAGTACCTGTGTACCACAGTCTTTAAGTGGCACTTTTATACTGCTATAGTGCCCTAGTCGTCGGGGACAGCATGTTCCATAGTAGCTGTATGTTACATCAGAATTCACTTTTCCACAGCCGGGCTAAGCTGGTCTTTGAGTGTGGTTCAAACTCCACTGCCAGCAGAAAGGTCAGACAATTACAGTCCCACCTTCCTGTTTGCCACTGCTCTTTTCAGCTGCTGTGTCGCGCTGAATGTCAAAGTGTAGGTCGCACACTGGAGCTCTAACAGTAGTTCAAGTGTCTGCGCTCCACTTTGTACCAGATCTGTCTGTCTGCCACAGCTGTGCCTGGCAGCTCCACACACACCAGAATAAAGGCCAGCACACACACATGGCCACACTGGTATTTGAGCTCATTAGAAAAGGCTGATGTACAGGAGGTCCACAGATATAAGAACCACTGCTGTCTGTGACATTTACTGTAAAAATTATACAGTTTTAGTTATTTTTAGTCAAGTCAAGCATTGGGACCTGTCATAAAAGACAACGTGTTTAATTGCTAAAAGTTTTATGTATTATTTCTATATTATAACCACAAAAAAAAAATTTCACAGTTCAGTTTCAAGAAGTACTGTAAACTATTTCCTAAACATTTCATATCTATGTAGCATGATATGAAGTAAACATGTTCAGATCAGATTTTACTGATAATAATAGTACTGTATTTTACCACAGCTTGAAAAACATTGGGCAACACAACTAACCAAACCTAGAAATCTGTCTGTGCTCAGGTGAGACGGAGCTTGTCAGATGTGGTAAATTAGCAGCTCTCTGAGGGATGTCCACACTGCCTACCTCTATCTCTCACTTTCTCTCGCTCTCCGTCTTTCCCTCTCTTACACAGACAGAGTACAGCACTGGCCTCGGCTGCAGAATGGACTGGAGTGTGGTTGGCTGCAGCTCTGAGACGGGCCTGTTTGCCTGACTGATCACTGCACCAGCTCACTGCGCAGCTAATTGAGTTGCTCCATGTGGGAGGGACTGTCTGCTTAAACCATCTCCAAAAGTAAACAACAAGAGCACAGAAAGAGTTCACTTCAGGAACAGTGGCACAATCTTTCTGAGGCTTAAGTTCAGACCAGCTTGACACATCCACCGACATTTTTGCTACAAACAAGGAGTATCACACACAAAATGGAACTGCTATTGCTTTCCATTTCAAATCCGTCCAAAAGCTTTGTGCCATTCTGACATTGCATAAGGATGAAGAAAACAGAAGCTCTCAGAAGTAGTGATGGGCGAGGCAATACCAGATAAACATATCGCTACGATTAGGGGTGTGCAAAAATATCAAAATATCACTATATCGTATCGTTTAATGTGATGATACAGTATCGATATCGTGGGCTGATGTATTGATATATCGCCAAGAGTATTTTTTGGTATATTTTACTAAATTATTTTGTTACAGCTACAGTTTTGTTGCTTGTTCACAGGAAGGAAACACGTTTATGTGACACATTTGACATTTTCACTGTTTTGCTGATTAAAATGTTTGTTTCATATTAACTTTGCACAAGAAGTGGTTTAACAAACATTTTTTAGTATTACAGCCATGATTTAGACTTTATTTTTTATTGAACCGTATCGAATTGATTTGAAATATACAGTATCGAACCAAAAGTGCACTGTATCGAGATATGTATCTTATCATGGTCTATGTATCGAGATACGTATTGTATCATGATCCTATGTATCGAGGTTTGTATCGTATTGGCAACTTCTTAATGATACCCAGCCCTAGCTACAATACTACTGGCATACTACGATACTACTCGTTATTGAAAAATATCAGTACGTAAAATGTCTCAAAAAAAGAAAAAAAAGAAAAAATGAATTAAACACATTATATCATCTTTGAAATACATTGTTTATATTGAAGCTGGGGTGGAGCGAAATAATTCAACACACACTGATATCGTACCAGATCGGAATTCTGGAATAAATGCATTTTATTACA